>NW_024063441.1:0-375911 GCF_006381635.1 Hibiscus syriacus
AATATTTCGAATGATTGAGTTCAGGAGATCAAAATAGGTTATCCAGTGTGTTCCGTAAAACCAGTAAAAAGATACATATTTTTATTTTAAAACATATATATATACACCCCCATCCTTTCACAATCTGTTTGTGTAGGTTCCCCAGAACCATACACCCCGCACAACTAGTGAGGCCCTGAGCACACAGCCGAGAAGCCTGCAGATATCTTCCTCCAACAATAAACCAGCCAGATAAAACTTTCTCCGACGGTAAACGGAGATATCAAAATCAAAACAGAATTAAGTTCAGATATCAGAACAGAATCCAGATCCATCAGAAATTAGAACATAATTCAGGTAATGTATCATAACAGAATTCAAGTCGGAAATCAGATAAAATATTTATATGATTAGGGAAACGCACCAGAATTTATAGATATTATTATGAGGTACTGAATAATCTTAGCAGGTAGAGAAACACGGATTTTTAGTATACCGATAAAATACAGGAAGTTAGAAATACTATTGGAAAGTTCATTAATTGATGGAATCATCAGTTATTCAGAATGTGAATATCGGGATCATATCTTATTCGAATATTTTCAGAAGTTGTACGTAATCAGAAGGGTATTTAGAATCCTTTACATCCATGTCAATTGATCGGATAATCGAACACTTGAGAAAGAAGATTCAGAACCTTAACAATCTATGTCGACTGATCAATTCATTTTCCTTCCAGCGTATTTACTCTTTAATACCAAATTCTTGTTCATAGATCATCTTCAGAATCATCGCTGAATAGATCTTCCAATGGTATTTATTTCATTTCCAAGCTTCCACGATATCATTAAATACTGACGTGCTTGATTTTAGTTCATGTTCCATAAGGACTATACATCTTATAAGTCATCAGAATTTCCAGACTTATCTAATTCACTTACTTAATCCTCAATCATTGAGGTTACTTAGCTTATTTAGTAGTCAAGTCCATTTAGTTACTTTGGGGTTTTTCAGAATAATTCAGACTTTTCTGAATTTCGGATACATATTTTACTTCTGTTCAGTTTAATTCGGTCTTCGTGGTTGATTTGTCGAACAATATCCAATTCTTAGTGCTGAAAGTGATCTAGAGTTGAGCTGAGCTGAATACTTCCAAAATTATCATCGAGCCAAACTTGAAAATACAAGCGTGCATTCAAGTGACATCTATGCCTTTCAGGTACTGATAACACTAGCATTGGTTGCTCGACTTAATAGGTGATCCATAACTTTTAAGATCAGTACCACACCCATGTTTATTTGGATTCCTTAATTAATCCAACATCTACTTAGTCTAGGTCATAAGGGTATTTGATAATTTTGATGTTCAGCTTTATTCCATTCATTTCAGAGCTCGAGGATATCCAATCATTCCTGATCTTAGTGATATTTTTGAGTCATTTCCAATATAGGGGTATTTTGGTCATTTTACAGATCTAACGGTATTTCCATCACTTCCTTCCATCCTGTCTTATTATTTAATACCAATTTATCATCCATTTCAGTCCATTCAAACAATTCTGATAAAGAGCACCCCGATAAATTATTCTTCAGGTATTTACTCGTAACTCGTATATTTTCGGGTCAATGTCTTCTCATATTTTTACCAACGGAATATCAAGATTTTTTTTGCACTAGTCAGGATCGTAATAATCAAATTCATACTTAATCGAGTTAAGTACAAATGCTCAAAGTACTTCCTCATTCAGGGTCAACTCAGACCATTTTACCTCTCAAGGCATTTTCGTAATTTCTTAACCAGATAATTTCGATATTATTAACGAAAAATTAGAATTCAAAGATCATGATCAATTTGCTTTCCCGAACATTCTCTGATCTTGAAATTATTCCTTAACAAACTTTTAGCATCTTGCACAAACCCTTTTTGGTGTTAAAAACCAGTTATCCAAATTTTCTAAACAAAACTATTATTTCTTATGCACATCTGTAATTATATCGGATCAATATATCTTTTCAGAGTTATTAACCAACTTCCAGGGATAATTCTTGTCATACTATAACATAAGGGTATTTTCATAATTTTACCCTACCGGAGTATTTTCATAATTTCCCATCCAAATACCTTTAATATTTAACCTTTGATGATATAAAATATAAGTTACAAATACATGACTGATTTCTTTATCACTAATCACAAACTTGTAATTTAATTCTAACAATTCCTAAATCTCTTATTTAGTCATTCAAACCGTATTCAGTTACAAAGTTTCTAGCACATTCATATCGAGTGTATAAATTATTCAACTCCACAAAAGTGACCAACATTATCTATCATGTATTTACCAATATCAACATGTTCCATAAAGCATAAAGAGGTAGTAAAGTATTACCTCAATTTTTGTGCCATACTGATCGACCATTAAATCCCATTCGAAATCCCTCGATCTTGAAATCATCTTTCAATATTTCCTCGGATCCATATTAACAGAAATTACATAAAAAACGGAGCTTAATTCTGAAAAATAGATCGAATCAGATGATAAATCAGTGAAAAACAACTTACCGGGTTCGAATTTGGCGAAACGGACTTCGGATTCTGATTCAGGACATCGAAAGCATAAAATATGACTTTTCAAAAATTTGGAATTTTCGATCAAAATCAAAGTCAACAGGTTTGACTAGCAATTTCGAGGTCTTCGGGTTCGAATTTTGGAAAAAAGACTACGAAATCGGATTTGGAACGTCGAAAAATGTCAGGATAGGTATGCTCGGTCAAAGCCAGTAAAAGTTTTGGTCAACTATGGTCAACGCCGGTCAATGGTCAACTAGGAACAGTCAACCTTCGACCATTTTATACAAATATCACCCTAACAGAAATTAATTACCAAATTATCCACATTATGCAAATTATTAAACTAGCACCTGGATTTACACAAAGCACCCAAACATAAATTAATTACAAATTATCACCCAGACGATGCCCACTCTCGGGGGGGACGTGTGTGGCGCGTGAACAATAACTCAGTGTCGATAAATTCCCAGAAAAATTCCTAAAAATTATTTTAAACGATTTTAAGGCACTTACAAAGCTCGGTTCACAATTTTGAACGGCGTAGAGCTCGATTCTGAAATGTCGGAAACTTTGTCGGTCTCACCCCTCCACGTTCCGGCGATGACGGAGAAACAGAGAACACCGATAAACTGGGAATGATGTAAGGAACACGATGATGTGGGAGGTGTCGTAAACAGATGATTGGATCGGCGTGAATCGACGAAAAACCAACTGAAATCGAGTTATTACCGACAATACTTTCGACTGAAATTAACGACGAAAGGTGATGATTCACGAAACGTTTGAGGGTTTTTGTTCCTTAGTCGACAACGAACAAGATGGTGGTTTCGGTTCGTCGATCGAAGGTCGGACAGCGAGTAGATCGGAGTTGAAAGTGGTTGACCGGAGAAGGAAAATGAGATTTTTCTGCAGAAAACAATCAAGGGAAGAGAACTTATAATTCTCTCATAAAGGAAAATGGCTAAATTATGAGTTTAGTCACTGAATTTCCTGGCTTCTTAAAATGGTCTGCCAACTTTGAAATTTTAAAATTTAATCCACTATTTCTTTCAAAATTTAGCCCCTAAATTAGGGTGTTACAATTCTCCCCTCCATAAAAGAATTTTTTCCTCGAAATTCATTCATGTCATGTAATTGCAGATATAAAACTTCCATCAATTCTCTCATATCTTTAAGTAGATTTTACAAAAGTACGGATCCTCCACTAATCCTTAACCAGATGAGCATACATCTTATCAGAAACCTTTCCTCATTCCATGTAAATAATCAAACAACTTTATCCTTGTGAAATCAATTCAGCCTTGGTTACGTGAATAGGCTCATAGCAGCAGCATATCCCAATTTCATTTCTGGAGTCGGGTCAGAATTTCTTGGATAATTAACTCACATGGCTCGTGAGGTACTTTACAGCGTTTAGACAGATGTTACTGGTATTCCTTTTTGTACAAGTATAGCCATGACGGATAGAAACTTCGGTTTACTCATTAAAGATAGGGACTCAACCCTGGAGTTCCGGCTCAGAGAGGTACGATTGTAGTCTAGGGGCATGTACTGATCATATATTTTGACATTCGACCGGTCGGTCTATCTTGAAAATTTTTGACTCAACCATAGCTCTGATACCACTAAATGTAACCACCCAGACCTATGTGGAAAACCTGATCCGATCTAAAGTGTCATATTAGGGTCATCGGAGCGACCCACTATAAAAATAGCAGAAAATTTAAAAACTTTTTATCAAAACTTGTAAACTTATAAAATCTTTAAATCGGTATACATAATTAAAAAAAGATTTTCAGACTCATATATATATAAAACAAAATACAATTACATGCCCCCTAATCACATGTACCATACTCTGCAAGCATCGCTGGAAGAACTTCCTTACTGATGTTGATAGTTGCACTGGTACAATTCTTTTAACCTGCAATGTTGAGTAATAGAGTGAGCTTCGGAAAACTCAATAATACCGAACTACCAGATAATGCTGAAGAACTTGTAGATACAAATAAACATATGTTTTCTTATTGTTTCCGAACATCTACAGATTTTTATGATGATCGGAGATCCTACTGATATTTCAGATGGTAATGGACAATGAGCTTCTAGTTCAGATAAATATTTCGAATGACTGAGTTCAGGAGATCGGAATAGGTTATCCAGTGTGTTCCCGTAAAACCAGTAAAAAGATACAGATTTTTATTTTAAAACATATATATACACCCCCATCCTTTCACAATCTGTTTGTGTAGGTTCCCCAGAACCATACACCCCGCACAACTAGTGAGGCCCTGAGCACACAGTCGAGAAGCCTGTAAATAATCTTCCTCCAACAATAAATCACCCAGATAAAAAATTTCTCCGTCGGTAAACGGAGATATCAGAAATTAGAACAGAATTCAGATCAGATATCAGAACAGAATCCAGATAAGAAATCAGAACAGAATTCAGGTAATGGATCATAACAGAATTCAAGTCAGAAATCAGATAAAATATTTATATGATTAGGGAACACACCAGAATTTACAGATATTATTCTGAGGTACTGAATAATCTTAGCAGGTAGAGAAACACGGATTTTTAGTATACCGATAAAATACAGGAAGTTAGAAATACTATTGGAAAAGTTCATTAACTGATGGAATCATCAGTTATTCAGAAATGTGAATTATCGGGATCATATCTTATTCGGACAGTTTTCAGAAGTTGTACGTAATCAGAAGGGTATTCAGAATCATTTACATCCATTTCAATTGATCGGATAATCGAACAACTTGAGAACGAAGATTCAGAACCTTAACAATCTATGTCGACTGATCAATTCATTTTCCTTCCAAGGTATTTACTCTTTAATACCACAAATTCTTGTTCATAGATCATCTTCAGAATCATCGCTGAATAGATCTTCCAATGGTATTTATTTCATTTCCAAGCTTCCATGATATCATTAAATAATGACGTGCTTGATTTGTAGTTCATGTTCCATAAGGACAATACATCTTATAAACTCATCAAAATTTCCAGACTTATCCAATTCACTTACTTAATCCTCAGTCATTGAGGTTACTTAGCTTATTTAGCAATCAAGTCCAATTTTATTACTTTAGGGTTTTCCAGAGTAATTCAGATGTTTCTGAATTTCGGATACATATTGTACTTTCGTTCAGTTCAATTCGGTCTTCGTGGTTGATTTGTCGAACAAATATCCAATTCTTAGTGCTGAAAGCGATCTAGAGTTGAGCTAGGCTGAATACTTCCAAAATTATCATCGAGCCAAACTTGAAAATAGAACATGCTTTCAAGTGACATCTATGTCGTTCAGGTACTGATATAACACTAGCATTGGTTGCTCGGCTTAATAGGCGATCCATAACTTTTAAGATCAGCACCACACCCATGTTTATTTGGATTCCTTAATTAATCCAATATCTTCTTAGTCTAGGTCATAAGGGTATTTTGGTAATTTTGTTGTTCAGTTTTATTCCATTCATTTCAGAGCTCGAGGATATCCAATCATTCCTTAACTTGGTGATATTCTTGAGTCATTTCCATTACAGGGGTATTTTGGTCATTTTATAGATCTACAATATTTCCATCACTTCCTTCCATCCTGTCTTACTATTTAATTCCAATTTATCATCCATTTTAGTCCATTCGAACAATTCTGATAAAAGAGCACCCCGATAAATTATTCTTCAGGTATTTACTCGTAACTCGGATATTTTCGGGTCAAATGCCTTCTCATATTTTTACAAACGGAATATCAAGAATTTTTTTTCACTAAGTTAGGATCTTAACAATCAAATTCGTACTTAATCGAGTTAAGTACAAATGCTCAAAGTACTTCCTCATTTAGGGTCAACTCAGACCATTTTACATGTCAAGGGCATTTTCGTAATTTCTTAATCAGATAATTTCGGTATTAGCTCTTAACGAAAATAATTAGAATTCAAAGATCCAATGATCAATTGCTTTCCCGAACATTCTCTGATCTTGAAATTATTCCTTAACAAACTTTTAGCATATTGCATAAACCCTTTTTGGCGTTAAAAACCAGTTATCCAAATTTTCTAAACAAAACTATTATTTCTTATGCACATATGTAATTATATCGGATCAATATGTCTTTTCAGAGTTATTAACCAACTTCCAGGGACAATTCTCGTCATACAACAAATAAGGGTATTTTCATAATTTTACCCTACCGGAGTATTCTCATAATTTCCCATCCAAATACCTTTAACATTTAGCATTTGATGATATAAAATATAAGTTACAAATACAAGGTTGATTTATTTATCACTAATCACAAACTTGTAATTTAATTCTAACAATTCCTCAATCTCTTATTTAGTCATTTAATCCGTATTCAGTTACAGAGTTTCTAGCACATTCATATCTAGTGTATAAATTATTCAACTCCACAAAAGTGACCAACATTATATTATTCATGTATTTACCAATATCAACATGTTCCATAAAGCATAAAGAGGTAGTAAAGTATTACCTCAATTTTTATGCCATACTGATCGACCATTAAATCCCATTCGAACGCCCTCGATCTTGAAATCATCTTCTAATATTTCCTCGGATCCATATCAACAGAAATTACGTAAAAAACGGAGCTTAATTCTGAAAAATGGATCGAATCGGATGATAAATCAATGAAAAATAGCTTACCGGGTTCAAATTTGGCAAAACAGACTTCGGATTCTGATTCAGGACGTCGAAAGCATAAAATATGACTTTTCAAAATTTTGAAAATTTTGGTCAAAATCAAAGTCAACGGGTTTGACTGGCAATTTCAAGGTCTTCGGGTCCGAATTTCGAAAAACAGACTGCGAAATCGGATTTGGAACGTCGACAAATGTTAGGATAGGTATACTCAGTCAAAGTCAAAGGTCGTTTAATGCCCGGTCAAAGCTAGTCAAAGTTTTGGTCAACTATGGTCAACGCCGGTCATGGTCAACGTAGCAACAGTCAACCTTCGACCATTTTATACAAATATCAACCTAACAGAAATTAATTACCAAATTAGCCACATTCTACAAATTACTAAACTAGCACCCGATTTTACACAAATAGAACCCAAATATAAATTAATTAAAAAATTATCACCCAGACGATGCCCATTCTCGGGGGGGGGGCGTGGCTCGTGAACAGTAACCCGGTGTCGATAAACTCCAAGAAAAATTCCTAAAAATTATTTTAAGCGATTTTAAGGCACTTACTAAGCTCAGTTCACAATTTTGAACGGCGAAGAGCTCGATTCCGAAACATCGGAAACTTTGACGATCTCACCCCTCCACGCGCCGGCGACGACAGAGAAATAGAGAACACTGATGAACTCAGAACGATGCAAGGAACACGATGTTATGGGAGGTGTCGTAAACGGATGACCGGATCGTCGTGAATCGATGAAAACCCAACTGAAATCGAGTTATTACCGATGATACTTCCGACTGAAATTAACGACGAACGGCGATGATTCACGACGAAATGTTTGAGGGTTTTTGTTCCTCAGTCGACAACGAACACGATGGTGGTTTCGGTTCGTCGATCGAAGGTTGGACAGCGAGTAGATCGGAGTTGAAAGTGGGTTGACCGGAGAAGGAAAATGGAGCATTTTCTACAGAAAACAATCGGGGGAAGAGAACTTATAATTCTCTCATAAAGGAAACTGGCTAAATTATGAGTTTAGTCATTGAATTTCTTGCACTTCTTAAAATGGTCTGCCAACTTTAAAGTTTTACAATTTAATCCACCATTTCTTTCAAAATTTAGCCCCCCTAAATTGGGGTGTTACAATTATCCCCTCCTTAAAAGAATTTCTTCCTCGAAATTCATTCATGTCACATAATTGCAGAAATAAAACTTCCATCAGTTCTCTCATATCTTTAAGTAGCTTTTACAAAAGTACAGATCCTCCACTAATCCTTAACCAGCTGAGCATACATTCTTATCAGAAATTTTCCTCATTCCAAGTAAATAATCAAAACAACTTTATCCTTGTGAAATCAATTCAGCCTTGGTTACGTGAATAGGCTCATAGAGCAGCAGCATATCCCAATTTCATTTCTAGAGTCGGGTTAGCATTTCTTGGATAATTAACTCACATGGCTCGTGAGGTACTTTACAATGTTTAGACATATATTGGTATTCCTTTTTGTACAAGTATAGCCTTAACAGATAGAAAATTGGTTTACTCATTAAAGATAGGGACTCAGCCCTGGAGTTCCGGCTTAGAGTAGTACGATTACAGTCTAGGGGCATTACTGATCAGACATATTTTGACATTCGACCGGCCGGTCTATCTTGAAAATTTTTGACTCAAACCATAGCTCCACTAAATGTAACTCCCAAGACCGATGCGGAAAACCTGATCTGATCTAGAGTATCACATTAGGGTCATCGGAGCGACCCACTATAAAAATAGTAGAAAATTTTAAAACTTTTTATCAAAACTTGTAAACTTATAAAATCTTTAAATCGGTATACATAATTAAAAAAGATTTTCAGACTCATATATATAAAACAAAATACAATTACATGCCCCCTAATCACATGTACCATACTCTATAAGCAACGCCGGAAAAACTTCCTTACTGATGTTGATAGTTGCATTGGTACAATTCTTTTAACCTGCAATATTGAGTAATAGAGCGAGCTTCAGAAAACTCAATAATACAGAACTACCAGATGATGTTGAAGAACTTGCAGATACAAATAAACATATGTTTTCTTATTGTTTCAGAACATCTACAGATTTTTATGCTGATCGAAGATCCTACTGATATTTCAGATGGTAATGGACAATGAGCTTTTAGTTCAGATAAATATTTCAAATAATTGAGTTCAGGAGATCGGAATAGGTTATCCAGTGTGTTCCCATAAAACCAGTAAAAAGATACAGATTTTTATTTTAAAACATATATATATATACACCCCCATCCTTTCACAATCTGTTTGTGTAGGTTCCCCAGAACCATACACCCCGCACAACCAGTGAGGCCCTGAGTACACAACCGAGAAGCCTGCAAATAATCTTCCTCCAATAATAAACCACCCAGATAAAACATTTCTCTGTCGGTAAACGGAGATATCAGAAATCAAAACAGAATTCAGATCAGATATCATAACAGAATCCAGATCAGAAATCAGAACAGAATTCAGGTAATGTATCATAACATAATTCAAGTAAGAAATCAGATAAAATATTTATATGATTAGGGAACACACCAGAATTTACAGATATTATTCTGAGGTCGTGAATAATCTTAGCAGGTAGAGAAACATGGATTTTTTGTATACCGATAAAATACAGGAAGTTAGAAATACTATTGGAAAAGTTCATTAACTGATGGAATCATCAGTTATTCAGAATGTGAATTATCGGGATCATATCTTATTCGGACAGTTTTCATAAGTTGTACGTAATCAGAAGGGTATTCAGAATCCTTTACATCCATGTCAATTGATCGGATAATCGAACAACTTGAGAACGAAGATTCAGAACCTTAACAATCTATGTCGACAGATCAATTCATTTTCCTTCCAAGGTATTTACTCTTTAATACCACAAATTTTTATTCATAGATCATCTTTAGAATCATCGCTGAATAGATCTTCCAATGGTATTTATTTCATTTCCAAGCTTCCACGATATCATGAAATAATGACGTGCTTGATTTGTAGTTCATGTTCCATAAGGACAGTACATCTTATAAACTCATCAAAATTTCCAGACTTATCCAATTCACTTACTTAATCCTCAGTCATTGAGGTTACTTAGCTTATTTAGCAATCAAGTCTATTTAATTACTTAGGGGTTTTCTAGAGTAATTCAGACGTTTCTGAATTTTGGATACATATTGTACTTCCTTTCAGTTCAATTCGGTCTTCGTGGTTGATTTGTCGAACAAATATCTAATACTTAGTGCTGAAAGCGATCTAGAGTTGAGCTGAGCTGAATACTTCCAAAATTATCATCGAGCCAAACTTGAAAATACAAACATGCATTCAAGTGACATCTATGTCGTTCAGGTACTGATATAACACTAGCATTGGTTGCTCGGCTTAATAGGTGATCCATAACTTTTAAGATAAGTACCACACCCATGTTTATTTGGATTCCTTAATTAATCCAACATCTTCTTAGTCTAGGTCATAAGGGTATTTTGGTAATTTTGTTTTTCAGTTTTATTCCATTCATTTCAGAGATTTTGGTTATTTTATAGATCTACGGTATTTCTATCACTTCCTTCCATCCTGTCTTATTATTTAATTCCAATTTATCATCCATTTCAGTCCATTCGAACAATTCTGATAAAAGAGCACACTGATAAATTATTCTTCAGGTATTTACTCGTAACTCGGATATTTTCAGGTCAAATGCCTTCTCATATTTTTACCAACGGAATATCAAGAATTTTTTTGCACTAAGTCAGAATCTTAACAATCAAATTCGTACTTAATAGAGTTAAGTACAAATGCTCAAAGTACTTTCTCATTTAGGGTCAACTCGAACCATTTTACCTCTCAAGGGCATTTTCGTAATTTCTTAACCAGATAATTTCGGTATTAGCTCTTAACGAAAATAATTAGAATTCAAAGATCATATGATCAATTACTTTCCCGAACATTCTCTGATCCTGAAATTATTCCTTAACAAACTTTTAGCTTCTTGCGTAAACCCTTTTTGGCGTTAAAACCCAGTTATCCAAATTTTCTAAACAAAACTATTATTTCTTATGCACATCTGTAATTATATCGGATCAATATGTCTTTTCAGAGTTATTCACTAACTTCCAGGGATAATTCTTTTCATACTATAACATAAGGGTATTTTCGTAATTTTACCATACCGGAGTATTCTCATAATTTCCCATCCAAATACCTTTAACATTTAACCTTTGATGATATAAAATATAAGTTACAAATACAAGGTTGATTTCTTTATCACTAATCATAAACTTGTAATTTAATTCTAACAATTCCTCAATCTCTTATTTAGTCATTTAATCTGTATTCAGTTACAGAGTTTCTAGCACATTCATATCTAGTGTATAAATTATTCAACTCCACAAAAGTGACCAACATTATCTTATTCATGTATTTACCAATATCAACATATTCCATAAAGCATAAAGAGGTAGTAAAGTATTACCTCAATTTTTGTGTCATACTGATCGACCATTAAATCTCATTCGAACGCCCTCGATCTTGAAATCATCTTCCAATATTTCCTCGGATCCATATCAACAGATATTACATCAAAAACGGAGCCTAATTCTGAAAAATGGATCGAATCGGATGATAAATCAGTGAAAAATATCTTACCGGGTTCGAGTTTGGCGAAACGGACTTCGGATTCAGATTCAGGACGTCGAAAACATAAAATATGACTTTTTGAAAATTTGGAATTTTCGGTCAAAATCAAAGTCAACGGGTTTGAATGTCAATTTCAAAGCCTTCGGGTCGAATTTCGAAAAACGTACTACATAATTGGATTTGGAACGTCGAAAAACGTCAGGATAGGTATACTCGGTCAAAGTCAAAGGTCGTTTAATGCCCGGTCAAAGCCAATCAAAGTTTTGGTCAATTGTGGTCAACGCCGATCAACGGTCAACGGTTAATCATTTTACACAAATATCACCCTAACAAAAATTAATAACCAAATTAACCACATTCTGCAAATATTTACTAAACTAATACCCGAATTTTACACAAATAGCACCCAAACATAAATTAATTACAAAATTATCACCCAGACGAAGCCCACTCTCGGGGGGGGGGGGAAAGTGGTGCGTGAACAGTAACCTGGTGTCGATAAATTCCTAGAAAAATTCCTAAAAATTATTTTAAGCGATTTTAAGGCACTAACAAAACTCGGTTCACAATTTTGAATGGCAGAGAGCTTGATTCCGAAACGTCGGAAACATTGACAGTCTCACCCCTCCACGCGCCGGCGATGAAGGAGAAACGGAGAACACCTATGAACTCAGAATGATGCAAGGAACATGATGGTGCGGGAGGTGTCGTAAACGGATGACCGGATCGTCGTGAATCGACGAAAACCAACTGAAATCGAGTTATTACCGAAGATACTTCCTACTGAAATTAACGATGAACGACAATGATTCATGAAGAAACGTTTGAGGGTTTTTATTCCTCAGTCGACAACGAACACGATGGTAGTTTCGGTTCGTCGATCGGAGGTCGGACGGCGAGTAGATCGGAGTTGAAAGTAGGTTGACCGGAGGAGGAAAATGGAGCATTTTCTGCAGAAAACAATCGGGGGAAGAGAACTTATAATTCTCTCATAAAGAAAAATAGCTAAATTATGAGTTTAGTCACTGAATTTCCTGTACTTCTTAAAACGGTCTGCCAACTTTGAAATTTTACAATTTAATCCACAGTTTCTCTCAAAATACCAATTAAATCTAATATTTTATAATTTTTTAAAATTTAGCCCCTAAATTATGGTGTTACAAGTCCAATAAATAATGACACTACGAACTTAAATTTGGAATTTTATTCTCAATGAATTCATATCTTAAAAGTTGGGTGATTATTTTATAAAATAACTTGATAAATTCACATTATGTATAATGAAGGTTCGAACTTATAGAAAAACTCTTAATGATTTCATATTCTTGATTTGGATTATTTATGTTGATATAGACTTGATGAAATCACATACAAAAGTATGAAGAACTATCCATTTTATATGAAAGAAGTTGGACCGTCCCTTTAGAGCACTTACCCGTATCATAAGGTACTTTGGAAATTGTATTGATTTATCACAGATTCTGGTGGATGAATGAAGTTAGTCATAGCGTATGCTTTTGTAATCATGCTATTGGTTTGGGTCATGGGGTTACTTATATCTTAACAAGTTCTAGATTTATTCACTTATTTAAAGAATAATAATAATTTATTTTGTTATGTATTAGTTCAAGATACATTCACTAGTATTTAAGCAACCGATTTTATTATTTTTTCTTCTCATTTTTTTTACCTCAAAAATACTTTTCAGTTCAATTTTTATAAAATTCTTGTGCATTTGTGGGATAATGTTAGAAATACTTAGAGGGAATCCCACATGGAAATGGAAAAGATTTTAGTGATCGTTTATATAATACATTTTCTCTCTTTTTGTTGAGAATTTGTTGAGTATTGGTGGGCATGTCCCTTGCACGTGTGCAACCTATAATTTTTTTGGGAGAAAATATGGGTGTTTTACTAAAGTATTTTAACTCGAAATTAACGTGTTTCTCTAATATTTATAGAATATTTATTTACTTTCCAACAATATGATATTTTTAGAACTGTTTGATTTTTTTTATTAGTATGAAATAACTATAAGATAATATATGTTCATAATCTTTCTTAGTTATTGATAATGTGTACACATCCTGCAACACAAATGTTCCAACGCAAGACCTCTAGAGAAATCATCATTGAGACCACTCAATGGGTTTGACTTGTTAGTTGTCCCTTTTTATTTTTCATGTGTTGTGATGTTTGTTTTTATCATATTGTAAAACTCATTTATTGTATTCGTCACCGAATACGAGTAAGAGATGTCACATGATACTTTTAAAATAATTCTTATTCAAAAATCGATAAAATTTTATATCTTTTAAAATCATCAAATTTAACATCAATCATGAAAAATATTTAATCAAGTAAGATCAAAATCTAATATTTTAACATTCAAATTAAGTTCGATTTGAGGCAACAATATGGCAGTTTAATAATGTATCATATTCTAAGTGAAACTGCCTAGATAAAATTCATCTTTATGCTCATAAAATATAACTTTACCAAAATATAAAACCAAAATTCATGTTCATAATCATATAAATTATTATAAACCATTTAAACATTTAGACATATCAAAACATATTTTGACCCTCAATGTACATGTACTGTAGAACACAACATCACTGCACTAGTAATCAGTATCATATATGGTATATCATAAAATCAAAACATCATAAAATCCATAATGCACATATACTTCCAGTAAAATGTACACAAATTACTAATTCAGTAATTAGTAAACACTCCACCTCATAACATGCCAATTATATCAATGACTCACAATATATATACAATGGGCCTTTATAAAAATTTCATATGTCAACCGTGTATAATATCAATATAATAGTGCATTGTGCAATTCATACTCAAAATAGATCAAAAAATCATTTATCATAATAGTATAAAAATTAAATCAAAATATGATTCAAATTATTTTCTTTCCAAATAATTCGAGGTTGACTCATTTGAAAATTTTCCTCTATCATACATATAATAATATAAGTAAGAATGCACTTACTTAGTATACTTAGCTTGACACTATTTAACAATCTAAACATCACTTTTGCACTTTTTCTTTAGATTTAACTTTTTATACAAATTCTATACAAAAAAAATTGAGCGACACAAAAATATCAAATTTGGTGTAAACAATTCATTTATGGGACTAAAAGATATAATTTTTTAAAATTAAAACTAAGTACCTAAAATTTTCTTTAATTTATACTTTGACCACAAAACTTTTAATTTTATTTTGGTCACTAGCAAATATTTTGGGATATTATAGTTACGTCGTGTTTTTTTCAATGTTGGTTCAGGTTTCCTGTTGGGGGTTAGTTTTCTCTGGCCAAATTTTATGTGTATATGTTGTAATGGAAAATGGACTCCCTACTTGTTCGGTGTCTAGCTTGGTTCAAGTTCTTTTGGATTTCAGGTTGGTATAGGATTCTTGTTGGAACTTTTTGGACCCGACCATTTTTTGTTGTTGTTGAGTTACCCTTTTTGGTTAAGTTTGTAATTGATTTTTTTAAAGGAAGCTTCCAATGATAAAAAAGAGTAAACTACATAAATAATCACTAATATTTAAATAAATTTTAGTTTTTGATACTAAATTTTTAAAAATAAAAAATTAGTATACTAGTTTACTTCTTTGTTTTTACCAAATGAAAATCTAAATTTTCTCAAATGCAACTTAAAAAATATGGGTATTAAGAATAAGTTCAAGAACCAACTTAAACAAAATGACAAGGTAAAGGATTCAAGTAGAATCGATGTTCATTTTGCTTCCACCTTCAAATACTATAATCCTCCATTGTAGGAAGGATGATAAATAATCTCATTTAAAGAGTGTTTATCGAAAGAGGTTTTACGTTGATGAACAAATTCTTTCTTTAAGTTATAGTTTATTGAGTTATGTCATGGTTGGAGAGAAACATCAAAGATAAAAGGGGAATTGGGATTGAGCACGATGAAATTAGGGCTAAAGGAGGTAGAAATTGAAGAATTGGGAATTAAGAAACCAGTTTCAAAATTAGAGACTCAAAACGACAGTGGAATGGGTGTTGAGGAAGTGGGCTCACAGCAAGATGATCCACTAAAGTAATTAAGGCTGATGGGTTGGTAAGCAAATCTAATTCAATTAGGAGTAACAGCAACAGTACAGTGTACAGCATAAAAACAGAAGGAATGTACTGGAAATCTTGAAAAATATCTAATGAAAATTATGAATTCCTTTTCCTTTTCATTCTTCTTCTAAATTCTTAATCCTTTCTAACCTAAACATAACAATTGGTATTCAGAGCTAGGCTAAAATTGATCCAAATTTTTGGAAAGACTAAGAAGATGCAGAAGATGGGACAGAACGAGCAAACCAAAGATACCATGGATGATCCTGAAGGCTCTCTCAATGCATAAGTTTCGGTTTGGTGGGTCAATCAAAAGCTTGAATGGGAGCAGCGATTCCAATCTTTGGAGAAAACAACGAATGAGACTAAAGGTTATTTGCAGCAACTCTTGAGTCTAATACATAAATCTAGAGATGAATCAGGTCAATCTTCACCTGCAACAAATCAGAACAATATGACAACAACTCAGACACAAGGACTGGGAAGGACACCTTTACAAGTCACTGTTATTGATGAACGGGATAAATACTCATTTCAACCGTTGGAACCTGGAATTTTAGCTTCAAAACCTGTATTTCTTGCAGAACACTCCAAGGTACCTTCTATTGTGCATAAATTGAAATTATAGGGAAATCCAACAGAACTTGGGGATCCATCTGTCCTCAAATATTCTGACTTAATGGACAAAAGCCCTACAAACAACAATATGGGTATGTTTACTCCTAGACCAAAAATAGAACTTCCATTTTTTTATGGCAGTAAACCAAGGAGTTGGGTGAGAAAGTGTGAAAAGTATTTTTCTATCTTTTCTATACCGGACAATCAAAACTAGAAGTGGATGCTATGTATCTAACAGGTAGGGCTGAGACTGGTTTGATGGCTTATTATGAAGAAAAATAGAGTCTCTTGGCATGAATTTGTGGCAACATTACCCACAGGTTCTATGATAAAGGGTATATTGATGTTATAGATGAGTTTAACAAATTAACTCAAACGTCTTTAGTGGAAGAGTATGAGGATAAGTTTAAAGAACTTCAACCTTTTATTCTTCAAATTAATCCTGGATTGGGGGAGGAGTACTTTGTTTCCTGCTTTTTGAGTGGATTAAAAGAGGAACTCAAACACAAAGTTAAAGTTCTTGAGCATAAAACAGTGGTTGAAGCTGGTAGAAAGGCTAAGATATATGAGTTATCCATGGAAGTTGAAAATAGAAAAGGGCGACCTGTTTTTAAATCGACTACTGTTTTCCCACCTACGAGAGTTCCAGAGGTTCCTTTGACAACAAACCCTCGGATTTTTCAACCTCAAACCACTACTAAACAACAGTTGGTAGAATATCGAAAAACTAATAGACTCTGTTTTAAATGTGGAGAGAAGTTTGGACCTGGGCACCAGTGTAAACAGAAGCAATTTAAAATGATGGAAGAGGAGGAAGTCCATAATTCTGATATTACTCCTTTAAATCAGGACAATCACATACTACAACAACTATTAGAAGAGAGTGAACAGGATGGAGCTTTAGAAATCTCCATTAATACTTTAAATGGTCCTACTGATCACAGCACCATTAGAATTCAAGGTAATGTTAATAGTAAACTATTAAATATCTTGGTTGATAGTGGGAGTACTCATAACTTTATTACTCCATGATGGGCAAAAGAAGGAATGTAAGTAGCACAAACTGATCCTTTAGTCGTCACTGTTTCTAGTGGGAACGACTTCACAGTACAACAAGGAGCAATAAATTTAAATGGAATATGCAAGGATATGGCTTTGTTCATGATTTCAGAGTACTATATATGGGGGGAAGTGATATGGTTTTGGGGGTTGATTGGATGAAGAAATTTAGCCCTATTACCTTGGATTTCAATGAAATGACATTGACTTTCAAGAAGGATGGGAATCTTATTGCATTGCAAGGTGGTAGTTAGATTCCTTATGTAAAAATGATTTCAGGAGACAGGTTGCAGAAATTGACCTCAAAACAAACCGAGGTCAATGGTGAACTCTACTGGTTAAGTGCCGAAGTTGTTTCTCAGGAAGTTCCATCAATACTTAAGCCTTTACTTGTAGCCTATCAACACGTCTTTGATGAACCAAATGGACTACCTCCGGTTCAAAACCATGGTCATGCTATTATTCTTAAAGCTGATGCTCCACCAATTAATTTGAGACCGTATCATTTCCCTTATCATCAGAAACCTGAGGTTGAAAAACATGTTAGGGAACTTTGGCTGCTTCCATTATCCAGACCAGTACGAGTCCGTTTGCTTCTCCATGTTTGCTGGTTAAGAAGAAGGATGGTACTTGGAGGTTTTGTGTCGATTACCGACAGCTCAACCAATGGACAGTAAATAATAAATTTCCAATTCCTATTGTTGAGGATCTTTTGGATGAGTTGGCAGGATCAAATTTTTTTTCAAAAATTGATTTATGGTCGGGATATTGGCAGATTCTTATTAAAAAGGAGGACGTCCACAAGACATCATTTCGAACTCATCACGACCACTTTGAGTTTAAGGTAATGCCATTCGGTCTAACAAATACACCAACCACATTTCAATCATTAATGAATGATATATTTGGACAATACTTGCGAAAATTTGTTTTGGTGTTTTTTGACGATATTTTGATTTATAGTCCTTCGTTAGAGGATCATGTGCATCATTTAGAATTGGTTCTTCAAATTCTTACAACTAATCAGCTTTTTACAAGAAGGGAGAAATGTTTTTTTGGACAGCAACATATTAAATACTTGGGGCACATTATTTCTGCAAATGGAGTTGCTACAGATCCCTCTTAAGTGGAGGCAATGAGAAATTGGTAGATTCCTAAAAATTTAAAAGCCTTGCGTGGATTTTTTGGGGCTGACTGGCTACTACAGAAAATTTATTAAGAACTATGGTGAACTGAGCCGACCTCTCACCAATATGCTTAAAAAGGACAGTTTTAAATGGACTGCAGTTGCTAAAGAAGCTTTTGAGTTATTGAAGGATGCGATGTGCAGAGCCCCTATCTTAGCTTTGCCAGATTTTTCAAAAAGTTTTTGTTTGAAAACTGATGCGAGTTCTCGTGGTATTGGCGCGGTTTTATCTCAGGAAGGTCGTCCTATAGCTTATCTAAGTAAAGCACTAGGAGTTCGACATGCAGATATGTCCATTTATGAGAAAGAATATTTGGCGATTTTGATGGCTGTTACAAAATGGAGACATTATTTGGAAGCTCGACCATTTATTATCAAAACTGATCATGAGCCACTCAAACATTTATTGGAACAGAAATTGACAATAACTATCTAGAAACGAGGTCTTACTAAACTGCTTGGACTCGATTATACAATTAAATTCAGGAAAGGAAGTTCAAACAAGGTGGTTGATGCTTTATCGAGATGTTATGATGAGGAATCTAAACTAAATACTCTCACTGCCACTATAATTACGCCTGCTTGAGTGCATGAAATTGAAGCTACCTATGTTGATGATACTTTAGCTAACACAGTTATTACAAACCTGTCAATATGAACTATAGGACCTCAGCAACAGTCATATGTTCGAGGAGTGCTCCGATTTTGTGGGAAAATATATATTGGGTCTGCTGGTACATTAAGGCAAGAACTACTTAGAAGTTTTCATGATTCTCCCTTGGGTGGACATTCGGGGGGTCAAGCTACTTACCATCGTATAAAAAATTATTTTTATTGGCCTGGGCTTAAATCTATGATTCTTACTTATGTGCAACAATGTGATATATGCCAACGAACGAAGAGTGAGAATAATTCTCCACCGGGTCTGTTGCAACCTCTCCCTATTCCTACTCATGCTTGGACTGTTATTACTATGGATTTTATTGAAGGGCTTCCTACTTTATCTAAGTTCAATATGATTCTAGTGGTTGTTGATAAATTCACTAAGTACAGTCACTTTATACCACTTTCACATCCATATACTGTTGTGTGGACGTGGCTCGGAAATTTCTAGATAATATTTATCGACTTTATGGTCAACCCTAAATTACAATTTCAGACAGAGACAAAATCTTTACAAGTTTGTTTTGGAAGGAATTTCTAAAACAATTAGGGACATCTACCCTATTCATTACTGCTTTCGATCTGGAAACAGATGACCAAATAGAAAGAGTTAATTAGTGCTTGGAGCAGTACCTACGCAGCCTATGTTTTTTAGAGCCGAAAGAACGGGCAAAGTGGCTAGCTCAGGCAGAGTGGTGGTACAACACCAATTTCTACACTACCATTGGAACAACACCGTTTCAAGCGTTATATGGCTATGAAGCCCCATTATTACAACAGTAGACCAATACTCAAGTGCATTCAGTTCATGAGATTATGCAGCACATAACATAATTGAATCGAATTTTAAAGGAGAATTTACTATTAGCTCAGAATCGGATGAAACAGCATGCAGATAGACATCGTACTGAAGAGAATTCAATGTGGGAGATGATGTTTACCTAAAATTACAACCGTATCGACAGACTTCGTTAGCCCTGAGGAAGAACTTGAAGCTTTCGGCCAAGTATTTTGGTCCTTACAAAGTCATAGAAAGAATTGGATTAGTAGCCTACAAGCTTCGTTTGCCACCACAATCCAAAATTCATCCAGTTTTTCACGTGAGTCTGTTAGAGAAAAAAATTGGGTCAAGTGTATTTACCTCGCTCGATCCTCGGAGGTTGGAGATGATGGACAACTGAAGATTTACCCGGCTATTGTTATTGCCAAACGGAGTGTGAAACGTCAAAATCGACCGGTTACTCAGCTGCTGATTCAATGGTCGAATTTTTCACCGGAGAATGCCACCTGGGAGGATTATTCTGCCTTGAAATCTCAATTTTCTGGTTTCGATCCTTGGGGTCAAGGATCTACTACCGGGGAGGGTAATGTCATGGTTAGGGGAGAGACATCGAAGATAAAAGGGGAATTGGGATTGAACACGATGAAATTAGGGCTAAAGAGGTAGAAATTGAAGAATTGGGAATTAAGAAACCATTTTCAAAATTAGAGACTCAAAACGACAGTGGAATGGGTGTTGAGGAAGTGGGCTCACAGCAAGATGATCCACTAAAGTAATTAAGGCTGATGGGTTGGTAAGCAAATCTAATTCAGTTAGGAGTAACGGCAACAATACAATGTACAACATAAAAACAGAAGGAATGTACTGGAAATCTTGACAAATATCTAATGAAAATTCTGAATTCCTTTTCCTTCTTCTTCTAAATTCTTAATCCTTTCTAACATAAACATAACAAGTTATCACATGTTTTTACTGGTTTTTCAATCCATCGATGAGCCTGCATACACAATTAACGCTCTCCTTCAAAGAAATCTATGTTGTCAACCTTTTTCCTATTCTCCCAAATGTCTTTGTTGATAGATTCTGAGTTCTTCGTATTTGAAGAATTTATTTGTGAATTTATAAGTTAAAGAGGAATCAATGTTTTAAAGTTGACGTTGAATTAATGTTGGTTTCTTAATGTTTAAAATATATTAAATTAATTAATAACTTAATTCAAGTATCAACATATTATTGAAGGGGCACTCATAGGAACAAAATAATTATGTTCAATTTTAAAAGCTATTCTTGACGAGTTTTGGATCAAAAACCCTAAAAGCTTCTGATAGGGGAAGAACTTCAAATTGAATCTTTTTTGGAAAGAAAAACGACAACAGTGGAGGTCAAAGATTCTATGTCAAGTATTGGAGAAGAGGAGAAATACTGGTAGTTTGGGTTTCTTTGAAAGAGAATTTCAACTGTATATACAGGCTCATCAATACAGTAGGAAAATCAATAAAAACGCATGAAAACTCAAGAAACCAAAACTTAGAGAAAATATTGTTCATCAACTCATAAATAATGAGAGGGGGAACCAAAAAGAATATTTACCATCCTTCCGACAATGGAGGATTATGGTGTTTGAAGATGGAACCAAGGCCACCCATTAGCAAGTGTAGCTTGTAATACGTCACAGGGTCTCAAAATTTGAAACCCACACTTTGAAAAATATGTTAACCTAAAAATTTTATTTTTCTTACTGTACGTACGCGTGAATAAAACTTAATGAAGAAAACTTAATTTCATATATTTGATTTTTTTACAATTTTGCCTTATTATAAAATATGTTAAGGGCCTCATTTAAAAAAATAATATAGGCCTCAACATCTTTTGGGACAGACTTAGATGGGACTTGGAAGCAAAACGTACATAGGTTCTACTTGAAGCCTTAACCTTATCATTTTCATTAAGTTGATTCTTATACTTATTCTCAATACTTTTTTAAGTTGAATCTGAGAAAATTTAGATTTGAGTTTGGTTTAAAAAAAAGTAAAATAGCAAAACAATCTTTCTCAATGATGTTTTTTATTAAATGGGTCAAAGGATGGTCGATTAGTATCAAATAAGTCAGTTTAACATGTCACATTAGCCTTCCATTAATGGGATAACGTCCGTTAATCGTCGAATGATCGATTTGTGACAAATCAATAATGCTAGTGATTAATTTGTTGCTTTTAAAACTTTAGAGGAGAAAATGAAAATTTATCAAATATTAGTGACCAATAAAAATAGATGTGAATCCTATTCCTAATAACTAATCCATGCATTGCATGCAATACGAGTTAGTTACCACTGTAACCCAATCCATGGAAAGTGGAAAACACCTTTTAAATGCAAATTCCAATAATTAGAAATTGTAATAATATGTTATTTTTAAAATGTAATTATGAAATTTCAGCCATCGTTTTATTTTCTATTTCTTCATCAAATAACCTGGATGTGGAGGTCTCCCGCATTTTGTTTGAAAAGAGACGAAACTCAAAGCAAATTGATCTTTGTGAACTTATCTCTTCTCCGTTATCAATTTAAATTTCGTTTTTAGGATTTTTCATTACAAATTTTGAACAATTTCAAAAGCTTTGCTTCCCATTCGATTGATGAAGGAAATCAGGATCTATTAGTTTGGATTGGTGGGTGCATGCATTTTGTCGGTTTTCCTAGAAAATGTTGTTTGGACCAGAAGACACGCTGGAATTTGGGGTTTGTTCTAGGCCTTTGATCTTATTCAATTTTTGTTTGTTCTTTAATGGAATTATCAGGGACCCATTTTGATGTTGGAATTCAAAAGTGAGGGTTGATAATTACAAGGATCTGATCAGGATTTGGGAAATTTTGATGGGGAACGCTTGTGTAGGAGTAGTAGGACCAAGTAATGTTGGTGGTGCGACTGGATTTTTTCAATCTGTCACACAGGCGGTCTGGCGGCCAAGGCCGGCCATCGAGGACCCGTTGCTGGCGGCTAATGACGATAACAGCAACAAAACCATTGAAGGAAATGTGGTTAAGATCCCAGATGAGGAATCCAAGAATGATGAACCGAGTAAGCCGAAACCCCAAAGGCCAAAACACATGAAAAGGCTATCAACCATGCAACTGGAGTCAGTGCTAGGAAGGAAAACTGGGAATATGAAAGAGTTATATAGCTTGGGGCGTAAGTTAGGGCAAGGACAGTTCGGAACGACGTATTTGTGTGTCGAGAAAGGCACCGGGAAAGAGTTTGCTGGAAAATCCATTGCCAAGAGGAAGCTGACCTCACCCACCGATCTGGATGACGTTAGAAGGGAAATTCATATAATGCACCATCTAGCAGGTCACCCAAATGTGATACAAATCATTGGTGCTTATGAAGATGCTGTGGCTGTTTATGTTGTTATGGAGCTTTGTGCTGGTGGGGAGCTTTTCGATAGAATTATTCAAAGAGGGCATTATACCGAGAGAAAGGCTGCTGCACTTGCCAGGATAATGATTGGCGTTGTGCAAGCTTGCCATTCTCTTGGTGTTATGCATCGTGACCTCAAGCCCGAAAATTTCCTATTCGTTAACAAGGAAGAGGAGGCACCACTAAAAACAATAGACTTCGGGCTGTCAATGTTTTTCAAGCCAGGTATTACCCTAGTGGTCATGTTTAGCCAGTTCACAGACTCATCATTCGCTTCATTTACATGCAGCCTGTCATCTTTATAATAGATTTTGATAAAATTTATCATGTCAAACTACTCTTTGTCTGGTACCTAATCCCTTTTCCTCTAGGTCAAATATTCAATGAGGTGGTCGGAAGTCCCTATTATGTGGCTCCAGAAGTGTTGCTGAAGCACTATGGTCCGGAATGTGATGTTTGGAGTGCTGGAGTGATCATTTATATTTTACTTTGTGGAGTTCCCCCATTCTGGGATGGTGAGTGTTTTACTGCTTGGTGGTTCATGCCTCGGTAAATGCTTCCAGGCACGGTTGAATTACGTCTCATTTATTGGCACGGTTGTTATATATATTTTTTCTACCAGAAACAGAGCAAGGGGTATTTAACCAGATTTTGAGAGGTCAACCTGACTTTACCACAGAACCGTGGCCTAGTGTCTCTAACAGTGCAAAGGACTTGGTTAAACGAATGCTTGTGAAGGACCCTAAAAAGCGACTGACAGCCTATGAATGTCTTTGTGAGTATGCATAGATCTTCCTCTCTCTGGCCATTCTGTTATTTAAGAACAGATGGTCAACTTCAATGTTATTTTATCTTGAAAGCATTGATGTTGTTCTGTCTATCGCAACTGAATGCTCATCCTTTGCAGCATCACATAGTGGAGACTTACATTGGATATACTTTTCAGAAACAAGATTTGATTTGGCTAAAAATGGATGTATTTAGTGAAATGCATGTTGCCACTCATGATATTAATCTAGCTTTTCATGGAAATGGAAGATTAATTGTTCATTTAGTGAGTGATCATTTAAGAACCACCTAGATGGAGCATCTTAGATGCTGGTGCCTAATATTGCATTATTCTATTCTGTCAACTACTAGAAAATAATTTGTCCGGTTTATCTTAGAAGTTCAACTTGAAACTACTTTATTGGCAGTTGTAGATTATGACCTGATATTGCAGGAGAATGACAAAAAGAGTAATATTGTATGGTTTACATTATTCTGTTATATTAACTACAAGATGGAAGGACATAACTTGTATGTCCAGATATGCATCGTCACAGGCGAAGTACACAGGTACTTCAGGAAAATGAAAAGGTAAGAGAACATCAGCCAAGGAATTTGGATGATAGTAGAGAATTTCATTTTGGTTACTTAGAAGAAGAATTTCCATTCATATTTTGATTGGTGTTTCCTTTCTGCAACATCTTCCAACTAGTACTTCTTTGAGTCCAATTATTTTGTGTACGTGAAAGCATTCTATCATTCTTCAAAAGAATTCAAGACAGACGTACTGCATAAGTGTCACTTTACCGTAAACGGATTATTTACCTTCATGTGTCTTGGAAGGTCACCCTTGGGTTCAGGAGGATGGTCTTGCTCCAGATAAACCTCTCGATTCTGCTGTCCTGTCCCGTTTGAAGCAATTTTCTGCAATGAACAAGCTGAAGAAAATTGCCATCAGAGTTAGTACCCAGATTCATGTTAACTATCTAAAGTTCATAATAATTGTGGAAGATTTTTCAATTGAGTTGTGTTTATCCCCAATATGATGCATGAATGATACATATTGAATTGACTAAGCAACTTCTTAATGATAGAGTAAGAATCTTTATCAGATTAGATGCTTAATGCGTTCATCCATGCAGTTTCTGCAACAAGTTGTAATCTAGTTTTCGAGGGGCCATAACAACTTTCTATATAAATATATAAAAGTAAATATATTTCTTATCAAAACTTGTATTTGTTTATATAGGTCATCGCTGATAGTCTATCAGAAGAGGAAATTGCAGGCCTGAAAGAAATGTTTAAGATGATAGATGCAGATAATAGTGGACAGATCACCCTTGAGGAACTGAAAATTGGTTTGGAAAAAGTTGGTTCTAATCTCAAGGATTCCGAGATTAACGGGTTAATGCAAGCGGTAAGCATATTTAGTAAACTATCAGTCGACATTTGAGGGAACAATTATCAAATAGGAGAATAGACGAAGCTGTTTGAACAAGAAGTTTTTTGTTACATTTGAAACTACATTCTCCATTCATCATCTCAAATGTAAGAATGACCAGCCAGGCACCTATACCATTGTTGCTGATTTGGTATAATTATCTTTAAAAACTGCAGGCAGATATTGATAACAGTGGTACCATAGACTATAGCGAGTTCATTGCGGCCATGCTTCACCTAAACAAAATTCAAAAAGAGGATCATCTGTTTGCAGCTTTTAACTACTTCGACAAAGATGGGAGTGGCTACATCACTCCAGATGAGCTCCAACAGGCCTGCGAGCAGTTTGGCTTGCATGATGTTCACTTGGAAGATGTAATACGCGAAGTCGACCAGGATAATGTAAATACCAAACAAGTTGACTCTTTAACTTTGGTTTTCAGTTAAAAAAACTATCTTGGTTAAAAAAGGTACAGTTGATTTTACTTACATTGATTATCTTGATATCTTCTCTTCAGGATGGGCGTATCGATTACAGCGAGTTTGTGGCTATGATGCAAGACACAGGTTTAGCAATAAATCGCAAAACCTTCAAGTACTGATACACCATCTTGCTATGGTGAGACTCCTTAATCCATATTTCTTTACATCTTACTACAATTTTGATCTTTAACCTTGGACCTTAGAGGCAATCCCTGTTGTATACCAGAAAGTTGGCTAGTAATTTCGATATCTGAAACTTGTTAGCAGTTATCACTTGACTGTAATGAGCTATGTTACTTCAACTCTTCGTTTTTCTTGAAGCACCGATGTCAGATACCTATGTCTAACATATATCCTGACATGAGTATGGGAAACCCTTCCATACGTGTAAAAACTTTGAAAATTCTGTGGCAAATACAAACTCATATCCAATAGTTACGCCCAAGCCGAGATTTCTCGATCGTTTTGGCCCTGGTATTCTCAAAAGCTAACTCATTCATTTGCCCTCATCTGAAAAGAAAAATTTGAACTTAAGCTATGTTGATGGCATCGAATGGCATCCAATGCAGGTTTGAACCATTTACGTGACTTGCATGATTTCATCTGAAGTGACAGGTAGTTGATACCCATGTTCAAAACAACTTCTTTTAATAGCTCTGATAGAAATTGTATTATGTTCAATGCTCTGTCCAGTAGCGATGCCGATGGCCGGTAAGGTGAACTCAATCATCGTGCTACCGTACTTTAGGAATATGAAAGGATAGGTTACGCAGAAAAAAATGGCGTAAAATATCATGAAAGTTTTGCTGGCGAAGATCGGATTGTTGACAAGGAGAGCCCTCGGCGGAGGGGTCAAAGCTTGTACCAACCCATATTTTTGCACCTAGTCGATGGCGTGTTTTGCAAGTTTTCCAGTGCCTCGATTGGTTTATGTAATGTTCTAACTTTTTTTTTTAAAGAAAACGGACCTCTTATTTCAATTTTACATGTCCTTCATTGGACCATTTCAGGAACAATGGGATTGATTGGTTATTTCAACCCCTTTTAATTTTAACCATCACGTTCCGCAAGTAACAATGTTCTTTTTTTATTAAATAGGAAACAAAACTTTAATTCGATTATAAACATTTGGTTATTAATTGTGGTGTAACATATTTTTTTAAATTAATCACTGATATCCGATCTACTGATTTATTAATTCAGATCGGATATTGTAAAGGCGAGGATGACCATTCCAACTCAGTTTACTCCATTCACAAATGTTAGTATTTGAACCCCTGACCTTATTTAAAAAACTTAGTGCATCGTCCTACTAAATCAATCAATGAAATATACTTTTATTTAATTTGAATACTTGAGACGAAGAATAGCGGTAGTTCACATCATATAACATCTCAAGAATAGATGATGAGAATAATGTTAGAAACAATATGTTTTCACCGACTGTATTAAGATTTTGTTATGCCTTCGTAATCAAATATATACTAATATTAAAGCTTCATAGTCAAATACCATTATCTTTTATTAATTATTATCTCTTTATAAGACCATTAATAGACCCAAAGAATTAAGACTTAAATCTATTAATTGACATATATATTTATGTACACTATCAATATTTGAAATGCTCGTTCAACTCAGTTGATAGAGCACAAGGTTCTTAATCTTGAGGTCATGGGATCGAGTCCCACGGAGGGTATTTCATAATTCGGAGGTCTCCCACGGAAGCTGCTCTCAACCTGGCGTTGGGAGCAGCCTACTATCATACCTCCCCTTATCCCATATATAGAAAAAAGGGTCAACTAATTTTTTTAGATTCGACACCAACATATATACGAAGTCTATATAAAAACATTTATAGCATAAAAAATTCTTCATCTACTGACTCACTCATTACCCTCAAAATATATCTCTACAATATCAGAATTACAAAATTAACTTCTTCGTCCAAATAAGAAAAATAAATTATCAACTATGGACATAATTCATGTAAACAGTTCAATTTGTTATTATTTCATTTAATTTTTTAACATATTAATCATTATTGTACACACGTATATTACGTAATTATTTTTATATATTATAATAATAAAGTGTAAAAACCCGGTTAAAAAAATATGATAATATAAATATCCATATTCAAATCTTATTTGGTAGGTGTTATTTAATGGAATATTAGGTCCAAGCACACAAACATCCAGAAACATTGCAACGGACAAAAAAGATGGGATATGCTAATAATTATACTATAAAAAAATAAATATAAATATTTTTAAAAAAAATATTAATTTTAATAAACGAAATAATAAATAAATTTGTGAATATAAACGGATCGAATACATTTTTGTTCAAATTTATTAGTTTAATTAAATAAATATAAATTTCGGTTATTACTTATTGATTTAACTTAATAATGAATACTATACGAATGGTTCAGGAGTAGTTTATCAAATGACATGTTTATTTAAGATCTAATTATTATTGAAAATATGAAAAAAGTTTTATTTTTAACAATTAAAACTTGAAAACTTAACATTCACGAACAACGTAATACATTATTCTTTGGGACTGGAAATCCAGTTTACTCGTCGACAGAAGAATATAGGATTACTTTCATAAAGAGAATCTAAAAGAAACTTTAGTATTATATATTTTTTATTAATCTAAAGTGATTACAAATAGTTGTATCTGTTCCAATAACTTTAAATCATTTAACAATAAACATTCAAGATCATACATTTGTTAGTGCTCGATCTTGAGACCTTTAGGGATAATAACAATTATTTTAACTACTAAAGTCGTTTGCCCGTGTTCTATCGAAATATTATAAAGAAAACTCAATATAAATCTAAATTTCATATTAAAAAATCAATGAAAACTCAAGTAAAAAGTAATAATACTTAAAATAAATAATATTTATTTTTTATTTTATACAAATAAAATCATGCGAATAATTATGCTAAGTGTAATTCGTAAATTAGAATTTATATTTGAGTGTTATATTTTTTGTAACCTTAAAAATATGGTACAAATACATATCCCATAGTTTCCCGAACTCATTTTTGATGTTCCTTATTTTCTCTTTTCTTCTACCTCAGCAAGACACCGTCCACATCAAAAGAACTAGTTCATTGTAAAGCGGTTGCTTTGTGGTTTCCCCGTATCGTTTCTGATTTGGTAAGGAATCTTCAACTCCTCTTTATTTCTTTTTTATTTTATTTTAATTTTTGCATTTTTCCTAACCATGGAGGGTTGTTCATGCGTCTTCCTTACAGAGTTGATTGTCCTGCCGCCCTACACCAATACGACACGAATCTAGGGTCGGTCCCGATTATTTCTAGACTTGAGGCGGAAACAAAAAAATGGGCGCCTATTATAAAAAATAAGAAATATATAATATAATTTTTTATATTTGATTAAACAAATAGCAATTCATTACAACATAAAAGATGTCAAAAAATATATTTAAGTATACAATTAATTATAAAAATCATTAGGTTGGAGCATTTCTTGATGCAAAACCATTGATGATAGTGTCAACAACTCAATATCAATGTTTTCCAACATATTTTTCTCAATACATAACATAACATTTGAAAATAAAAGAACGATTTTATCTATAATTTGAAAATAAATAAAAATTAAAAGAAAGAATTTAAAAATGTGATCTACCTAAAATTTTAAGAACAATCTTCAATATTATTCAAGCACCACAATTAATGATAAGCAATTGTGACTTTCTGTGTGTGTGAGAAATATGATAAATTAAAAAAAAAATTCAGAGGCTAGTAATTCCTTAATGCAGGTTCCTATGTTTTGTGTAAAGAATAACTTATTATCGTAAATTCTTTTGTTATATACAAAAAGATAATTCTTTACCAGACAAATAAATAAGTGTAAGATTTTAAAGAACCTACACATTTTTTGTGTGGTTAAATGGAGTAATTATCATTTTTGAAGACTTGTATTTCAAACAAAATGCTTCTAATCTTTGTATGTTTCTCTCCATTTTAAAGAGCATACAAAGCTCTCTAACCCATTCCCCTAGTTTTATATTTTCAAATAATTCTAGACTATATACTTTTAGACTCAACATCTGATGAATCAATCAATTCTCACTTTTGTACTTCTATATACCTCTTGTTATTTTGGCGATATTTATATGATTTTCTAAACTTGTATGTGTGTGTATATATATGTTGTGAAATTCGGGTTAATTTCCACCAATAACAGATTCACCTTGAAAACTATTATCTAGGTGACTAGTGTGAAAACGATTGTACTAAAAATCACCCCAAGGTAGATTCCCAGGAAAGAGGAGGGGTCACAATGGTCCCTCTTAAAACCCACTTTCCTTAGACAGAACTACCAAGACAAGTAATTTTAATAGGACAATAATTGACAACAACTATACCCGACAATAGCTATTAAATAGACATAAAAGAGAACACCAAAATATTTCACTAATAGAGGAAATATTACAAAGAGAGAAAGAATACAAATAGCCTTTAAAATAGAAGAAGGCTTATATTTGTGGGATGATTAACTAAGGAGGAGGAGGGCTTTATTTATAACAAAAGAATTTCCCCTCCTCCTTATACACAACCAATGTGGACTTTGCCAAAAACCAACAAATCTCCACCTTGGCAAATTCCACACACATCTCTAAAAAAAACAATCTTTAATTTGTAACAATATTGACCAAATCTAAACAATGTTTAAACTTGACCGCAGTTACCACTTTTGTCAACATATCAGCAGGATTCTCAGTGGTCCGAATCTTCTGGATTATGACTCCACCTTCTTCTAGAATCTCTCGTACAAAGTGATATCGAACATCGATGTGCTTCGTCCTTGCATGGTAAACATGGTTCTTTGCTAAATGAATAGCACTCTGACTGTCACAGTGCACTTTGATGTGCTTTTGTTCCATTCCCAATTCACCAAGCAACCCTTGAAGCCAAATTGCCTCCTTCACAGCCTCTGTAACTGCCATATACTCTGCCTCTGTAGTAGACAAAGCCACTGTTGACTGTAAGGTGGACTTCCAACTGACTGGTGCCTTTGCAAATGTAAACACATAACCAGTAGTTGATCAACGCTTGTCCAAATCACCTGCATAGTCTGAATCACAATACCCAACTACACACTAACCATCTTGTTTGTCCTGCTGAAAGACCAAACCAACATCTACGGTGTTCAGAATATACCGCAGAATCCATTTCACAACTTGCCAATGCTCCTTTCCAGGATCATGCATATACCTGCTCACAACCCCAATTGCCTGTGAAATATCGGGTCTCGTACACACCATTGCATACATCAAGCTACCAACAACACTTGCATACGGAACCTTTGACATGTATTCCCGTTCTGCATCATCCTTAGGTGACATGGATGCACCGAGCTTGAAATGAGGAGCAAGAGGTGTACTAACTGGTTTTGACATCTCATTTATGCCAAAACGTTTTAGTACCTTCCTCAGATATTCTTTCTGAGACAAACAAAGCCTCCCCAATTTCTTATCCCTTGATATCTTCATGCCTAGAATCTTCTTCGCTTCACCAAGATCCTTCATCTCAAACTCCATGTTCAATTGAGTCTTTAGTTTCGCAATTTCTGTCTGACTCCTGGAAGCTATCAGCATATCATCAACATAAAGAAGAAGATATATATAGGATCCGTCTTCTAGCTCGCGTAAATACACACAATGATCATATTTGCTTTTTGTGTACTTCTGCCCTATCATAAACTTGTCAAATCGCTTGTACCACTGCCTTGGAGATTGCTTCAATCCGTACAACGATTTTTCTAATTTGCACACCATCTCTTCTTTTTCAGCAACTTTGAATCCATCTGGCTGAGTCATGTAGATTTCCTCATCCAAGTCTCCATGTAAAAATGCAGTTTTTACATCCATCTGAACTAGTTCCAAATCCAACTGCGCTACCAAAGCCAACAAAATTCTGATGGAGGAATGTTTTACATCTGGAGAAAATACTTCATTATAATCAACTCCCTCCGTTTGAGCGTAGCCTTTAGCCACCAATCTTGCTTTGTAGCGGATGTTATTCTTGTCAGGAAATCCATCTTTCTTTGCATATACCCACTTGCACCCAATTGCCTTCTTTCCCTTCGGAAGACTAGCTAGTTTCCACGTCTGATTCTTTTTAAGGGATTGCATTTCTTCATTCATGGCAATCCTCCACTTTTTATGTTCTGAACTTTGAACTGCTTCATTAAAAGTGGCAGGAACGTCATCAATTGTAATTGGTGATGCAAAAGAGACCATATCAGTATAACGAGCAGGTTGTCTAATGGTCCTCTTTCCCTTTCTGAGTGCAATTGATTCATATTGCTGTGGAGGTTCTTGGGTCTGAACCTCTTCTTCATCTGACTCTTCTTCTACCATAGGAGAGTCAACATCATTTTCTTTACTGGTTGGGACAAATTTGCTTCCTTCAAACTCCACCTTTTTGGGAGTTCCATCTGTCTGCTCCAATTTTTCTGAAGTCACCTTTCTCAACATGGTAGATTCATCAAAGGTAACATCCCTGCTGAAGATTATTTTCTTTGTTTCTGGACACCAAAGACGATAGCCTTTCACACCAGAGGTGATCCCCATAAAAATCGCCTTCTTTGCTCTTGGATCCAGCTTTGACTCCTTAACATGGTAGTATGCAGTGGAACCAAACACATGTAAGGAATCATAATCTGTAGCAGGTACTCCAAACCATTTCTCTAATGGTGTTTTACCACCAATAGCAGTCGATGGTAAGCGGTTGACAAGGTGACAAGCATAGACCAAAGCCTCAGCCCAAAATTCTTTGCCTAACCCAGCATTAGACAACATACACCGAACCTTCTCCACTAATGTCCGATTCATACGCTCTGCCACTCCATTCTGTTGTGGTGTACCTCTGACAGTGAAGTGCCTAACAATACCTTCCTCTTCACAGACTTTCAGAAATGGATCATTTTTGTACTCTCCACCATTGTCTGTACGGAGACGTTTGATTTTTCTGCCTGTTTGAGTCTCCATCATCTTTTTCCATTTAAGGAAAAATCCTAGCACCTCATCCTTTGTCTTCATTGGATACACCCAAACTCTCCGGAAAAATCATCAACAAAGGTGACATAATAGTGTGTTCCTCCCAATGAAGTTGTCTTGGAAGGCCCCCATACATCTGAATGAACATAATCCAAAATACCTTTAGTATCATGGATTGTTGTTCCAAATTTCACCCTCGTCTTCTTCCCTTTGATGCAATACTCACAAAAAGCTAATTTGCAAGCCCGAGCACCCTTCAATAATCCTTGATCTATCAGTAATTTCAAGGATTTTTCACCAACATGCCCCAAGCGCATATGCCATAACCTGGTTACTTCTGACTCCTGTTCACCAGTAGAAGCTGCCACTGCTGCTGTCCCAACAATTGTACTACCCAGAAAGTAATACACATTGTTTCTTTTTCGGATTCCCTTCATTATCACCAGTGCACCAGAGATAATCCTCATAATCCCATCTTTTGCCCTCACTTCTAAACCTTTTGACTCTAAGGTTCCCACAGAGATGAGATTTCTCATTAAATCTAGTACATAATGGACACCTGTTAAGGTTCTGATTGATCCATCTTGATTCCTCAAGCGAATTGAACCAATCCTAAGTGTGTCAAGAGGGGAATTATTTGCTGTGTAGACAATTCCACCTTTTAGTTCTTTAAAATCAAAGAACCATTCTCTATTGGGGGTCATATGGTGGCTATAAGCTGAATCTAACAGCCATGAACTGGAACAGCTGGTTGATGGCGTAGCAGCGAATGCGAAATCTGAATCTCCATCATCATACTCGACCACATTTGATTCTGAGACAACCTTCCCCCTTTCAGGTTTGCCTTTATTCTTTAGCCTGGGACATTCTTTCTTCCAGTGCCCTTTTTCTCGACAAAAGGCACATTCATCTTTGCTCAATCTGGACTTTGACTTCGATCTCCCTCTGCTTCCTTTATTCTGACTCTTGGAACGGCCTCTAACAACAAGAGCTTCTGCTTCGACACTTGTGTTTTCTTGTTTGTCTTTCTTTCTCAATTCATAACTATACAAGGCAGCAGTTACTTCACTGAGAGACACATCAACCTTCCCATGAAGTAGAGTAGTTTCAAGATACTCAACTCATCAGGAAGTGATCCCATCAACATCAGAGCCAGATCTTCGTCTTCAAAAGTCACGTCCATATTCATCAGATCAGTCACCAGCTGATTAAAGCTAGTAATGTGATCATTCATAGTGGTACCTGGTACATAGTTGAAGCGGAACAGTCTCTTTTTCATGTAGAGTTTGTTCTGGCCGCTTTTCTTCAAAAATTTCTCCTCCAGTGCCTTCCACAATTTACTTGCAGAAGTTTCCTTAGAAAATGCATACTTCTGCTCTCTAGAAAGACACGATCGAATAGTACCACATGCCATTCTATTGATCCTCTTCCATTCTTTCTCCTCAACATCATCTGGTTTCTCTCCTTCAATAGCAATGTCTAGACCCTGCTGAAATAGGGCATCTAGAACCTCGCTTTGCCACATGCCGAAATGACCGGTGCCATCAAAAAATCTCCACTGCAAATCTAACATTTGTCACAGCATTTCTTGCCAAAATTGAAGATGAAGAAGCGTCTGCCATTTCTGCTACAAATTCTATTTAATAGCTGCCAATGCAGAATGTCAATTATCCCAAGGAAATTTTTCTGATGTGGAAGATCAGCCTAAGCCGCAACCACAGAGCATACTAAAATAAACCAAGAGCTCTGATACCAATTGTTGTGAAATTCGGGTTAATTTCCACCAATAACATATTCACCTTGAAAACTATTATCTAGGTGACTAGTGTGCAAACGATTGTACTAAAAATCACCCCAAGATAGATTCCCAGGAAAGAGGAGGGGTCACAATGGTCCCTCTTAAAGCCCACTTTCCTTAGACAGAACTACCAAGACAAGTAATTTTAATAGGACAATAATTGACAACAACTATACCCGACAATAGCTATTAAATAGACATAAAAAAGAGAACACCAAAATATTTCACTAATAGAGGAAATATTACAAAGAGAGAAACAATACAAATAGCCTTTAAAATAGAAGAAGGCTTATATTTGTGGGATGATTAACTAAGGAGGAGGAGGGCTTTATTTATAACAAAAGAATTTCCCCTCCTCCTTATACACAACCAATGTGGGACTTTTGCCAAAAACCAACAATATATATATATATATATATATATATCATGGATTTTACTTGGTAGACTTCGAATACTATATTATGCATTTGGTAAACAAGTATTTTTAGTAAACTTTTATATAAAAACAACTATTAAAGTACGAATCAAATGACCTTAGTGGTTAAAAGGATGGTTGGTATCTCTAGAGATCTTAAGATCAAGCACCAGCGACTTTAAGGTTTTTTAGGTATTCATTGTCAAATGATTGAGAGTCTTTAAAACAAATACTATAACTTATAATCACCATATATTAATAAAAAAAATAATTAAATCTCCAAAGAGTTTCTTAGGTAAAGCATGTGACTAATGATATCTTGTTGTAACATTTGGGCCGAGTCTTGAAGATTACATAAAATATTATCAAAACTTTTAATTTTAAAGACGTACTTTGGATGAATTAAAATATTATATCTATTTTCAAATATTTTTTTTCGTTCATCAAAATAGTTTAGAAAAAAAATAAAAATATTTTATTGTCATTGCATTTTACGAATGTGAAATAAATTTGATATTTCAGTATCAGTTATAATTTTAGTTTAATATTCTAGTGTAAAACCTTATAAATTTATCAGATAAGCGTTAGTCGAGGTTGTAGCCGGCTCGTGATCGTGGTCAAGCTACTCGACCTTTGCTCATGAATCTTTCTGCTTCCAAAGATGTTCTAGTTTCATTTTTAAGATCATTTTTCAACTTATAGATTAGCTCAATCAGAGGAACCCTATTTTTTAAAAAATTACACATGAACATGATTAATCAATCTTGATCTTCAAAGTTATATGAGAGTCATGAACATGTTATCAGTGTTATTGTGTATAAATTGACAAAATCAACTCATTTTCTCTTTGTTCGCTTGAAAAGTTAATTGAGGTGTATATTGGAGTTTAAGGATGCATTTAGGATTTCGATTCTTCATTTTTGGTTTTTTTTTTGTTAATTAGAGTAGCAAAAAAATTCTAATTAAAGTTAATTTAAGTGTTTAAGAATGTACATATTATTCATGACTCTTAAAATAGAATTTTAAATGGTATTATTTTTATGGGTAAAGTACATAAATGGTCCTCGACTATAGGGCGTTACTATGTTGAGTCCCTCAACTATTGAAAGTTATAAAATGATCCTTCGACTATAAAGTGTTGCTTTGCTGAGTCTCCCCACTATTAAAAGATACAAAATAGTCACTCAACTATTCATATGTTTCAAACTCGTCCATTTCTGTTAAAAAATTGACGATCGTTTGAGTTGCAAGTTAACCTGCTCATTGGATATGATAAAATCTGATCCTATAATTGTTTGAGTTGTATTTTAATAATCAAGTCTTTGTTTACATTGTTCTGTCAAGTCAATGCTTGAAACATCATGACGTTGAGCCAATGCTTGAAAGCAAAGGCGGTGCCAATAAATATCATTAAAATATAATTTATCATATCTCATTTAGCAGGTTAATGTTCAACTTAGACAATTGTCATTTTTTCAATGGAAAAAGACAAGTTTGGAATAGATGAATAGACATATGACAATTTTGTAACTTTTAATAGTTAGGGGACTCAATAAAGTATCATCTTATAGTCGAAGGATCATTTTATAATTTTAATAGTCAAGAGACTTGTAGACACTTATTTTTGTTTGAATCCTATCTCGAATTTTGTTTCAATTTTAAATTATTACTAATAGTAATTTTATTAGTCTTCATTAATTGTTATTATTTATATTAGTTTAATATATATGTATATATGCATATATATATATATATATATATACACACGTTTAGGGGTTTATTATTATATTAAATATAAGTAAAATTAAATAAGCTTTGATTATTAATTATAATTAAAAAATATTAAATACATATTAATATTTAAATACCAAGGATAAAATAAATATTAACTTTCATTTTTTTTTGGTTATATGGCAGGGCCAATACAGCAAATAGGGCAATTCTAGTGGCCTATATGTGATTAGGAGTTTTAAAAAAAAAACTCGATCCGATTTACTCGATCTATTGATCCGCTAATCTGATTAAAATTTTTCGGATATTTATAATGAAAATACCCGAATTTATGGATCGGGTATTTGATCCACTATTTTTTTTTCGGATCGAACTCGAGTCATGAAATTTCATTTAAACGGGTACCCGACTACTCGACTACCCGATTATCTTTTATTTGGTTTCAACAAAACTCTCGTATTATTCTCACCCCAAACGAATATTCCATGTTTTTATATTATAAAATTAAAATGAATATTCTAAGAAATACTGAATAGTCAGTTCATGAATTAAATTTTTAGATAATTATTCTTCAAATATGTAGAAAATTATTCAGTGCTTCTTTTCCTTATATAGTTTCTTGGTTTTCTATTTCCAAAATTCATTTCTAAAGCATCGATTGATTCTATTCGAATATGGAAATGAATTACCATGACTGAGATCTTCATGTTTATCCTGCATTAGAAATTTTTGGATCATCGTTGGAACTCAGAGGTCTCCTTGTTTCGTGGGGTGTGATTGTCAATTTGTCTAATTATCAAAGCTTACTAGTTGTTCGACGAAATGTCTGACCTATTTCTCTCGCTTATTTACTCACCCTTTTAATTATTGTAACACCCAAAAATTTCCCTAAACTAAAACCCTAAAATATGGGAAATTTTGACCTAAATTCATAATTCGAAATTAGCGACTAAATTGTATTTTTGGAAAGTTTGAAACCATATTCGTTAACACTAAAACGTTCAATGCCAGTCCTGCAGAACCATTTTTACTTCAAATCAAATTCCTTTTGTCATGACCCAGGAGGCAAAATTAGAGATTGATGAGAAGAAAGGGGGAAACGAATTAGAGGCTGCTGAGGAGAAAGGGGGAAATACGGGGAAATTAAGGATTATGATTGGGAAATTAGACGAGGAGTATATTGATGGGGCAGATATGTTACATGATGGGCAAAGGACCGAGTGTGGGCTGCTGAAGCAAGAGACCAAGTGCTTATTGGACCAGGAGATGTCAAGCCCAAAAATCTGCATCCAACAAAAGAAAACATAAACGGTTAAGGAATCTAAGCTGTTAGAGAAATGATACAGCTGGAAAATCTGTTATGAACTAATTCCTATATAAAAATTCAGTTGTAATCAGATGAAAATTATCAATGAAATTGTTATGAATTATGTTTTCTCTATATCTATTTTCTTGAATCTTTTCTTATTTCGTGAGCATTTCATCACAATTAGTAATCAGAGCAAGGTCATTTTTGATCCAAAAGTATTATTTTTTTTCAAGCTGGGTAAAACACGGAAACTACATCAAATGACTCACAATGATCAAGCGCGTGTCATTCTTGCTTCTAAAATAAAGGCAATTCCAAATTGGTGTCTTCATCAACAAAATGCTTTGGAGCAGAGGATGCAGACACTGGAGACCACAACAAATGAAACAAAAAGCATGCTTCAATAACTATTGGGGTTGATACAGATGGCTGGGACTGAATCTGGGCAATCTACTCCTCTAGAACGACTACCAGCACCTACAACTCAGACCAAGGACACAACTAAAATGCCATTACAAGTTACAGTCATTGATGATAAGGAGAAATACTCATTTCAACCAGGACAACCGGGAATCCTAGCATCCAAGCCTACTTTGCCACATGATGTTAATCAATCAATTCCTGATGTTTTTAAGATGAAAGCAACAACAAATACAATAGAATCAAGGGAGCAATCTATCATTAAAGGTCATCCATTCATGGAAAAACATTCCAGCAATAACAACAATGGTATGTTTCTTCCAAAAAACGAAAATAGAGCTTCAGTTCTTTGATGGAATTAATCCTAGGAGTTGGATTAGAAAGTGTGAGAAATATTTTTCTATTTTTGTTGTTCCTAAATTACAGAAGTTAGAAATAGCTGCCATGTTTTTCATTGGCAAGGCTGAAGTGTGGTTTGATGGATACATTATGAATAAAAGTATAGTTACTTGGCATGAGTTTGTTTCAGACATGTGTCATCATTTTGCTGATGAAGGATATCTTGATTATTGATGAATTTAATAAATTGACTCAAATATCTTCTGTAGAAGAGTATGAAGCTCAGTTTGAGGAACTTCAGCCTTATCTCCTTCAGATTAATCTTGAATTAGGAGAGGAATATTTTGTTTATAGTTTTTTGAGTGGTCTTAAGGAGGAATTGAAACATAAGATGAAGGTTTTGGAACCAAAAATTGTAGCTGAAGCTGCTAGGAAAGCAAAACTTTATGAGCTTTCAATGGAAGTGGAAAGTAAAAAATTTAGAAGTATTTCTAGACCAATGCTGCCAGGAAATTCTACCAGTTCCAGAATATCTAATCCTTCAGTGAGTTCACCTTTGAAAACCATTTCAGGGCTCACTCCAAACAGACAACAACTACTGGAATATAGAAAGGCCAATAATTTATGCTATAAATGTGGTGACAAGTTTACTCCAGGCCATCACTACAAATTGAAACAATTGAATTCTATGGAAGAGGTGGAAGAGCAAGAGGAGCTTGAAGAATTACAAGCAGCTCAAATTAATTTTGATAAAGTACCATCAGAGGAAAAAGATCCTGAGATTTATATGAATGCAATTACTGGCAGTTCAGGAAGTAGCACCTTGAGGATTCAAGGTTTCATAAAAGGGAAACCACTCGGTATATTAATTTATAGTGGCAGCACCCACAGTTTTGTCACTAATAGGTGGGCTAAAGAAGGGATGGAATTGGAGGAAACTAATCCCTTAGTTATCAAATTAGCTAATGGTGATAAACTTTATAGCACAGCAAAGAGTAAACAACTGAGTTAGGAGATGCAAGATTTTCTTTTTGAACATGATTTTAGGGTTTTACCCCTTGGAGGCAGTGATATGGTGCTAGGAGTTTACTGGATGAAGAAGTACAGTCCAATATTAATGGATTTTAACAACATGGTTCTTAGCTTTAAAATGGGTGACCAAGAAATTATGTTGAAGGGAGGGTTGCACACTACTGCAATGAAGATAATTTCAGGAAACAAAATGCAAAAATTGATGACTAATAATTCCGAAGTAGTAGGAGAGATTTATATGTTGAATGCAGAGGTTGGTCATAATGAAATTCCTCCTACAATTCAAGCAGTAATTGCTGATTACATAGATGTATTTGAGGAACCTACTGGAATGCCTCTAATAAGGAAGCATGCTCATTCTATTATTTTAAAATCAGAAATTGAGGCAGTTAATGCCTTATCATCAGAAATCAGAGGTTGAGAAACAGGTGGCTGAAATGTTGGCAGCATCAATTATTCAAACTAGCAAAAGTCCTTTTGCTTCACCTTGTTTGTTAGTTAAAAAGAAAGATGGCAGCTGGAGAATGTGCATTGATTATAGGTAGTTAAATGCTTTAACTATTAAGAACAAATTTCCTATACCTGTGGTGGATGATCTATTGGATGAACTAGCTGGAGCTAAATTTTTTTCTAAACTGGATTTAAGATCTGGATACTGGCAGACTAGGACCAAGCCTGAAGATATTCCAAAAACAGCCTTCAGGACACACCATGGTCATTTTGAATTCAAGGTAATGCCCTTTGGCTTAACTAATGCACCAGCTACTTTTCAAGCTCTTATGAATGATTTATTTGGAGTTTATCTCAAGAAAATTGTCCTAGTATTCTTTGATGATATTTTAATCTACAGCCCTGATTTACATAGTCATGCACAACAGTTGAGAACTGTGTTGGAGATTCTAAGGCATAATAAGCTTTTTGCTAAGAGAAGTAAATGTTTCTTTGGCCAATCAGAGGTGGTGTACCTTGGTCATACTATTTCTCCACAAGGAGTATCTACATATTCCTAAAAAATTCAAGCTATTCAAGAATGGTCCATTCCAAGGAATTTGAAATCTTTAAGGGGTTTTTTGGGCGTCACTGGTTACTACAGGAAATTTATTAGGGGTTATGGGGAAATCGGTAAACCCCTCACTACTATGTTGGAAAAGGATTAGTTTTTTGGACTGAGGAGGCTAGGGAGGCATTTATCAAACTCAAAGAGACTATGTATAGGGCTCCTATGCTAGCTTTACCAGATTTCACAAAGCAATTCTGTTTGGAAACTGATGCCATTTCTAAGGGTATAGGAGCAGTCATGTCCCAAGAGGGCATACCAATTGCTTACCTCAGTAAGGCTTTGGGACCAAAACAGATTGATTTGTCTATCTATGAGAAGGTGTATCTAGCAATATTAATGGCTATTTCTAAATGGAGGCATTATCTTGAAGGGAGTCCATTTATTATTAAAACATATCATGAATCTTTGAAGCATTTGTTAGAATAGAAGCTCAGTACTGTAATTCAAGGTCTAACAAAATTGCTAGGACTGGATTACTCAATTCAGTTTAGAAAAGGCAAACATAACAGAGCTATTGATGCTTTATCTAGACAGTTTAAAGACAATTCAGAATTAAATTAGTTATATGCTACAATTGTTATTCCTGCTTGGGTTCAGGAGGTAGAAAACAATTATGAGCAGGATTCTTTGGCAAATGATTTAATTACTAAGTTGCTACTTGATAATAATTGTGTATAAGATTGGTCTTATACTAAGGGTGTTCTGAGATACAAAGGTAGAGTTTATGTTGGTGAGACATATGGTTTAAGGAAGAAGATCCTTTGTATACTTCATGATTCACCACATGGTGGCCATTTTGAGATACAAACTAGCACATGAGATTGAAAAACTAATAGGTTTTTACTTATATTTATAACGTTCAATGATGATCATGATCTTTCCAGATGTAATGACCAAGTGGGTGAATTTATTTTAGGTTAGTTGCTTGGGAATTAAACTCTAACGATGGGATTTTTTTACCTTCAACAAACACCTAGACTATAACAGGTGCACCTCAGCGAGCTTAAGAAATATAATATGGTTACTCAACAAAAAATATAATATATATACAATAAAGTTGAGTTATTCCGCTAAGGCAATTGGTTATAGAAGAAGCTCGAAAGCCATGGCTTTATGAATAGATTATATTCAAACCATCACTGTAACACCCTAATTTAGGGACTAAACTTAAGAAATTATAAAGTGGCGGATTTAATTGGTATTTTGGAAGAAATTGGGGATTAAATTGTAAAATTTCAAAGTTGGCAGACTATTTTAAGAAGTACATGAAATTCAGTGGTTAAACTCATGATTTGACCCTTTTTTAGGAGTTAATATAACCCCCATTTCCCGTGCATTTTCTGCAAAAAATGTTTATAATTCCTCTCCCGGTCAACAACTTTCAACTCCGATCTACTCGTCGTCCGACCTCCGATCAAAGAGCCGAAACCACCATCGTGTTCGTTGTCAAACGAGGAACAAAACCCCTCAAACTTTTCGTCGTGAATCGTCGTCGTTCGTCTTTAATTTCAGTCGGAAGTATCATCGGTAATAACTCGATTTCAATTGGTTTTTCGTTGATTAACGACGATCCAATGATCTGTTTACGACACCTCTCGCACTATCGTGTTCCTTGTTCTGTTTCGAGTTTGCCAGTGTCATCCTTGGCCTCCGTCGACGGCGGCGCGTGAGGAGGTGAAGCGGTCAAAGTTTCTGATTTGTTGAAATCGAGCTCTCCGCCATTCAAAATTGTGAACCGAGCTTTGTAAGTATCTCGAAATCGCTCAAAATAATTTTTAGGAATTTTTCCGGGAATTTAACACTGTTCACGCGCCCCCACTACGCTTGGAGAAGGGAAAAGTGACCGGTTTGACCGGTTTTGGAGCATATTTGACCGGTTTGATCGGTTACAACCCGACCCGACCCGTTGACCTAACCAACCCGTTGACCGTTGATCGTTGACCGGCGTTGACCACTGTTGACCAAAACTTTGACCGACTTTGACCAGGCATTAAACGACCTTTGACTTTGACCGAGTATACCTATCCTGACATTTTTCGACGTTCCAAATCCGATTCCATAGTCTATTTCTCGAAATTCGAACCTGAAGGCCTCGAAATTGCCAGTCAAACCCGTTGGCTTTGATTTTGACCAAAAATCCCGAATTTTCGGAAATCATATTTTATGCTTTCGACGTCCTGAATCCAAATCCGAAGTCCGTTTCGTCAAATTTGAACCCGGTAAGATGTTTTTCCACTGATTTATCATCCAATTCGATCTGTTTTTTAAATTATGCTCTATTTTTGATGTAATTTCTGTTGGTATAGATCCGAGGAAATATTGGAAGTTGAATTAAAGATCCAGGGCGTTCAAATGGAATTTAAATGGTCGATCAATATGACACAGAAATCGAGGTAATACTTTACTACCTCTTTATGCTTTATGGAACATGTTGATAATGGATAAATGCATGAATATATATGATTGGACTATGATGTCTGTTTGTTTATGGATGGATTCGAATCAAATAAGTTTTAAGCGATAAATTAAGAGAATACTTTGATTAGGTAAAATTATGAAAATACCCTTATGTTGGAAAATGATAGGAATTGTCCCTGGAAGTTGGATAAGAACTTTGTAAAGACATATTGATCCGGTAAAATTACAATTGTGCATAAGAAATACTAGTATTGCTTAGAAGATTTGGATAACTGGTTTTTAACCCCATAAGGGTTTGTGCAAGATACTACAAGTCTGTTAAGGGAATCATTTCAAGATCGGAGAATGTTCAAGAAAACAATTAATCATAGGATCTCTATATTATATTATTTTGTTAAGAGTTAATATTGAAAATATCTTGTTAAGAAATTACGAAAATGCCCTTGAGAGGTAAAATAGTCTGAGTTGACCCTGAGTGAGAAAATACTTTGAGGATTCGAACTTAACTCGATTAAGTACGAATTTGATTGTTAATATCCTGACTTAGTGCAGAAAATTCCTGATATTCCGTGTGTAAAGTTGAGAAGGCACTTGACCCGAAAATATCTGAGTTATGAGTAAATACCTGAAGAACAATTTATCGAGGGTATTCTTTTGTCAGAATTGTTTGAATGGACTGAAATAGATGATAAGTTTGAATTTAATAATAAGACTGGATGGAAGGAAAAGATTGAAATACCGTAAATATGTAAAATGACCAAAATACCCTATAATGGAAATGACTCAAGAATATTATCAAGCTCAGGAATGATCAGATATCTTTGAGCTCTGAAAAGAATGAAATGAAACTGAGCACCAGAATGACTAAAATACCTTTATAGTCTAAACTAAGTAGATGTTTTGGATTAATTAAGGAATCCAAATAAACATGGATGTTGTACTACTCTTAAAAGTTATGGAACGCAGCTTAAGTCGGTCAACCAACGCTAGTGTTATATCAGTACCTGAACGGCCTATGTACCACTTGAATGCTTGTTCGTCTCCTCAAGATTGGATCGATGATAATTCTGGAAGTACTCAGCTCAGCTCAACTCTAGGTCACATTCGGTACTAAGAAATGGATATTCGTTAGACAAATCAACCACAAACACCAAATTGAGTTAAACGTAAGTACAATATGTATCCGAAATTCAGAAATGTCTGAATTACTCTAGAAAACCCCGAAGTAACAAAAATGGACTTGACTGCTAAATGAGCTAAGAAACCTCAATAATTGAGGATTAAGTAAGTGATTTGGATAAGTCTGGAAACTCTGATGAGTTTATAAGATGTACTGTTCTTATGGGTCATGAACTACAAATTAAGCACAACAGCATTTCATGATATGGTGGGAGCGTGGAAAGGAAATTAAGAGCATTGGAATATCTGTTAGTTTCTTTAGATGTATTCAGCGATGATTCTGAAGATGATCTATAAACAAGAATTTTTGGTATTAAAGTGTGAATACCCTAGAAGGGCAATGAATTGACCAGTTGAAATACATCAGTTTTAGGAGTTGTTGATAGTCTGATCGATTGGCATGGATGGTAAGTGCCCTGAATATTCGTTTCTCCTTTATCAGCTCAAAATTACTCTGGTCATACCTGAACACTTTCTTGAGATATATGAATCATAGAGGGATTCGAAAGTATCAACCTTAAATGTCTGATTAGATCGATTATTAATCGATTCTCTTCAATATGACCTCGTTCCTGGAATCCTATCAAATTGCATAAGTTTCGTGTTATCCATACTGATACTACATGGCCTCTGAAAATACTTGGATCTTCTAGTGTGTTCTCTAAGTACTATTTAATTATTTTATCTTTTTTGGAAATATGGTACACTGAAATCTATGGTTACTGCTTATTGATATACCGACTTACTGGTGATGGTTTACAGACTATGACTGATATATGATTATTGGTTTTCACTGATATATGATAACGATGATTTCAGATTTATGGAAAATATGCTTACTGCATAAATTGTATTTTTTTAAAATACTGATTTTGGATGGATTGATCGTAGTATAGCTCTGATCAAGCTGGTAAACCTTACGGACCTAATGTGACTCTTGGGTAGGCTCACGTACTCCAAGATGCTCCATTAGGTTGGCTTCCTTTGCTATGTGCTTAGGGTAAGGCCTACTGACTTACGAACTTAAGGATACAGGCCCCAAAGCCTATCCTTAGGTTAGCTCCCTTTGCTGTGTGCTTAGGGTAAGCCCTATCGACTTATAGGCTTAAGGATACAGGTCCCAAAGCCTATCCTTAGGTTGGCTTCCTCTTTGTTGTGTGCTTAAGGTAAGCCCTATTGGACGCAGTTCTGAGAACTGCGGATGGTGTACAAGAGAAGGGTTTAAACTACGAGTTTCAAAAAGTTAAACTTCATTATGATTTTATGAGATTTATTGAACTATCATTTGATAAGTGTAACTATTATGATTTTATTGTACTGTTGGAACACACTAGACATCCTATTCGATCTCCTGAAAATGTCATACTATGAATGCTTCCTATGACCTAAGATCTTCATGGCTTCTACTCGATGAACTTCTAAGGGAACCCCAGATTATTCCGCCCACTGGTATACGTATGATTAAATAAGGAAATTATGGTTTCCCATTTATCTGCATGTCATGTAGCATCATCTGGTAGTTCTGTATTACTGAGCTTTCTGAAGCTCACTCTATTACTCAATATTGTAGGTTAAAAGAATTGTACTAGTGTAGCTATCGACATCAGTAAGGGAGTTCTTCAGCCGTTTTTTTCAGAGTATGATACATGTGATTAGGGGGCATGTAATTATATTTTGTTTTATATATGAGTCTGAAAATCTGTTTTATTTCTGAATACTAATAAATGATTTTATATGTTACATGTTTTAAGAAAAGTTTTAAATTTTCCGCTATTTTTACAGTGGGTCGCTCCAGTGGCCCTAATGTGAAACTCCAGATCGGATCGGGTTACCTGCATCGGTCTGAGGGGGTTACAATCACATTGATCGAGTATCTAGTAATTCGGTGTATGCTCCACTGTAATTGTCAAGTCAAAGACTTTGTGACGTCATGAATCCTTCAGCTAGCCTGATAAAGGTGATTATAATATATATACAATAAAGCTCGAGTTGTCCCTCTAGAGCAATTGGTTAAATGCCCCGGCTTTATGGATAAGATTCAGTTAGCCAGAAAATGGCAAATTAAATCAAATTTACTAAATAAGGAGTTTCGGTGAATATGGACTAATGGAGTAGAGGAACACCTGTTATAGTTAAACTCACACGAGCACTCAGAAATCTCATTTTTAGACCGATATTTCTGCACTACCTTGATTAGGTGAGTCTACAAAGCTTGAACAAATGAAAGATTTCAGAGAATTGAAACAGAAGTATTCTGAAAGGTCTAGCATTGATTATGCTAGTTGTGTCATTTTGTTCGCCTCCGATTAAAATGCCAAACCAAGAAAGAGGGGCAAGCCATGACCGATTTGAGGAAATAAACCTTAGTATTTAGGTAGCCCACCTCTAAACCAATGATATTGATATTTGTCAAAGATTTGTAGCTATCAAAGATTAAAAGAGCATTTGATTCTTTCGATATCCAATGAACTTCTGCTTTATGATTTGCTTCAATTGTGAAACCTAAAAGGAGGAAATATTTTTTCAAAATTCCTTTTGATGTGTTTCAAAATTTTGAAAATTCAAAGGAAGAAAAGCATTTTCAAACAAGAAAAGTTCTCTGGAAGTATATCTTGAAAGTCAACGAATATTTCTCTAAAGCTCAAGATTGAAGCTGGGGCAAGAAAAACCAAATTTTTGGGGCAAACATTTGATGGGGCAAGTAAAAAAATTATCTCAGATTTGCAAGAGTACACCCTAGTGGAAATGAAGACAAACTGAGTCAATGATAGAATGAAGACTGCTCATGCAACTATTCACCTCACAGATCAACATATACATCAACATTTTGTACAAAAGATTTAAGCATGTTGAAGAATCCAAGATCAAGAATCAGAAATTCAAGATTCCATAATCAAGTCATCAAGACTGACAATCAAATATTGAGATTTATCTCCAAATCCTAAAATAACATATTTCGCATATACATTTTAGGCACACATAAGAGCATTGCATCCATAGCACCGCATATGTACATAATTTTTGCAGATTCATGCTAGAGTCAATTTCAACTTCACAACGAAGTAACCGTCCACGATTTCAACTTCACGACGAATGATATCGTGCTCGAGTGGATTGGCTTAGTTTCCACGTAAATTAGTCATCTGCAATAATAGGGGTTTATCTCCTAGCCTATTACAATATATCTCAAGGTGAGAAGGGTTATTTGTCAACCAAAACCTTCGAGTTTGATTACATAGGCGAGAAGGGTTATCCGTCAACAAAGACCTTCGAGTTCGATTACATTCAGCTGAAAGGCATATCACAGCATATCTCAAGGCAAGAAGGGTTATCTGTCAACCAAGACCTTCAAGTTCGATTACATTCAGCTCAAAGGCATATCAAATTTACAACATATCTCAAGGCGAGAAGGGTTATCTGTCAACAAAGACCTTCAAATTCGATTACATTCAGCTCAAAGGCATATCAAATTTACAGCATAACTCAAGGCTAGAAGGGTTATCTATCAACCAAGACCTTCAAGTTCGATTACATTCAGCTCAAAGACATATCAAATTTACAGCATAGCTCAAGGCGAGAAGGGATATCTGTCAACAAAGACCTTCGAGTTCGATTACACTCAGCTCAAAGGCATTTCAAATTTACATCATAACTCAAGGCTAGAAGGGTTATCTGTCAACCAAGACCTTCGATTTTGATTACATTTAGCTCAAAGGCATATCAAATTTACAGTATAGCTAAAGACAATAAGGGTTATCTGTCAACAAAGACCTTCTAGTTCGATTACATTCAGCTCAAAGGCATATCAAATTTATAACATAACTCAAGGCGAGAAGGGTTATCTGTCAACCAAGACCTTTGAATTCGATTACATTCAGCTCAAAGGCATATCAAATTTACAGCATAGCTCAAGGTGAGAAGGGCTATTTGTCATTAAAGACCTTCGAGTTCGATTACGTTCAGCTCAAACGCATATAAAATTTATAGCATAGATCAAGGCGAGAAGGGCTATTTGTCAACAAAGACCTTCAAGTTTGATTACATTCAACTCAAAGGCATATCAAATTTACAGTATAGCTCAAGGCGAGAAGGGCTATCTGTCAACAAATACCTTTGAGTTCAATTACATTCAGCTCAAAGGTATACCAGATTTGCAGTATAACTCAAGGTGAGAAGGGTTATCTGTCAACAAACCCTCGAGTTCGATTACATTCAGCTCAAGGGTATATCAAATTTACATCATAGCTCAAGGCGAGAAGGGCTATTTGTAAATAAAAATTGTTGAGTTCGATTCCATTCAAATCGATGACATATCAACCACATGGTACCAGCGAGGAACTACTTTCGGTTGAAGTTTAAACCAAGGTATTTAAGTCAAGAGGAAGATCTGGGGTAATCTCTCAGTTTAGTACAACATAGCTCAAGCGATGAATTACTTTCCGGAAGAATTTTCAAGCCGAAATCTTTAAACCAAGAAGAATACCAAGGCCCAATTCCATGCTCAGCCTGAAGCCCAATTACAGTTGTTCTCCAACAACAAACACATCAAATTACCGAACAAAAATTGGTAGTCTTTTTCGTATTTTCCCTATTCATGTTAATATAAGAATATGCAAATAGGGGCAGCTGTAGACACCAAATTTTATCCTTATCTACCACCAAACACTAACTCCACCCATGCCACTATTCCCTGTTTTCTGCCACTCACAAGGAAAATGCATGTGATATTATATTTAAAACATCAAGTGTATTATATTTTATGTTAGATTTGTAAGAACAATGACTATAAAGAGCCGAATCAAATGTAAGAACAGAAGAGCTCTTTCAATTTTTTTTAATAAAAATACTGCAGTTGAAACATATTTTCGGTAATCCAATTCTAATACCAAAAGCTAAAAATATTTCAAGGTATTCTAGTATTTTTTTAAGCTTTGTTTATGTGCTAATGTAACTAAAATATAACCTAAATTATAAGATCGTTCTTTTTTTCATACGAATTTTACAAAATGTTTAAAGAAAATAAATAGAGATATGGGTTAGAAGTAACCTTGTGGTCGTGGTGTCAATCAAAGAAATAGTGGGGTGTTTTCGTCATCGAGTTTAGGGTGGTCAGTGTGGTTCTCGTTTTCTCTAGTTCGGGATTTAGAAGAGAATGAGAGGAGTTTCAATCACCCTAAAGTGTTATTTCGATTCAACCGACCACCATTGATGATGGTCGGGGCTCGTGGAAAGGCCGATTCACGGCTAGAGATGGTATTTTTTGGGTTTCGGGTTATGTGTCTTGATCCTAGGAAGGTTGTGTGGCTTCCCTCGGTTGAACGGAAGGCCGACCGAGGCTTAGCAGCCACCCAAGCTCGGTGGCCAAATTATTTTTGCCCTTGGAGTTAGAAAACTTTGCGCTGCATGGAGAGAATGGAGAAGAAGATACGTGATGTTAGTTTAGTTTAGTTTAAGTTTTAGGTTATATATTAAGCATAGGGTTAATTACTTATTAAGCCACTCTAATTTAGCCACTTGTTTCTATTCTAGTCATCGGTTTTAAGGTCAAATATCCATTTAGGTCCTTGTTCCTTTTGTAGTCTCAAGATTCGGGCGTTGGAATGAAGTTTATATTATTTCATTTTGAGCCTTTATCTTACCATATTTATATCTTAGTCACCAATTTATTTATTTTACCATCTTTGTTTATATTTGACTTTAGTCATGATATGTGTAATTATTCCATTTTAATCACTGCCTTGTGTTGGGTTTAATTAGTATTTTCTCCTTTATGTTTCTGGTTATTTTATTTTAGTCATATATATTAGTTTTGGGTCATTTGCATTTCTAGTGCATATAATGTTTATTATTTTGGTGTTAGATCTGTTTTTTTATATATTTGTGGTTCAACACTCTGAATTCCTATTTTGCTTTTTTAATCTTTTAAATTTATGCTTTTATTGTTTTAATCCCTTAAGTTTCTTTTTTTCTCTTGCAGCTCATTTCTAGAATTAATTTGATCCATAAATTTTAATTATTTCCATTTTAATTTGAATTTTCTTTCATTCCTTTTATTTACTCTTTTTTATTTCGATTTTAATATTAACTCTTTGTGTTTGTTTGTTTTATTTTTTTTACTTTATTTATGATCTTTTTTAGGATAATTTTAATCAATCAAAGGTATGTAATTTGAATCGAATCTCTAAATTTTAATTTAAATTTTAATTTTCACAATTATGACAACTGACAAATTAAATGGTACCGAAAGGGCAGTTCAAGTGTGCTAATCCTTCATTGACTGTAACCGACTCCCGAATCCGACATATTTCTGATAAAACGCAGATCAGGTAAGATGGTATCCGATCAACCAAATTTTTTACCAAAAAATAAATGATCGGTGACGACTCTAATATTTATTTCAAGTCGAAACCAAATTCTGGGCCTACCCAAAAGACGGTTACAACAAATGTGAATTGTTCTTTAATTTGTTTGATTTAAAAAAAATTAGGGAGGAATAGTTTGCTAATGTGCTTGCATTGTTGGGGATGATGATGAAACTGAAACTCAAATGCTTATAGTTGTCGGTGTTGATTAGAGCTTGCAGAATGAAAGGCGGGGAAACTCTTAGAGATACTGATGTTACGGTAGAGATTTGGGGGGAGGGGGAGGGGGAGGGGGGAAGAAGGGTATTTTGGGTAGTTTATTTATTTTATTTTATTTTATTATTTGATTTTTATATATTTAGATAAAGAAAATAAAAATTAAGAGGTGATGTGGCGTGTTTTGATTAGTCAATGATTTTTTTAATAGTGTTAATGATTTGGTGTAAATGGAATAACGATTTAAAGTTGAAGGGACAAAATGTCTCAAAAAAATACTTTTAGTGTCAACTCGGTACAAATGGTATAGTTCAGAGGCAATGAGACATTTAAGCCAAAATTAAATAAGAATTTAAGTTTTATTGTTAATATAATAAAAGTGCGACTCCACTAAAAATATATTTAAGGAATATTACTATAGTCAAACTAATGTGAGAGAATTAAACATATTTTGTTGAGAAAATTTTACAACTCACGTCACACACCACAACACATCACTAAAGTGATGCACCGACACAAACCACTAATGAAATAATCTTTATTATGAAATATTAAAAATATAATGGTTTATTTAAAATTAACCATATAATAAAATTTAATTTTAAATTTAATAGGATTATAATTAAATTGTAATTTTTTTATTAAAAATAATAATTTTGGAATTAAAAATTTCACCCTATATTAACATAAAGTTCATCCCAAATTAATCAACAATCACCATTATCCATCGCCGGCGACCACCACGTCTCGCCTGTAAATCATTTTATACAATATTGGTGCTGCCGGAGAGTCACACCAAGAGGAAACAAGTCTTGCTTGTCGCCCAACGTTGCCCGGATCCATTGCCGTCACCCAAAACCGACTGTCGCGAAGGAAACTATTGTTGTTTGCATCGACCGCCACCCGATCGTGTTCCTTTGTTTTCAACACAGGTAGATCATCGAAAAACCATCTGAGACCGCGGCTCACCCAACCCGATCGAACTCGAGCAGCGCTGCTCATTTATCGGAAACCACACTGCGTGAATATCCTATTCGTTATCGTCGGCCTTGATTTGGGTAAAACCCCAAATGCTTTCTGTTTTAATTTGTTTGGCCAAATTATATTCGAAGTCCCCTTATTTTTGTTTTAATCATATGGTAAAACTTCATGAAAACTCCCATATTTTCATCTGAATATATTTTAGACTCAGACGTATGGATTTTGATATACATGACTAAATTACATGGAAGCCCCCATACTTATATTTTAATTTAAATGGTTAAATTTCATGTAAATCCTAATACTTTCCCCTATTTAGATTTCATCCTTGTAGATTTTAAATCCTTAATAATTTTGACTTTATTTTATTTTTGATAATTAATTTTAAATTTATCTTTTAATTTTAATTAACAATGATATTAATACTTTGTTTTATTCGTTAATTTTATTAGCACTAACTTTATATCATTTGATGTTAATTGTTATCGTTAATATTGACAATTTGATGCTAAACTTTAACTTGATATTAATTGTGATTATTTGAATCTTAAAGTTTTGAACTAATCATTAATTTTTGTTAGTATTATTTTTAATTTTAACTTGATGCTAATTGTGATAATTTATCTTGATAATATTAATTTTGATACATAAAGTTTACTTGCTATTAATACTGATCATTATTTTTGACTTAATATTATTTTTATCATCAATCATAAATTGCAGCATATTAACAATTATGGGTGATCAAGAAAAGATTAAAAACAAGGAGATGATAAATTCTAATCTCAATCAAGATGATAAAATAGATGGCTCAGATAGTGAAACTTATTCTGAAGAAGCACAACTTGAATCTAATGTCGATGATGATAAACACACATACAATGACAAATACCATTGAGTACTTCATCAATGAGGATATATGGGACAAGAATGAAAAAGAACTACAATATTACGATGAAAATGATATGTATATGCTCAAATGGAAGTCGTTGGAAGATTGTGTTGATTTCTAATGTACTTATGCAAAAGTTAAAGTTTTTGGAGTTTAAATGAGTTCAACAATAAGTAGTCGAAGTGATGGTCACATAATTTCAAAGAAATTGGTTTGTCAGAAATAAGGGTTTAGACAGAAAAAATATATAAACTTACCGAATAAAAAACATGAACCAAAACCAATAAGTAGAGTTGGATGCCAAGCATATATTAAATTCAAGTTTAATGAGGAATATCAATTCTGTAAAATTGAGGAATTTCACGCATATCATTGTCATGAAATGATAAAGTCAATGCAAGTGACATATATAAGGTAAATAAATGTGTAACTATGTTATATTATTACATTACTTTTTACCATTCTTTTTTCTAATATATTTGTAATTTGAAATGCCTATTAATGATTTGGCTTTAGGTCATTCCAAAAAATTAGTGAGGCAGATAAAATCAGAATCAATACCATGTACAATTCAAGAATTCCTCCGAATAGAATGATGTGAAATTTCATGAATGAAGCTGGTTCTCTTGAGAATGTTAGATTTATACAAAAGAATTTGTACAAATACATACATCGGGTCAAACTAGAAGAACTGTAAGATGGTGATGCTGAAACGGTAATGGCACATCTTTATGGAAACCAAGAACTTGATCCATTATTTTTTGTGAGTCACACTAGAGACGGGCATGGAAACCTAGAGAAGTTATTCTAGTGTGATGGTGTATCACGTATCGATTATAAGGAATTTGAACAAGTACTTTCATTTGACACTACCTACAAGTGCAATGCATACAACAAACAGTTTGTAGTCTTGGTTGGTGTTAATCATCATCAGAACACAATTCTATTTGGATGTGCATTGGTAGTAAATGAGAAAGAAGATACCTTTGTGTAGATTTTACAACAATTGATTACAGCATGAAATGGCTACAACCCACTTATTGCCATTACCGATGGAGATAAAACTATGGAAAATGCCATTGTTCAAGTTCTCCCAGAGGTGAAACATAGATTATGTTTATGGCATCTTATGAGAAAAGTGAAATCAAATGGTAATAAACAATTTCATAATGGATTTATGAGGTGCGTTGACAAGTGAAGAACACCATCAGATTTTGAAAAGGCTTGGACTAAATTAGTTCATAAACATAAATTTGAAGATAGGAGGTGGGTAAAATAATTGTACGAGACCAAAGAAAAATATGTAGAAGCGTATATGAGGGGATACTTTTATGCATGTGACTTTATTATATTTTAAAAATTATTTAATTGTAGTTGAATTCATTTTATATTATCTTTGATTTATTATATTAAATGAAATTTATTAAAATCTTTTAAGTGCAACAATGAAGAGTACGCAACGTTGTGAATCAAAGCATAGAACACTTTTAAACTTTGTTGGACCAAAAGGTAATGTTGTATCGTTTTGCTACATATTATCATAAGGAACCACAATCTTTAAGGTGGAGAAAGGTCATCAAAACTACAAAACAAAAGATGAACAACCATATTGTGACGGTGTATTGACGACTTTAAAAAATCATGCAACACAAGTATATATGAGAGATTGTTTTACTACTTTCGCAAGGAAATATCATATGAGGGTTATTATTTGGTCAAAATTAGTATACCAGGTAATGGTTGTGTGTTTTATTGGTTAGAGCATGTTGAAAAAGAAAAGGTATGGTATCTCGTAGTTTAGGATATCACTCACGATTAAATGTATTGTTGTTGTATGAAGTTGGAGTCTGTTGAATTTCCATGTAGACATATCTTTGTTGTGCTGAAATATGAAAATGAGAAAGAAATACCACAAGGAAGTGTCATGAAACGTTTGACAATTTATGCGAAGAAAGATGTTGGATTACAGAATAACAATGAAAATATAGAAGTTAATAATCCAAAAACAATATAAGCTAGATATTCCAATCTTACATCTTTTTGCATAAATATATGCCATCGTGCATCACAGACTTTTAAAACAATCAACGAGGTTAAGGAATAGTTTGCAAAAATAAGCCTCAAATTACAAGGTGTCAAAGTGGGCAGTAAAAGGAGAAGCACTACAAACGAAGATATTTTTGGGATTGGTGATCCTATAATTCTTGAAATAGGGAGAGGAATACACAAGAAACACAGGGGTCAAGCTTCATCATCTAACCCCACAAATGATGATGCAACATCAAACTTGAATGAGACTCTTAAACGTTCTCCAGATACAATTTTTGATCTGAATGTGACGCACAGTGATATATTCCAAGTATCAAAACTAGCTACGTTCATGCCCTACACATATAAAGGTGACATATCTGAGGTAAGTGAATATTACAAATATTAATAGTTACTCTTATTATCATATATATTCATACTGGTCATACATTTATTGTAGACTTCATAGAGTCATGAATTGAGAAATATGAAAAATGATCCAACCATTTTCGATTGGCAATCTAATCGGGATTGGTAGTGCACAAATCGTTCAAGAAAAGTACTGACGAGTACTTGTAAAATAGATTTAAACTTTTATTCATTGATTTTTTGGGTTTATTTGTAGGTTTATAATACATTTTTACATCATAATTGTTGCGTATTCACTTAATTAATTTAATCTGTTAAATTAAGAGTTCCATTAGAACAAATACTTGTACTTTATTGGTCAGATAAAAAAACTCCTCGATCATGGAGGTATTATTTTGTGTTGATAAAACCTCTCTCTCCCTCTATATATATTATATTGATGGATGAAAACTTGATTATCATATAAGCTTGTATGTTCGTACTTCCATGGAAACAAGACCTTAGATTAATTTCGAGCCTAGATTCTCATTGCTTTTAGCATTTACTAATTAAAGAAAGTTTGAAATAACATGCATGCAATGGCCCTAAGTTAAATCGGATTCCTGCAAATCAAAACATGTGCATGCAAGTTATATGTTGAATGGAGAAAAAAAAAGACATGGTTTATATCGTGTTGCAGGTTCCATTAAAACACAGTTGGTCGCATTCAATAAAGTACGAAGTTCGAAGAAAAAATGGAACATAAATTCACAATTGAATTTGAAATCAAGTGGAACCATGAACACATGTGAAGAAACTTAGGCTTACCAAAGAACAATCGACTTTTCTCGAGGAAAGCTTTAAACAACATAGCACCCTTAAGTCCTTAACCCAGTATAATTCTCTCAAAATTCATTGTTTCTCATATATTTATCGCTATATCAGCTTCAATTAATTAATCTCTTTTTTATTCTATAACAACATAATCAAAAGCAAGCTTTTGTAATATAATTAAATTTGAAACCGAGACAAGTTGAAGTCTGGTTTCAAAACAGAAGAGCCAGGTAATTGTAACCTAAGTTCATAAAGCTTTTTTCTTTGCAAGCTTTGATTATCTGGGAGGGAAAAGATGAACTTGCCGTTGAACATTACAGGATGCTTTGAAGCTTAAGCAGACGGAGGTGGATTGTAAGTTCTTAGAGAGGTGTTGCGAGACGATGACAAATAAAAACAAGAGACTGCAAAAATATTTACAAGAATTGAAAGTACTGAAAATGGCGGCACAATCCTTTTACATGAACATGCTAGCAACGACTCTCACGATGTGTAGTTTGATGGCAACATATGAAACACTGCAAATTGTATTTGGCGGCAATAGTTGGAAATATTTCGACTGTTTTCTTTTATGTCGGTGGAATTCCATATGGATTCAAATCATTCTCGGATATATATCATAAAATAGTCTCGACTAATTTGTTATTTTTAAAATTTCAGTGGAAAAATAAAAAATTTCTCAAATATTAGTGACCATTTGTGTAATCTACCAATTTCAATTTTATATATTCACTTCCACACCAATAATACATTAAAAATCTAACGACAATTAACCTTCGTGACCACGTCTTAATTAAAGAAAAACGAAAGTGACCAAATACTGTGGTTTTTAAATTCAACGAGGAAGAATGTACAAAACTTAAAAGAAAATGATCACTAATGTAGTTTACCCCTAACTAAATGCCATTAGGGGTGAGCAAAACTCAACTTGACTCCAAAATTTGATATTTTTTTCTACTTGAAATTTTTGAATCGAATTAACTTCGAGTTATAATTTCATAAACTCGACTCAATACGAAAAATTTCAAATCAAATTTGAATTATAAAATATAACTCGTCAACTTGAATAATTTAAAAATTTTACGCAACTCAATCGAAGCGCTCACTCACTCCTAAATGTCATGTTACTCTAACTCTTCAGTTTCATTGGAACTCCAGTTCTAATATTGAATGGACTATCAAACTTAAATCGTATCATTTAGAAATTGCTCTTGCATCTTTTGATTTTCTTAGTCTTGACAAAATTTAATTAAAGAAATTTTGTTTTAAAAAATATTGTTTCTTTGTTGTTTTTACAACTAATCTAAATAAAACAGATCTTAAAATTTGTACAATTTGTTTCCAAATTATAGGGAGTAAAATTAATGCAACGTTTAAAAAAATCATATTGAAAATAAAAGTAATTCAAATTCAATATATATTAGTTACCCATAATTGAAAATTAAAATTTTAATATAAGATTAATATTAATTAAAATAAAATAATTATTCAAATTCAATCTCGAACAAAAGCAAATGTAATTAATTCAACGAATGTCTATAAGTTGAATGGTCTCCGCATACAAGATGAAACGATCAGTTTCATTATGGTTGCTAGTAACAAGTTTTGTCAAATATTTCAGTCGTTCAATCTCCATTTCTTCTGTCTTCACAAAAAAAATCAAACTACTCAATATCACTATACATAGACTAAACTATGTGAAATTCTATTAATTGTACCGTGAAATATTTTTTGGAGCAATCAAAATTTTTGATTGACTTCTATATGCTTCAAAAAGTACATGCCACAATCTTCCCAAAAGCCAATATAAAATTGTAAAACCCTCATACCGATACGGGTGATCCGATCTGATCCGATGTATCACATTTTGGCCACCGAAAGAACTTAGACTGAAAATCCGGAGAAATTTAACATTTTGTTAAATCATTTGAAATCATAATACATTTATAAATTAAAAATTACAAGTTTATAAATCATTCATTATTGAAAACATAAGTCAAATATATACAATATTAAAATGAGTTTAGACACCAATATAAAAACAACTGTGACATACAAGCCCCTAATTACACGTACACCGTACTCCACAAGCAACGTCAAAAGAACTCCCAAGACTGACGTCGAAAGAAACAAAATGACATTTTCTTTAACCTGAAATGGTAAAACACATTGAGCTTTGGAAAGCTCAGTAATACATAACTACAAGATAAATACAATAGGTCATCAGGTATATGGTAAAGCATAGCTTCCCTTAGCGGGAAAGACATCATCAGATTCTAGCAGTGATTTCATATTCCTTAGTTGAGTCTTTAGTTACAAACAAGAATTTATGGTCTAAAGGAAGTATTCATAGAGACAGATTCAGAAGATTGAATTGGAGAGTCTAGTGTGTTCCAACAAAACAGAGAAATGTATACATATCCTTTAAAAATATTAGTAGTTTAAAACATATTTTAAAACCGCATTAATACCCTCCAACCAAACACCGATATGTTGTTCCCCAAAACTACATCTATAAGGACTTACCCTAGGCCCATTGGGCATAGGTGCCAACCTAAGGGAATATCTTGGGGCCCAAGAGCCTACCCAAGGGAGTACCTTAGGGCCTAAGAGCCTACCAAAGGAAGTACCTTGGGTCCTTAGAGCCTACCCAAGGAAATGCATTAGGGTCTTAATGCCTTAGGTCCATAAGGAATTACAAGCTTGATCAGAGTTGAACCTCCATACTCCAGAATTCTACCCAAACAATATCACAATAATTGGTTCATACAGTAAACAGTAGATTCCATGATCCATAAATCAGGAATGATTATATTTTCTAGTGAAAACAGATAACTAGAGAGCACATATCATGTAGCAATAGTTCATAAACAGTAAATCAATACAACAGTAAATTAGAATATCAAACAGTTAAAAGATTTAGTAAATTATTAACTTCAGTAAATCACATTTCAAGACAGATAAAATAATCATATAACACATAGGAACACACTAGAGGATTCAGTTATTTTTCGGGAGGTACTTAGCAATTATCAAGCGAGGGGACACAAAACTTCTACAAATTGATTGAATTTTAGAAATGAGATCCTATAAAAAGGGTTTTATAGCTAGCCGATTCCTCAGTCATTCAGGAAGTGATTTATCAAGATCATATAGTATTCAGATATATTAGCAAGGTATTCATGAATTATTGCATCAAAATTTATTTTAGGATTCAGACATTCCTAAAGTGGTTCCATCAATCAGACTTATAAGGTCATTTTCATCATATATTTCCTGAGAAATTTGATAAATCCATTTAATACGGATATGCAATGATTTATAGAATTCAAAACGCACTGTACAATTCCCAACAAAAGTGACACTTATCAATTATGTAGGTAGATAAACTTCACGAATATTCATTTCTTAAAACTGGTTGCACTGTAGAATCGAACTGATCATCTTCAGAACCATCTTTGAACGGATCATGAGGGGACAAATAGGTTTTTAAGCAATATTTATTTACTTCTCGTATTGTAATAGTATTAGGGATAGTCTACCAACTTAGGTCGTACACTAAAAACCTCAGGGGTGTTACAACATTTAAAGCTTCAATGATATCTTAATAAGTTATCCAAAGGCATTTGCTTAATCCAAGTCATGAGGGTATTGGATCATTCTGGTATTCGAGGTAGATTTATTCATTCCATAGCTTAAGGGTATTCAGTCATTCCAAGGCTTGGGGTATTTTAGGTTATTTCACACTTTAGGGGTATTGATTAGTGTTTATATTATATATATTATTTTATGATTAATTACTCCTTGATTATATAATTTTAGTTTCTAACCTGGGCCTTTTCATTCATTTTCGATGTAGAACATTGAATTCCATAAATTATGCTAAGAACAACGAAATTGTGCAATTTTTTTATTTTTCTGGATTCATAGTCGGATTAGTGGGCATGACTCTAGGCATGATGCATCTGATGAGGTGATGAGTCAGCACCTTCCAGAAGGTCCAATCATCACTTCTAGAAGGACGAATGAGTCTTCCATGTTTTTTAAATTCGAATTCAAATTAAACTCATGTTTTTAGTATTTTAGTTTAAATATTTTAAGAATTATCTTTAGGAATTATCTCTTGTTTTTATGAATTATCTTTTCTTTGTTTTTAGGATTTTTATAAGCGTATAAATACCCCTTGGTGTAAGCCTAATGGAATCATCATTTTAATCCTTTCTTTAGTTTAATAAAAATCCTTTTTATTTTATTTTCGTTTTCTTTAATTTTCTTTCAAGCCGAGGGCTAAAGCGATGACTCAATTGTAACGTGAGAATTGAAAAGCACTTGAATAACTTCAGGATATCTCTCGCTATTTTATGAGCTTATTTTCAAATCAAAACAATTTTCAAAACCAAAAAGTCGACGTTGGTACGCATGTTGTTATGGTTAATGTGGGAGGAAGGATCAGTATATTGAAGCACATTCGACTTCCTGGGAACACACTTAGCGAAATTGTTTTCTAAGAGAAAACCGAGATCGGAACCAGTTATTGTTGAAATAACATAATCCGAGTCGGCAGGCTTTTGAACCTCAAAATTTTTAGATCTACAACATTGTTGTTGCTTAGATCAATCCACAAACCGATATTAAAGATTGCACTTGGGTATTCGGAATATAAAGCATAGTCACGAGGATTTGTCCTTGTAGACAAAGTAACCGACGTGAATCCCGAAGGGAAAATCTAATTCGATGATCCAAAGGAAATTGAGTTAAAGCGAAAGCTTAAGGTTCATTTTACCATATTGAATTTTCTTTTAAACTTTCTTTTTAATTTTCTTCTTAATCTTCTTTGAAATCTTTTTATTTTTCTTTCTTCTATTTTATTTCTCTTCATCTATAAATCTCCACCATTACTCAAATCCTACTCCATCCACTTCTTGACTCAAATATTAAACAAAGCACGAATAAATCACTAAGTTTCCTTAGTCTCTGTGGGATCGACCCTTACTTCTCTTTTACTACGTTAAATTTCCTTTATTTATTAATTGAGAAGAATGAATTATTTTGATACGAAAAACGACCGTGTCAAATTGGTATTGTTGTCGGGGACTAACGACGAGTTACTGATTTCTTTATTTCTTTGTTTTAAATTTATAATCAGGAAGTAGAGGAAGCATCTATCTCAGAACCTGTAGTCTGAATCATGTCGTCGAGCTAACGACGTTAAAAATAGCGTTTTGTGGGAGGCAACCCATTTTTATTTTTATTTTTCGTTTGTTTAATTTTTTTTTTTATTTTCAATTTTATTTTTCTGATTTGTTTTTTATTTTTCTTTGATTTTTCAGGTACCCGTTATTCCTACTTGAATTTTAAGCAAGATATAATCAAGAATTGTTCAAACCGAAAGCAAAAAAATGGCAAAACCCCGACCCCAAGGCGTGAAGAGATCGTGTGGCAGCAAACAAAGGAAGAATCATTCCGGAAAAAAAGGGAAACAAAATTTTGAAATACATTATTCGAACAGTGCAAAAAAAAATTGATTTAGTTCGAACAGTGCAGAAAAAACAGATTTGATTCGATTTGTGCAAAAAAGTTCAAACAGAACAGTACAGAAAAAAAATATAGCACAAATATTGAATGAGCAGAAAAAATAGTGCACTATTCTAACAGTAAAAAAACAGTACAATTTTGATTCGAACGGTAAAAACAACAGTACAATTTTGGTTCGAAGAGTGAGTGAAAAAAAGAAGAGAAAAAGATAAAGCTTGATTGAGTTCTTTTCTTGAGTCTACTTCCTTTAGAATAAAATATTGGAATGATATATTCTTTTCTTGATTTTTGTTTTGCAGAAAATTTTAATATATCTTCTAGTGGTTTCTCGATCGGACATTCTACTCTACAACAATTCAACTCGACACAACCGCGGCCACTGTCACTACTAGATTAGAGAGTATTCCTTTCCCCCTCTTTTGTTTTATATTTTAATTTACGTTTTGAGACAAAACGATTTAAGTGGGGGTGAGGGATTGTATGTTGAATTTCGGCTCTCTTGTCGAATGATTGAACTTAAGATATTTTGATATTGATATGTTGAGTTGTTTGTTTCCTATTCTTGTATTTATTTGATTACTTTAATCTTTTCCGATGAATTCTTTAATCTTGCTTTGAGTTGAACATTGGATGCATGATAGTTAATTGGCATAACTAGTTAATTTTTTATGAAATTTTTGACATTCCATGGTTTATTGGTTGAATTAATGCTAGACTTGATACATTAGCCAATTTTGTGAGCTTTGAGCCTATTGAGCATACATGTTTCATTATTTCTTTGTTTCTTTGTTTGTACCAAACTCGTTTTTAGCATTCTAGAACTTGTGTTGGAATACTAGTTGAGACTACATGATTGAATTTAATGTTTTTAGTATGATAGAGGCATTTAGAATTAACCCATTCATTACCCAAAAAGCCTACCCTTTAATTTATCCCTTAGTAAACCACATTTGAGCCTATTTCCCTTCGTTTGATTTTCAACTCACCAAATTAAACCCGAAGCATTTCTTTTTATTTTTCCCTCTCTTTTCACACCCTTGCCGAGACTTGAGATCTTTTATCATTCTTGTCCCACGAATAAAAAAGGAAACAAAAAATAATTTCATAAAAAAATAGTACATTGTTCACTGTTTCGAACATCAAAAAAAAGAAAAAAGGAAAAAAAGAAGAAAAAACCCTTTGTTCGAGTGAAAAGAAAAATAAGGAAATATCAATTATTTCAATTGCCTTTCATCTATTCTTTTTCCTTGTTTTATTTTTCATTGTGCTTCATGTTAGTTTGTGGATTGTTCCTAATTATTTTTTATATCTTGTTTTTGTATTTTAAACCTTTCTTTTCGGGCTTTTTCTCTACCCATACCTTAGCCACGTTACAACCCAGATTAAAGACCTTTTGACTTTTGCATCTTATTCAATTTAAAGTAGTAGAGATTGGATTTAATCACAAGCTTATGGTAATGCTTTGACTTGTTTCGGCTTGAGCATGTCTTTGTCCTTAAACACTTGAGCGGAATGAGTGAATCCTTTGTGAGGGTACTGAGTCCTTGCATCATGAGATTAGTGAGCTATCATAATGTCTTGTTATGATTTAACTTATTTCCTAGCTTTGCCACATGCTTGATTGTTTTCTAATTTCAATTTATTGTCTTGATTTTGGTTCATTGGATGATTAAAGTATGATGTGAGTTATAGAATGACAACTATTGATTTTGGCATGTTGATTGAGAAATGCTTGAGGGATAGCATTAGATAAGTGAGGGAAAATTTGATTAATGTTTAAATTATACATTATTTTATGATTAATTACTCCTTGATTAGATAATTTTAGTTGCTAACTTGGGCCTTTTCATTCATTTTCGATGCATGACATTGAATTCCAGAAATTATGCTAAGAACAACGAAATCGTGTAATTTTTTATTTTTCTGGATTCATAGTCGGATTAGTGGGCATGACTCTAGGCATGATGCATCTGACGAGGCGATGAGTCAGCACCTTCCAGAAGGTCCAGTCAGCGCTTCTAGAAGGACGAATGAGTCTTTCGTGTTTTTGAAATTCAAATTCAAATTAAACTCATGTTTTTAGGATTTTAGTTTAAATATTTTAAGAATTATCTTTAGGAATTATCTCTTGTTTTTAGGAATTATATTTTCTTTATTTTTAGGATTTTTAGAAGGCTATAAATACCCCTTGGTGTAAGCCTAATGGAATCATCATTTCAATCCTTTCATTAGTTTAATAAAAAATCCTTTTTCTTTTATTTTCGTTTTCTTTAATTTTCTTTCAAGTCGAGGGCTAAAGTGATGACTCAATTCTAACGTGAGAATTGAAAAGCACTTGAATAACTTTGGGATATCTCTATCTGTTTTTTGGGGTTATTTTCAAATCAAAACAATTTTCAAAACCAAAAAGTCGACGTTGGTCTGGATGTTGTTATGGTTAATGTGGGAGGAAGGATCGGCTTATTGAAACACATTTGACTTCCTAGGAACACACTTAGCAAATTTGTTTTCTAAGGGGAAACTGAGATTGGAACCAATTATTGTTGAAATAACATAATCTGATTTGACAACTTTTTGAACCTCGACGTTTTTAGATCTACAACATTGTTGTTGCTTAGATCAACCCACAAACTGATATTAAATATTGCCCTTGGTTATTTAGTGTACAAAGCATAGTCACGAGGATTTTTCCTTGTAGACAAAGTAATCGACGTGAATCCCGAAGGGAAAGTCTAATTCGGTGATCCGAAGGAAATTGAGTCAAAGCGAAAGCCTAAGGTTGATTTTACCATATTGAATTTTCTTTTAAACTTTCTTTTTAATTTTCTTTTTAATCTTCTTTGAAATCTTTTTATTTTTATTTATCTTCATATATAAATCTCCACCATTACCCAAATTCTACTCCATCCACTTCTTGGCTCAAAGATTAAACAAAGCACGAATAAATCAGGAAGTTTCTTTTGCCTTTGTGGGATCAACCCTTACTTCTCTTTTACTATGTTAAATTTCTTTTATTTATTAATTGAGAAGAATGAATTATTTTGATGCGAAAAATAAATGGGTTAGGTATTTTGGTTATTTTACAGTTCAAGGGCATTTCAGTCCTTTCTTTCCATCTAGTCTTTCCATTTAATTCAAACTTATCATTTATTTAAGTCATTTTAAACAATTTTGACAATAAGAGTACTTCCGATAAGTTAGTCTTCGGGTGTTTGCTCATAAATCAGAAATTCTGGGTCTAGTGCCTTCTTAGACGATACGAACTGTTTATTAGAAATCTTTCGAATGAAATAGGAACTTAACAGTTAAATCAGTAATTTATCAGATTATATATGAATTCTCAGGGTATTTTCTCAACATTGGCCAATCAGGCTTTTTTTACCTCTCTAGGGTAATTCTGTAATTTCTCATCTAGGTATTTTCGGTGTTTTATTTTTTATCAAGAGTAATCGAATTTTAAGGGCTATGAGGTTAAACGCTTTACTAGTTAATCACGAAACTTGGAATTGTTCCTTATAAATCTTCTAATTTCTTATATGAGCCATCAGAGTTTTATTTAGTTACTTACTTTTTACCGCATTTGAATCAAGTTTAGAAATAATTAACAATATAGATTAGACGAAACATTTTCATCTATGCACTTAGCAATACTAATATGTATGGTAAAGCATGCATAGGGAAGTAAAGTATTACCTCGATTCTTGAGCCACACCGGTCGAGCATTCAACTATATCCGATTGTTCTCAAACTTGAATCCAATGTCTAATAATATCTCGGATACATATCAACAGAAATTACATCAGAAAAGAAGTTTAATTGCAAAAAAACGGATTGAATCGGGAGGTTAATCAGTGAAAAATAGCTTACCGGGTTTGAATTTAGCAAAATAAACCTAAAAATGGACTTAGGACGTCGAAAAGCATTAGGATAGTTGTTCCTGGAAAACATCAATGGCTGATCAATGGCGGTCAACAGTCGGTCAACGACTAGTTAACACTCGATCCATGTCTGGCTCAGATCGACATGGCTCAGCTCAAATAGCTCAGCCTAGACCCGCCCAATCGGTTTAGGCTGGTTCAACAGTCAAAAGACCCCCTGGTGACAGACGACGCCTACGCGCAAGGAGCAGTGCGTACGGTGTGTGGGATGGCTCCGGTCGTTGGACAACAACTAAAATCTCTGGATTTGAATCACAAAGTTCAATGAGTCACTTGTTAGTGTCATTTCCCGGTGAAAAATATTGTAGGATAATTTTCATGAACTGTCGAAGCATCTCCTCGCTCACCCCACTCGACAGCGACGGTAGAGTCAACATCACCGATACCAATAGAAACATAAACTCAAGTTGGTTCACTTGGTGCAGGCGGTGAGACTCAACGATGGTTGGACGGTGACGAAACGACAAAAAACAACGGTGGACGCTTTATTTCCCGATGAGCGTTCAAATGACGATTCATGTTAGTTAAACGGTGACGTCCGACGGTTAGGGGCTAGATGGGTTTTGGTCGTTGGAGGTCACCGGTCACTCTGGTCAGGGCGGTGACAACACGACAATCGGACGACGGAGAATTAGGGAGGGTCGGTGGGAGTGGCTAGGGATTGAGGTTGGGAAATTTGGGGATTTTTGGGTGCTATCCCGAACTTAACCAATAACATATATATTTAATAAAAATATCTCAAATAGTACCCTAGCTTAAACGGTTAGGGCATGGGCTACCATCTTGGGGATAAGGGTTCCAAACCCCCAGCCAACAACTCTATTTTTTATTTTCAACAGACTATAAAAGTGGGAAAATTCAGGGTTAAGTTCCTAAACTTCCTACAGCTTCTAAATCAGGCTACAAGTTTCAAAAACATGTAATTTAGTCCCCCAAATTAGGCAATTAATTTATAATTTTAAATTGTTATTATTTATTTTAAAAAAAGGTTTTGAAAAAAATAATTATATTACTCAAAATATATAGTTTTGGTTTAAGTAATAAATTCATAATTTGAAATTCAAGTAACATACTTGGTTGCTTCGGTAGTTCAGGAAAATTGATTAGAATTGTGCAATATCTTCAAATAATCAACTCAAATGAGGATGAATCTCATAAATACGAGGAGTTTTAATCAACTAATATCACAAGTAGCATCACGAATGAGAAAATAATTTATTATAATTGGTAAAAAATTTACTAAATTTAATGAAGCAATAAATATTTACTAAATCTTGTACAATTCTTTTACGTTCTTCATTGACACCAACAGAATCCAAAACATATTTTTTTTACTCCACAACATTAACAACCAATAAAAACCAATGTTTACCATATTCATCATGCAAAGACAAATAAACTTATTAAAATTAGTTAAATTAAAAGTTATAAATAAATACATGTTAACAAACAACAAATGGCAATTATACTGTTCAACATTGCTACTATCAATAGGCATAAGTTCTTCTATCCTTCGAGAATGATATCATCGAATGTTCGTTTCTAATCTCATTTTGTTGGGATATAAATAATGTTCGAAGACTCTAGCTTGAGATAGATAAGGATTAGAATTTACTAAATTAAAAATCTCAAATTATGTGTTACATCCACCCATGAAAAATATTTTTACCTGAAATGACAAAGGCAAATACATTTTTTTTTGCATAGGCAAATACATTTTTTTTGCTTAGGTTTTTGGTTTATGTGCAAATCGTATAAATATGTATCGATGAATTATTACATTACAAAAAATAGTATATTAACAACTTTATTAATAATATAAAAAACTAGGTACTTAAATAAATTTCAAAATTAAATTATATTACCATGTCACATAACCATTTTCTTGGAAAAACACTTCAAGCATCATGAACTTCTAAAAAAATTCCTTGAGCAGTATAACAAATGTCGTACGTATTCTTCCAAGTAGCAATATTGAAACAAATTGTACGTTCTTCAAGCTTTAGATAAGACAAATGTTGTTTATATGTATCAGCAATCGAATAAGTTTCTTTAACAAAATTCGATTTCATGTCACTTATGTTATATTTATCCTGCAAAAAATTATTTAATATTTAATATAATATATTTAATATCTAGTTAGTGCCTATAATGATTTCATAAAGGTAAAATATTTAAGAAAAAATATTTAATAAATATTTATAAATTATTAAGTACAAATAATAACACAATTTTAGTAATTATAATGATTTCACAATGCTACTACCTCGTTTTGTTCATAACTTTTAATCTTTAATGCCTTTCCACTATCATGACATATATTGTATTCTCATTGGATATATATATATATATATATATATATATATATAATACTTAAATGTATTAATTTTAACCAAACAATTAATAAAAATATACAATAAAATATAATTTATACTTTCCGTTATGGTATTTTTATGGGTTCAAATTTTCTTTTTCATGGTCATATTCTTTGTCTTTAGATCACTAGTAGAATTTGGACATGCAAAAGACGACATAACATTCTTTTTATGTTGAGAATCTTTTCTCTTTGTTGGTGCATTGTGATTACTTGATTTTTTCCACATCTTTTATTATCCTTAGGGTTTTTCTTTAATGTGACTAATTGACTAGGAAGTTGATATTTGTCAAATTGAAAGTTAATAATCTCACTAGGAACTCTGGTGGACCATTAGTCGTTGACTTTACTCTATCTTCAAAACTAACATCAAGTTTTCTTTTATCACTAGGTTGCGATGGAGGAGAAAAATAACCAGGAGAAAATTTGATGAACGGAAAGTTACACACTTTTCTACTAGGACTATCAATTTTCTCCTTCAATGACACAATATTTAATTGTTCTTCCTCGTGAAATCCATTATCTAAATATTCATTGTTTAACGAATCATTATCTGAACATTTCTCTTTTGATCTATCCATCATGTAAATCTTCCTCATGAGGTCTATAATTCACTTATCCTTAAAATATTCTTCAAATAGACCACTTATGTGAATAAGTACCTTTTCAATATTTTTTATTGAATCAATCATGACATCTAACTTGTTCGTAAAATTATGAAGACTCATTGAGCTTTCCTCCTTATGTACAACTTCAACTCCTCTCTATATGAAAATAAAATAAATAATAATTTTGACTATAACCTTATATAAAATTTAAAGACCCAGTAAAAATCTACTAAATTAACAACACAAACATTAGATAAAGTATAAAAACAATTGTTAAAATTAATAAATGAAAATTAATTTTTTTATGATGAGAAATTTAACATATTAATCAAAACGCTAAACATACACAACTCGTTCAATTAATAACAATGAATGTACCTCAATATTGATATTTTCTGAATTCATGTCAAGATACCTCTTGCACTCCATTCTTGCTTGTTTTGGAAGAGTTAAATTGAGATCTATTGACTAGTTCAAATAGTTATAAAATCAAAGTTAAAGTTAATTTGATCAAAATCAATACTAAATAAAAAAAACAATAATAAAAAATAAATATCAAATTAAAATTAAACATCAAAATTAATATATCAATAATAAATATTAAAATTTTAAGATTCAAATGATCAAAATTAATATTAAGTTAATGTTAAGCATCAAATTGTCAATATTAATTATAACAATTAACATAAAATGATATGAAATTAGTGCTAATTAAAAATTAATGAATAAAACAAAGTATTAATATTATTGTTAATTAAAATTAAAAAACAAATTTAAAATTAATTATCAAAATTAAAATAAAGTCAAATTTTTTATTAAGGATTTAAGGGAAAGTATGGAGTTTTACATGAAATTTAACCATTAAAATTAAAACATAAGTATGGGGCTTTCATGTAATTTAGTAATGTATATCAAAATCCATACGTCTAAGTCTAAAATATAATCAGGTGAAAATATGGGAGTTTTCATTAAATTTTACTATACGAATTCAAACAAAATTAAGGGGACTTCGAATGTAATTTGACCAAACAAATTAAAACTTAAAGCATTTGGGTTTTACCCAAATCAAGGCCGACGATAACGAATAGGATTTTCACACAGTTTGGTTTCCGATAAATGAGCAGCGGTGCTCGAGTTCGATTGGGTTGGGTGGGCCGCGGTCTCAGATGGTTTTCCGATTATCTACGTGTGTTCAAAACAAAGGAACACGATCAGGTGGCGGTCGATGCAAACAACAATAATTTCCTTCGCGACAGTCGGTTTTGGGTGACGGCAATGGATCCGGGCAACGTTGAGCGACAAGCAAGACTTGTTTCCTCTTTGCGTGACTCTCCGGCAGCACGAATATTGTATAAAATGATTTACCGGCGAGACGTGGTAGTCGCCGGCGATGATTGTTGATTAATTTGGGATGAACTTGATATTTATATAGGTTAGAAATTTTAATTCCAAACGAATTAAATTACTCAAATGAATTAATATTTTTAATAAAAAATTATAATTTAATTATAATCCAATTTAATTTAAAATTAAATTTTAAATAAATCATTATACTTTTTAGTATTTAATAATAAGGACGATTTTATTAGTGATTTCTTTTGGTGTATCGTTTTAGTGGTGTGTTGCGGTATGCGAGGTCCATTTTGTTGAAAGTATTCAAAAATTTTAATATTTTGTAAATATTTAGTTTTTAATAATTATATATTTGAAGTTTAATATAATTTAACATTTTATTTTTTAAATATTATTAATCTAATGTAAGGTTAATTCTTCTAGAAATATATTTAAGGAATAGTGAACTTAGGGTGACGAGAGATAGTTGATACATATTTTAATATTTTCTAATAACTTATAATTTATAATTTTATATAATACTTTTAAACTTTTTAATATTATTTTTAATTTTTAATATTTTCAAAAGCAATAGACTTTTTAAATTCCTAATTTCTTTTACTTAAAAATTAAATAAATTTTTGAACTCTTAATTAAATTCAATTATGCTCTTGAACTCGATTAAAAAAATAAATATAAACCCTTCGCTACATCAACATTTTCATGAATACTATAACATTAATATAATATATTGTTACATTATCACAATTTTTTTATTAAGTTAAGATGATTATAAAGTAGTATTTATTATAAATACTCTCAACTATTTAATAATGAGTGCTTAGCAGTCGTTAGTGCTCGAACCTATAATATCTAAGAACAACAACAATTCTGTTAACCATTGAGGTAAGTTGTTCATGAACATTATTACAATTAACCGCTACATTAATACCGTAGCGATCTATGTATGTTAAAGAGTGAAATTAATGTAATCAATTGAGTTTAAAGATAAAATTGTTATAACTAAAAAATAAGAATGAAATTATTGATTAAAATTTATTATACTAAAAAAATTACTCCTTAACTCTTTAATTTATTTTATCAAACCAAATTTAGATAAAATTTAATTTCTCTTTTTAGAGAAAATCGAGTTTTAATTTATTTAATTTTTATAAAACGTTAAATAAATTAAATGTTTAAAAATATATTTAAATATATAAATAAAATGTCTCATAATGAATAAATAGGTATTTTATTTAAAAATTACTGAAAATATTAAAAAAAACACCAATTTAACATTCTTTATTGGATATGTATCGAACTAGTATCATTTCTGATAGTATAAGGGGGAGGCATTTCACGGAACGCTCCTTGCTGATATGAGGGAAGGCACATTGCAGAGGCACCTTCATGGGTTTATGTTGATTTGGCGCCATGGTGGAAGACAAGTTTCAGGGGATGCGCCTTTGAAGGCTCGTTTTGGGGCACACACCTTTTAATATCGGTTTAGGGTTATGGTTTAACAATTTAGAGAGTTAGGTTAAAGTGATTTAGGGTTAGGGTTTTATGTTAAAATGGTTTAGGGTTTTTTTAGAGTAAAGTGGTTTAAGTTTTTTGTTTAAATGGTTTATGATTTGTTTAAAATTAAAATCTTGATCTTAGGAAATAATCCCTAAACTAAAAATAATGAATCTTAAACATTATATTGCAAATATATATAAGAGAAAGCCACATCTTGTAAAATAAAAGAAAATAAAATCACATTAATTGAAAGTACAAGAAAATAAAATCACATAAATTGAAATATTAGAAAATAAAATTACATAAGTAATGGTCAACGGTTAATTGATGATAAAAGAGCTGGACATTTTATCTATTGTGGCCTAGGTTACACTGCCCACATCTTTTATTTTTGTTTGACATCTCTCGAATATCCATATCACAATGAATTTGAGTGGATTTTGGACGACCTGACTCCCTTAATAACAACAGATTTGGTATAATTGTAAGCCAAGTTTGAATCTCATTTGAGTTTTTTTCATTACCTATGTGGAAAACTTAAATTCATATACATTGAATACTTGCGAAAGTTGGTATACGAGATCAACATAACTTTTATAGTCTAAATGAGAATTTGAGCAAGATGCTATGACATGATAGCATGTATACTTCAGAGCTTGAAAAACCCCACAATCACACCACCTTTCTTGTAGATTAACTCTGAAAGAGTTCGATTCAATCCCTTAAAGAGGTCGTGATATTTTTGTGACATGAAATTATTCACAGGTGCAAGAATAAATTGTTACCAACATTCCATTTGATGCTGCAACTTTTTTTTTGTAGATTTGCTACTAATCTTGGGTGATAAACATGACCGTTTTGCATCCAAGTAAGAGCTTGTCCTTCGAGCTTGGCAAAAAGATGACCAAAAAAAAGTAGCTCATTTTAACCAAAGCATAGGGATGGCAAAAAAACCTGAACTCGATGGGGAAAACCGAAAACCAAATTAAATGGGTCGGGTTCGGTGATGATAAACGGGGACGGGTTTGGTAATCCCCGCCCCGATTACCCGATTACCCGGCCTCATACCCGGCTCGATAAATATTAAAAATAAATATTATATATATATAATATTAATAAATTTAATTTAAATTAAAATATATATATAATATTTATATATTTAATTAAAATATATATATACCTGGCCCGATACCCGGCCCGATACCCGTTTAAATAATTGTTTATGCTAAACGGGGATACCCGTTTCCCCGCGATTTCCCCCGATTACTCTATGGGGATCTCCGTTTAAATTCCCGCGGTTTTTTAAGCGGGGATGGGTACGGGTTTTTTAAACGGGGACGAGGAACTCGGCCCGTTGCCATCCCTACCGAAGCAGTTATAGGTAAATGACACCCTCCTTTAAGGTTGAATTGATATCCTCAGGCAAGTTGGTTATCATATGACCATATCAATAACCATCATCGTATGCATTTATCAACATTTCTTTGTTGATGATTCTGATGTAATTGTATCCTTGCTCATTTTTTCCTTACAACTCTTGAAGCATAAACTCAAACCTTTGAGGTTAAAGTTCATAACCTAAGCCATATGTACTAGTTAGTGTGAACTAGAAATAAATAAAATAAAAATGATTGTGAAATGAAATTGAAAAAAATAACATACCCGTGCGTATAAGTAATTGGAATTTATCATTCTTCTTATATTTTTTGTGGTAGTTTACAACAATATGTCGGATACAACAACAATATTTTAATCCTCTTAATCAGTAGACTCGTCAGAAGTAATATTCAGTTCTTCAATTCTCCATGTTTTTTCTTGTTGTCGTTCACATACAAATTAGAACAATGCTTCTGGGTCTCCATCATCTACCTCTGTTTCTTCATCATTTTTCTTAGTTGGTGGAATACTCGAACTAGAAACAACATCCTCAACCATAAGATCAAGGTCGAGATAAGCAAACTCTACAAATAAATCAACATTAGATATAGAATGATAGTAGTATGTCTCAATCATAAAAGCAAGATCGACATAATCACATAGATGAAACCTCGAGCATGATAGTGGTAATTTATAATATAATAAAGATATTCTTCTATTGCTTATGAGTTAAACCTTTATTTCTATTTTCAACTTCAACTTGTCAAGTTGAATGTTGTTTATAAGATATGCTTAAAGATTTGCAATCATAATAAACAGTCGTAAGAATAATTGTCATGTTAGCGAAAATCTCAAACTTTAAAAGTGAAAGATTCAATTTTTTTATGTTTCTTTGCTTCAACTGAGTAAAATAAGATTCACGTCACACATATTATAGACCCTTAGGAAGCACTTCCTATAGGATGAGCCTTCATTGAATTTTGGGTTATGTTTTTCATTAACAATTAATAGGAATTAGAAACATAATATAAAAAAACTTAAAATAAAAATATAACACAAAAAAAAGGTTTATGAGTACATAACATTAAATGAAAAATTATAAAAAAATAAAAAACATAATTCAAGTAAGTTTATAAAAAAACCACATAACATTAAATAAAAACATTATAATTAAATTCTAACGATATCTCTTTCTTGAATGTGTTCCACATGGCGGTGATTGTCTATTTCGATGAGGGTTTCTTCTTTTAGGTTGGTATTCCTCTTCACTCTCTTCATCTTCATCATCATCATCATCGACACCAGGAACACTTTCTTGATTAGGCATGGATGAAGCTGAATGACCTATATAAAATAGCAAGCCTCGAGGCGTATCGTTAACTATCACACAACTCAATGAGAATTGCAAAGATTATGAAAAAACTGACATTGATGTCTACGATCCATATTAAGGTTGAGGTGTTTATGGTGGAGCACCACTTGCCAAATAAGTAGCATATGAAGGAAATGTTGGATCAATAGACATAGGCGTATAATATCTTCCAAAGGGTGTCATAAAACCTTGCAGACTCAGTATGTAACCCTGTGGGCTAGAAATATAACCCGGTGCCAGTGGTATCTGAAGGTGTTGCGGTGGCATCTGAATAGACGGTGTAGCCCATGTAAACTGTCGGGCTTAGGATGTAACCCAGTGGCGATGGTGGATGTTGTGATGGTTCCAGTGCTGTAGTTGAGGATGAGCAAGAAGTTCCTACTCTTTGTCCACGAGTCGGAGGATGATGATATTGTGAAGGTGGACATTTTCTCGACGACAATGAATTTTCCTACCTCGTGCTTCCGTAGAAAGTATGAACGGCTTCTCGTTCATGTTGAACGACTGAATATAGTCTTTCGTAATTGAAAAACCATTTTCGTGCATATATTACCGAGGGGGCATTCGTTGATACTGATCCTCCAACATTATTATACAGTCTCTGTGTTTCACCACCCAATTAACATCTTTTTTGCCTTGTCTATCAATGTTATGCATATTGTTGAGATTCATAGGTGTTCCAGGAATATATTGTGTGAAACCAAATTGACAAAGCACACGGTCAATCGAATGCCACTTAACAATAGTATAACATATAAGAGGCACAACCGCCACCCATACATCTAATATCCCACTCAAGTGAGGTGTTATGCAAGCCCTTATTTCATCGAACAAATAAGGAGCACATTCGAACTAAAACAAAATATATATTTCTTATCAAAATAATATTATAATTATATGACGATAATTAAATAAAATATTAAAATTTAAAAACGTACCTTTAAACCAATTTTTTATCAATGAGTAATCGGATATCTTCTAATTCATCAGGGACATCACAATGATTTTTTTATGTTAATAATCACCTATTTAATATAAAAATATATTTCATCATATACTCAAAAAATTATTTATAAACGGACTCAATATTAAAATTACCTTAATAATAATGAGAAGACAAATGGCTCATTCACGACCAGACATAAAAAGGACATGCGATACCAAGCTCATGATCGGAGAAGAAGAAGCAACCGCCAATAACAATTTTACTATAATTCGTTGCCCAACACATTTTTCTAAACAGAAATGCCAAAACTGCAAAGCCCCAACTCAATCTGCTGACTACTTCAAAATTAGTGAGGTGACTACTTCAAAATATATTTCATCATATACTCAAAAAATTATTTATAAACGGACTCAATATTAAAATTACCTTAATAATAATGAGAAGACAAATGGCTCATTCACGACCAGACATAAAAAGGACATGTGATACCAAGCTCATGATTGGAGAAGAAGAAACAACCGCCAATAACAATTTTACTATAATTCGTTGCCCAACACATTTTTCTAAACAGAAATGCCAAAACTGCAAAGCCCCAACTCAATCTGCTGACTACTTCAAAATTAGTGAGGTGACGCAACCACATACAATGAACTTGGTTGTGAGATTTATCGGGCATCAAGATCCCTCCTATAATTCATAATATGTATGCCCAGGCAAATGATTTTGCCTCTTCATCGGAACAATTGTCATTCAAATCTTGAAAATTGGATTTCAACCATGCTAACTATATTCGGCAATCGTTGAACTCAGTCGGGGAAGCTCCAAGATACTTCGAGCACAACGTATGCCAATCACCATTTGCACACAACAAATAACAGTTCCATTTACCAAAAGCCTTAAATTCATTGAAACATCCTCCAGGATAATAATGCACTCTCCACATGGAAGATGAAATATATATGTATATAATCTCCACCTCTCAATTAGTGTAGAAATAAGTGTGAGTTCAAGTTTACAACACCCCACAATTTTAGCTATGTAACCAAATCCAGCCTCAGATAAATACCTCTAGATACGACGCGGTATGTTCATCTTAGTGTTACGAATAAACAATTCTAATAAACAACCATTTCCCTAATTAATAAATATTCTACGAATTAAAATTTTAAATAATACTAAAAAATTAAATTAATAAAATATTCAAAAAAAATTAAAATAATACAATTTAATATTGTTACCGTATCTATAAAATGACTTGAGATATGATTTGCATCTAATCACATCATCTCACCTTTCATTTTATAACCATAAGAAATAAATATAATAAAAATGTAAATTAAAATTTTTACCTTCTAAATATTTTTACAAACTTTACTTAAAGGAAAATCTAATAAGAAAAATGAGAGAAAAATGTTTTTTGATGTGATTTGTTTGAAGGTGAAGAAGGACTTATATAAGGGAGGGGAGGGGTTTAAGCGGGAATAATGGGCAGGAGCAACTGGCGGGGCGGAAGGCGCCCCTTGTAACGTGCCTTTCAATGTGGCGTGAAAATCCCGTAAAAGTGTGTTCCTAAAATGTACATTCTCATGTGACGCCAACTAAATTGAAAAGCACACTCAATGCAACGTATGTTTCACATAACGTACCTCTCCTATTTTATCGGAAAGAGTATTAGTTTGATACATATTTGATAAAGGATTCTAAATTTATATTTTTAATATTTTCAGTGATTTTAACGTAAAATTACCGAATAAGTAGAAGAAAACAAAAGATGATTCTCTTACCATTGAGTTGATTTGATATGATTAGAATTTATACGATAAATTAAATATAAAATATGTCCACTATTAATTAAATAAGAAAAAGTAGAATGATCCCATAAAAAATAGACAATTTTTAAAGAAACCCATCTAGAACATAAAGTTGTGAGGTATATACAATGACAAATAATAGAATATACTATGATGATATAAATAAGATCCAATTATTTAAAAGGAAAAAACATACATGTGGAGGTGTTGGTGGCCAAATTGGTGGAGATGAAAGCTTTAAAAAAGGTATATATAATGCACATTACTTAAAAAACAAACCCATCAATTATTTATGAAGATCAAGGTACCCATGTCTTTTGATTTCTTGGTCTCTCCCTCTTTCTATCATTATGTAATCATTTATATTTTCTACGAATTTCATAGGGCTTGTTAGTTGTGATCTAAAGATATCTCTGGCATTCCCTTGGAAATCAATAAGCTCAAATTTGTGTCTCTCTTTCATGGGCATTTCTTTGATTCCTTGAATCATTTCAGAAGAGTTTCCAAAATCAATTTTTTTGTGGGTAAGCCCCTCTTTTTCTTTTAATTGTATTCATATTTATGTATTTTCTATTTGGGTTCATGCGTTTATATCTTCAAGTCCAGTTGAATATCCCTTTCTCGTCTGGGTTTTACTGGTTTATGTGTATGATACAGCAAGGTTTTATCTTTGTATTCAATGATTAATATGTTGTGGATCTGCTTTGCCTGTTTTACATATTTTTTGCTTTCCTTTATTGTTAGAGTTTAAACGAGTTAAATGTGATTTTAACAAATTTGTATATGTTTGACATGTAAATATGGTTCTTTTGTTTTATTTTAATTTTTATTTTGCATTCAACAAATGTATTTATGACAATCAAACAGGGCCGGATTTTTAATAGTTGGAATCAGAAAAATGTATTTGATGATATATACAGAGATTGAAAAATGAAAATCATAACACAGTTCGATTATCTATGTTAGATTGTCCCTGGTAGAAGCTATTTGAATCATGGGAAATTTGACTTTATAAACTTCATTATTTCAATTTAATTAGATGTTAGGAAAACACAACTGTTTTGGCTGGTTAGAGCCTTTCTGCTATTCGTGCCTGTAATTGTCAAGGGAAACATCGTTGTTTTTCGAATGTTGGAAAAGTGTGTATCATCAGAACAGAATAGAATTTTAGTATGCAGTGTCTGTGACTGTCGAAAATTTGTGAGTTTTTTTTTTGTTTCATCATGAAGGTTCAGGGGATGGAAGAGATGCATAAAACTGACAATCATATGACATCAGCTGCTGCCTTTGTGGAAGGGGGAATCCAGGATGCCTGTAATGATGCTTGCAGCATATGCCTCGAGGAGTTTTCTGGAAACGATCCTTCAACAGTAAGGCCTAGGACAACAAATTCATTTTTCTATTAACCCCTTCTGTTTGGTGATATGGATTTCATGCACTATTTCCCTTGACTAGCATTGTGTAGAAGTATCTCAATACAAATTCTTTTCTACCTTTACTTGTAGGTGACTAATTGCAAGCATGGGTTTCACCTCCAATGCATTCTTGAATGGTATGTTTCGTGTAAATCTCAAAATGATTATATTTCCATTCTAGTGGAATTAATTGTTTGTGTAGAACTCCTTACTGTTGCCAATGTTTTTTGCCCCTTTTTTAGATTCAGTATGTGTTTTTTATACCACAATTTGGTTCTCCCCTGTACATTGACTGTCAGTGAAGTGTTTAAGACATTGATCAAATAGTTCAATGAGAGAGAGGTGATTGGAAGTGTACAAAGGGTAAGGTGTCATATGTGACCAGAAAAGAAATAAAAGAGCAACCTCTAGAAAGGCTAAACATGGCCAAATTAGTGCTTTGTACACGAGACATTAAACATCCGGCTTTTATGTCACGGGTCTGTATCTACTTGGAAAGATACGTATTTGACCTAATTATATGGTATGTTTACATGATTGGATCATGCATTTGATTATGTCTCAACTATATGATGCATCTGATTTTGACAGTTCTATATGATGTATTTCATTAGTTCCATGTTTTTATCCTTTGATAACAGCAATGATGGTTAAATTTATCTAGTTATGTTCTGATAGTTAATAACTTACAATCTCATAACCCTTGTATTTATATTTTTTCCCCTTTCCTTAGTTTACGTTGTAATTGCTGAAGATAACATTCTCGTTTCGTAAAAATAAGTGCCTCAATTCACATTAAACTCTCTTGCTTGTGCCTGCAACAAATTTTCTTATTTGATTGGTGACATTATTTTAATATTTAAGTTGTCTTGAATTTTGGAAGCATACATTATTGAAAGGAAGAAATCACAGAATAAAGCTCAAGCTTAACACAAGTTCCTTTTTCCCCAATAAATTTAGGTGCCAGAGAAGTTCGCAATGCCCCATGTGCTGGCAAGCCATTAGCTTGAAGGACCCTGCAAGGTTTTCTTATTTATCCACACATTTGCACTTTGAATATATTCACATCTTAACACCTGTGGAGTTAGCTAATAATGTGTCAACCGTTACAGTCAAGAATTGCTTCAAGCAGTCGAAAGGGAAAGAAGCTTTAGGGATACCCCATCAAGAAATACCACAATATTTCACCATCCCACCCTTGGTGATTTTGAATTGCAACATGTATGCTGCCTACAAGTCCTTGTCTGAAACTTTTGTTTACTTCTATTCTGCAATAAACTTTTTACGCCATTCATTCATCCAATAGAATATATACAATTTTCAATTTGTTTTGCAGTTACCAGTTGGTATGAATGATCCTGAACTTGAAGAGCATATAATACAGCACTTGGCTGCCGCCACTGCTATGGGAAGGGCCCACCACGCTGGTCGGAGGGAGGGACATAGAAGATCATCACCTCATAGTCGTCCACACTTCTTGGTGTTCTCCACTCATCCTGGTGCAGAGGATTCTGGTTCTGGATCGTTGCCACTTACACAGGTAGCAGGGGAAACCAGTACAGCTGCAGTCACTGTTGCTAATCCATCTACTCCACTATTGTCCGGAGGAGATGAGTTATCCCAACGGATATCACCATTTCCTTCTAGTCAAAATACATCTGCATCTGGATCCACTGTCAATCCAGTAAACAGACGAGGATTTTCCTTTAATAATCGGTATTTCATTATCTTTTTTCATGCTTTTAAATACTCAATGTATGATCTATCTAGTATTTTTATTTTCTTTGCAGCAGCACTTCCTATTAATTTTCTAATCATGTATGTATTATCTTGTTGATTATTTGTCTTTCTCCATAGATGCACTTGCAGTAATTCCTCATTGACAAATCAGGAGAGAACCAGACCATCAGAGTTGCAATCATTTTCAGAGTCTTTAAAATCCAGAATTAATTCAGTGTCCTTGAGGTATAACGCGAACTTAATACATATTTTTCCTCTTATGTTACTAATTTGACGTTAAAACATGTGGAATTAAAGGTACAAGGAATCAATCTCAAAGAGTACTAGAGGTTTGAAGGAGAGGTGGTTCTCACGCAACCCTTCTATGCCTGATGGCGAGAATGAAGCTCGGAGAGAAGCGAGTGCAGGAATTGCTAGTGTGTCTCGAATGATGGAACATCCTGAGACTGATGAAAATAGCAGACAAAAACAACATTCTATGTTACATCATTTTGGCAGATCCTCCGATACAGAGCTAAGAAACCGAGATAACCCTTTAAGTATTAGCTCTTCACCTTCACCTGCTTCGCATGCTGGAAGTTTCCTTTCTAATTAAGTTATGAGAAGTTATTTTGGCAAATGGGATCTACCCCAGAATTTCGTCTTTGTAGGTGAGTCAGCTCAGCATGTTTGGTTTGAATTCATCTTTCGCCTTTATATAAGCACTAGAACTCAGCAATAGAGAACAATGACTTTCCATCCTCCTTTATTCTTACTGTCCAGTTTTAGCGAGTACAGAGCCATAGACCACACATGGTGAAATCTGCTGCATCGACCTAACCTGTAGCATCTTATTCCATCACATAACAATCAATCTCTGAAAGATTTACTCTGCTCTACTTTAGCTTTAATCTTTCTAAACAAGCTTTTTTCTATGTTCTCAGGTTGTCCATCTCGTTTCTCCAAAAATGGCATGCTGCCTTTGCATTTCAGGCCAGCTGATTTGGCATATACGGATGGATAAATTCATGGTGGTTAAATAAGCCCACAAGAAGTCTGAGAAAGAGCTTTCATTTGGTCACAAACCTATATATATATATATATATTATACAAAGATAATGTATGGGGTTTGCTTCTAGGGACTGTATTTGCTACATTTGTGTTGATTCACTATGGTTCCAAAACCTTTTATATTTTCTTGTTAAAGTCATGCATGGTCCTCATACGGATTATAAGCAGGATCTTATATGGGATACTATCAAATTGAAAAATCTCTTTCATTTAACAACTAAAAGCAAGTGTTTGATAATATATTGGTTTTATGAATTACAGGCAAAATGAGAGGATATGAAATCAAAATGACAAATATAGAAAAACCCTACATAAACGATGATTTCAGTAACTGTCGAACTATAATTCGTGGTTTGTGAGAATATTGTTAAAATGCCAACCCAAGAATACTAGAAATACTCTTTATTTCTCTGCAGTATAAAATTATACAACCAATGTATTTATACAATAACTAGACATCTAACTAACTTGTAAACTAACCAAAACCAACTAACTAATTCTCTAACTGTACAAACAGAAATAATCTCATACAACCGTTCTCTACACTCCCCCTCAAGTTGAGGGATTAAAACATTTTTCATCCCCAACTTGCCCACCAAATAGTTGTGTTGTTGTATTACAAGTGCTTTAGTTAAAATATTAGCAAGTTTTTCCGCAGATGATACATACTCAACTTTGATTATTCCTTCTTGTATCTTTTCTCTAACAAAATGGCAATCTATATCAATGTGGTTAGTCCGTTCATGAAATACTGGATTTCCAGAAATTTGTAAGGCTACTTTGCTATCACTGTACAACTTTGATGGCCTCAAAATATCAGATTGTAGTTCCTTCAAAATGCCATTTAACCATACTATTTCAGTTGCAACCATTGCCATACTTCGATATTCAGCTTCTGCTGATGATTTTGCCACTGTATTATGTTTCTTTGATTTCCAGGATATCAAAGAATCACCTAACTTTATGCAAAAACTAGTAACTGATTTTCGTGACATAGGGCATGAAGCCCAGTCTGAAGCACAATATGCTGACAACTGACTCTTTCCTGTTTTCTTCAACAAAATCCCATGTCCTGGTTCCTTCTTCAAATACCTGACAATTCTCAATGCAGCCTCTAAATGTGTTTTCTTCGGTTGTTGCATAAACTGACTGAGATGATGAACTGCAAATATAATATCTGGTCGAGTATGTGTTAAGTATATTAGTCTTCCAATTAACCTTTGAAAAGTTGACTTTTCTTCAACCAGTACTTCATCTTCCTTTTGCTGCAAATGTTCATCATATTTTGTGGAGGTAAGTTTCAAATTTTGCTCTAAAGGAGTCAAGGTTGTTTAACTCCTTTAAGACCAGTCTCCTTTAGCAATTATAAAGCATATTTCCTTTGATTCAACACAATTCCTTCTTTTGACCTTAAGACCTCAAGTCCTAAGAAATATTTCAATTCTCCTAAATCTTTCATCTTAAAACTGTAATTTAGCATGTCTTTCAACTCATTGATCAAGGCTAAATCATTTCCAGTTAATAGGAGATCATCTACATTAATGAGTATTACCACCGATCTTTCACCCTCTTTTTTTGTGAACATCGAGTAATCAAACTTACTCTGCTGATATCCTGCTGCTACCAATGCTTCAGTAAGCTTCGAATTCCACTGTCATGAAGCTTGCTTCAAACCATAGAGAGATTTTTGCAGCCGACAGACCATATTCTTCCCCTGGTTGCTAAAACCTTCAGGCAGCTTCATGTATATTTCCTCAATGATATCACATTGAAGAAAAGTGTTATGCACGTCCATTTGAAAAAGAGGCCAGTCACTCATAGCAGCAAGAGCAAGAACAGTCTTAACAGTGACTAATTTTGCTACAGGAGGGAATGTTTCAACAAAATCAATACCCTCCTTTTGATTGTAACCTTTAGCCACAAGACGTGTTTTAAAACGCTCAACTGTACCATCAACTCTATATTTGACACGAAAAACCTATTTACAACCAATGTGAGTCGCTTCTTGAGGAAAAGGCACTACATACCAAGTACCATTGAATTCTAAGGCTTGAATTTCCTCTTGCATGGCCTTAATCTAACCCAGGTTAGAAATAACTTTAGAATAGGACTGTTGTTCAGTAATGGATGAAGTGGTAGCAAGAAAATGTTGTGTATGAACGGATAAATGATCATAAGAAACATTATGAATAAGAGGGTACTTACAAGTGGAAAAACAATAAGAAGACTGATTGGAACACACATAATCTTGTAGCCATGTAGGAGGTCTAGATGCTCGAGAAGACTTACGCAATGGATGAGCAGAAGGTTCTGATGATTCGGGTAAAACTGGTGAAGATGGATCATCAGGAGATATAGACGGTTGAGATACAACCAAGAATTCATCATCATCCTTATAAGTTTGAGCAGGAAAAAAGGAATAGACTGTTGAGGAAAACTGAAAGGAAAAACAGATTCATGGAAAACAACATCACGATTGACAAAAAAGACTTTTTTTTCAAGATCAAATAAAAGGTAGCCTTTTTGAGTAGAGGAATAACCAAGAAATACAGAAGGAATGGCTCGTGAAGCGAACTCATCAGTTAAATGTGTCTGAGTGGCATAGGTAAGACATCCAAACACACAAATGTGAGATAAGGAAGGGAGTTTTTTATACAGCAATTCAAAATGAGTTAGCCAAGATAAAACAGAGGAGTGTAATCTATTTATCAGATAACATGCAACAATAACACATTCACCCTAAAATTTCAAAGGAACTTTAGAATGAAACCGTAGAGCACGAGTAACCTCAAGTAAATGCCTATGCTTACGCTCAGCTACCCCATTTTGCTGAGGAGTACAAACATAACTCGATTGATGAATTATGCCTAGAGAAGAAAAAAAAGGGAACAAACCGAATTGAAGAATTCAGACCCATTGTCACTACAAATTATTTTAACAGAAGTAGAGAATTTATTGTTAATCATCAGGAACAAAGCTTTTAAATGAATAACAATGTCACTTTTAAGTCGTAATAAAAACACCCAAGTCATACGACTAAAATCATCGACAATCGTAAGAAAATAACGATGTCCACTATGAGTAGAAATTCCGTAGGGACCCCAAAGATCAATATGAAGTAATTGAAAGGATGTTCGGTTCTAGAGGTACTTAAAGGAAATGGAAAACATGTTTATCTATCCATAGGACATACTGAACAATGTTACACATTATTAGGATTAAACTTAACAGACTGAAGAACAGACAACTTGTGGATTTTATTAATGACAGCATGCCAAAGTTCAGTAACAATAGGAGAATGATGATTTATAGACTTCCAAACAGAAGAATTTGAAAATGAAGAAACATGAATAGAAGATGAAGTCAAATCGAGGATGCAAAAGAAGACTCGAGCAAGTAAAGACCTCCACGTTCCTTACCAATCCCCTTGATCTTTCCACTGGAGATGTCCTGCAGGATACAGAATGCAGGATAAAACGAAACAACACATTGAAGCTCATTGGTTAGTTTAGTGATAGATAAAAGGTTACTTTTAAAGTCAGGGACAAATAAAACATTATGAATGATGTGGTCTTTGCTAAGGATGTAGGAGCCAGTATGAGTAATGAGGGTTTTTTTACCATTAGGAAGATGAACAAATCTATTTTAACCGAGGACTCAGAAGCTGGAGCTTGATGCAACAAACTCAATATCTAGTTGTACTGTTCTTGAGTAAACACGGGAGCAGTAGACATATGAGGAGCAGAAGGAGGAACATGATATTCAAGTTTACCAGTAAAAGCAGCTGAATCATCTTTCTTCCTATCAAATTTGAAATTAGCAGGAAAACCTATAAATCTGTAACACTGGTCCTTTTTGTGACCTTTAATTTTACAAGGGTCACAAGTTCCATTGAATCGGCGTTGACCCATATTGCCAGGAGATGTAGAAGAATTAGAATAAAAACGGTAGAATCATGGGTCGAAGATATAACAGTAGAATGAGACCGCTAAGACTCTTCTTGAACCAGCATCGAGTAAGCCTGATTGACATTTGGTAACGGCTGCATCAGGAGGATTTGGGTACGCATAGCAGAATATGATTCATTCAAACCCATTATGAATTGGAATAAGCGTTGTTGAAGAGCATTAGCATTATTTTGTTGTGCATTGTCGCAATCGCAGGAAGGAAGGGGTACCAAAGCACCATAGTCGTCCCATAAGAGCTTCAATTTTGTGAAATACGACGAAATGAAGAATCTCCTTGAACAAGGGTTACAATTTCTCGGTGTAGAAAATAAACCCGAGAACCATCAACCTTGTCAAACCTCTCTTTCAAATCGGACCATACAAGAGTAGCACTAGAGGAAAAAACAATACCAGCTGAGAGATCTTTACTAACCGAATTGATTAACCAGGAGAGAACGATCGCGTTGCAACGATCCCACTGCGATTGAAGCTGCTTCACAAAATCAGACCGACAATAAACTCTATCATTAAACCCTAATTTGTTCTTCACGAGAAGGGAAATACGCATTGACTCACTCCAGACTCTGTAATCATGAACTCTGGTGAGCTTGTGAGAAACAAGAACAACACTCGGCATATCAGACGGATGCAAATACAGGTGGTGTGTGAAATCAATCTCCAAAGAATCTTGTGGAGGCATCGCGAAGAGGAATCGAAGAAAGAACAAAAATGCAGGAACAAGAGAGTAACATTGGAATTGGGAAATTTGCACAGAAACGAGAAACGAAGATGGTCTAGTGTGAAAAAATCCCAATAACCCAAGAGCCTAGAAATAAACCGACTGATACCATGTTAAAATGCTAAACCAAGAATACTAGAAATACTCTTTATTTCTCTGCAGTATAAAATTATACAACCAATATATTTATACAATAACTAAGCATCTAACTAACTTGTAAACTAACCAAAACCAACTAACTAATTCTCTAACTATACAAACAGAAATAATCTCCTACAATTGTTCTCTATAAATCTCTAATAGGGTTGTTCCTTTAGACTCTTCTCGTAAAATAGAGAAGATTTGAGACATTCTCGTAGTTGTTCTTTTGGACTCTTCTCGTAAGATAGAGAAGATTTGTGACATTATTCTTATAAAGATGAAGACAAGCTATTGTAATTTTAAGCTGAGAGTATGAAAATCGAAGATATTGATTTTTTTAAATTCACACAACATGAGTGAGCAAGAAAAAGAAGAAAAACAATCATAAAGAAAATAAACTAAAAATATACTCACCTTGTAGTTATTGTAGTCGATGAGAATATGATATATCAGTGTAATAAGGGAGATTGAAAAACTGACAATTCAAGGTTGAAGAAAATGGAACAATCCAGGGTTTAAAGAAAATGGGCAAATGTTTTATCAAAGTTAAGATCGGAAAACATATGCTAAAGACGAAAGTTTGACTTAGAAAACAAAATGTGTTGTCAAAAACAACAAAATAATATGTAAACTTCTGAAATTTTTTTACCCTTACCAAACAGATTCTAATTAACAGAAAACGAAGATGTATTTTTCTCTCTCAATTTTAGATGATGTTACTACCGACCTTCAAACTGCAGTCAATTCTCTTTCTCTCACTCTCTTTATTCATCTACTGCTCTCTCTTTTTTCTCTTTCTTTTCTTATATATAGTTTGTTTAATTTACTATTTTATATATATATATTGATTTGTTTTGAAAATTTAGGGTTTTCCTCCAGAATGGATTAAAATCAATACAAATGAGGCAAGAGGAGTGAATGATGGATATGCAGCATGCGAGAGAGTTATCAGAGCTAATAATGGTGCATGGCTAATAGGCTTTGCCAAATTTTTGGGATCTGCTTTGTCGTCAAGCCGAGCTTTGGGGAGTGTTGAAAGGACTGTCCCACACTTGGTGCATGGGAGCAAGGAAGGTTATCGTTGAGATCTGTTGAAGTTAGAAAGATGTTAGTTAGTTGTTTCAGTTAGTTTGTGAGTATAACAGTTATTTAGTTGATTATTTTTGTGAACTAGTGAACCTGTGTATATATATGTACATCAACTTTATAAATGGCGGTACAGAAAAAATGAAAGCAATAGAAACTTTTCAATCTTCTCTTATTTTCAACATGGTATCATTCGCAGGACGGTCTTGACGTTTGGGCCTTTTGGTGCTTTTGGGCCTTGCCCGATTTGTTGTTTTCATTTGTTTTTCTGTTTTAGCTTTCTTTTGTGTTTCCCTTCTTTCGTTTCTTGTTCTTCCATTTTAGGGTTCGTATCATGCCCTCGATTTCAGAAATTGATTTCAATCACCCCCTCTTTCTTCATCCCTCGGATACTCTGGGTGCGTTGTTGGTGTCGCATCAGCTGACTGGCCTCGAGAATTATAATATTTGGAGCCAGTCCATGCAATTTGCTCTTCTTTAGAAGAATAAATTAAGGTTCGTTGATGGAGATTGCAAGAAGGAAAGCTATGAGGCATCCTTGCATTCGCAGTGGGAACGTTGCAATGTCATTGTTCTATCGTGGATCTTGAACACGGTCAGCAAGGAACTATCTGCTGGGATCGAATTTGCTTCGAGTACTACGCTTGTTTGGCAAGATCTTCGCGAGCATTTTGATTCGGTTGATAGCACGAAGGTGTTCTTTTTGCATCAAGAGATTGCCACTTCAATGCAGGGGTAGCTCACAATTTCGACTTACTTTACCAAGCTCAAATTATTGCGGGATGAATACAGTGTTCTGGTTGCTTACATATGAAACACGGGGACGGTAAATGAGCCCTGTTTCAAGTACTCGATATGTTTTGGGGACGGGGACGGTATGGAGACGGTCGGGATATATATCGGGGACGTACCACGGTGGTAGGCACGGCTGACTGAATTTAGGGACGGTCAAAGTTTATCTAGGGATGTCCCGGGGTAATTACCACCGACAAGAATTGCTCGGGCGAGAAGAGGAAACCACTAGCCGAAAGAAGAGGAGGAGCCGTTGGAATCCTCCTTTGGATTCGAACAAAAAGTAGAACGGGAGTGGTGAGACAGGCAGCGGGGTGATTCAGCTCCCCTATTTCCGAAAAGGGAGAAAAGAAACAAAAGGAAGAAGAAGCGGCGGGGTTGGAAAGTAGATTTATAGAATTTTTGGTATAATTTCAATTTGATCCTTGATCTTCTTAGGGATTTCGAATTTGAAAACATTTTTTCATTCTTTTTTAAATTGGACACTAAAATTAATTTAAGGGTTTGGAAAAAAAATTCTCAAATGTTAAGATTTTAATTAGAGTAAAATTAGGGTGTTACATCAATTTTTCTATGAAGTATTTGTTGTAACCGTTTTTCGTCCGGGCACGAATTTTTTATACTTGGCGAGAAAAATAATGTGAATAATAAATAATTTGGGAGTCGCCATCGGCCTTTTGGGTCAGGTAGGTCGAATACCTAAAAATTATCTTTTAAAAGAGTTTTTAAGAAAACATCAGTTAAAAGATGCGTTTATAACCAAAAATTCGTTCTTTTTATTAATAAAAAGGGATTCGTGGTCGGTTACGTTTAGGGAAGGATTAGCACCCCTACAACGCCCAAAATTGATACTTTTTAATTATAAATTGTCTCTAATAATAGAATTTTAAGAATTCAAATATATTTAATTTATAATTATGTTATTTCAAATTTTATTACTATAATTTTTAAGAAAATATATTAATTTAAATATATTTATAAAAAAAATTATTTATTTAGAAATATCAGAAAATGACTTCTAGGTGCCTTAAGACAGCTCTTTTCTTCGATATTAAAAAATAAATAAATGACTAAAACATTTTCTTAAGATAATGAAAATTTATTTTAATATAGTAAGACATTTATTTATTCAAAAATATCAGAAAAGGACTTCTAGGTACCTTAAGACAGCTCTTTTCTTCGATATTAATAAATAAAAATAAATATTAAAATTTAAATAATTTAAATAAAACTAAATTATAATTTTTATAATGTTTAATTATTTAAAATACCAGAATAGGACATCCAGTTGTTTTAAGACTGCATTTTTCTTTGATATTGAAAATAAATAAACATTATTATTTAAAAGATATATATATATATATATATATATATATATATATGACTGATATAATAAAATAATAATTTAAACATATTAAAAGGATAATAATACAAATCAAATACAATTAAATATAATATTAAATCAAACAATGACCAAAATAAAGAAAACTAAAATTATGTGATTAAAATATAAAGATTAAAAAATTCTAATTCGAATTATTTAAAAGACATGCATTAAAATGGTAATTTAACCTTGATTCATAATTCTAAATTAAAATAATAATTACTAAACTATGAGGGACTAAATTTAATATTTACCCTAAATATATATATATGCTGATAAGGACTAAATTAAAATAAAATAAAATTAGAAGACTAAACTAAAATAATCAGAAATCAATTTCAGTGACTAAATTGTAATGATTACAAACTTGGAGCAATGTGGACAGGGTTTACCCTCTTCCCAAAACGCACCGTTTCATCATGAAACGACGTCGTTTTGTATCGGGTATAAATACCCCAAACGGCTGGCCCGAAGGGCCAGCTCTCTCATTTCTTCTCATTTCTCTTCTCTCTTTTCTTTCAATATTTGGCTGCTGTGGGTATTTGATATCTCTCCGTCGCCCTCTATTCTTGTCTCTCTTCCTTTCTTTTTTTTTTTATTTTGCAGGATCCAGTGGCTTTTATAGCCACCACGGAACCATGCTCTGACCGGTCCATAGGGGGAAGTTCGGTGAGTCACCGAGCTATGTGGTGACTCACCCCATAGCCGCGACGTGTGGGGGGGGGGCAGCTGGATCTTCTGGAGCGTTCTGTTGAAACAGTGGTAGCAGCTTCCTGAGGCGACGGGGTGGCAGCAGTAAGGGAAGCAATGACGTGGCCCTAGGGTGATGATACCCTAGGGTTTCCTCTGGCACATCTGGGGACCGTTGGATCAAGGCCAGATCCAACGGTTGAGAAGAAAGTCGGCTGAGAGATGATGCTGAAACCCTAAGAGGGTTTAGGGTTTGTTATTAGGTTTGGGCCGGTCTGTTTGGGCCAATCTAGTTTGTAATCGGGCCTATTGTTTTGGGCTTGTAATAAAATTAATAATAAATAATAATAATAATAATAATAATAATAATAATAATAATAATAATAATAATAAAATAATAATAATAAATAAAAAAAACCAAATGTAAAAAAAACTAATGTCTTCAGCTGCCCCTCTTTGCTCATTCTTGTGTTAACAAGAATAGAGCAAAGACGAAAAGGCAATAAGTTTTTTTCATTTGACTTTATTTGGAAATGTTAAACAAGTTTTTCTTTGGGATTAGTTCTTCTCATTATGAACTTTTCCACTGGGGATGACAATTTATCTCCTTCTGTGATGTAATCTAGCAAAAAGTTGAACAAATTCTCCTCTTTATGAACTTCTTCTTCTTCAGATGAGTTCTTCTCATTATGAACTCCTTCTGGAAATGCTGATGATATATCTCCTTCTGTGATAGAGTTATGCAAAAGGTTGAACAAGCTCTTCTCATTATGAACTTCTTCTTCTTCTTTAGATAAGCTCTTCTTATTATGAACCTTCTCTGGAAAAGCTGATCCATCGAGTGATGGATTTGAGCAAAAAGTTGAACAAATTCTTCTTATTATGAATTTCTTCTTCCTTCTTCAGACGAGTTCTTCTCATTATAAACTCTACCTGGAAAAGCTGATCCATCGAGTGATGGATTTGAGCAAAAAGTTGAACAAGTTCTTCTCATTATGAACTTCTTCTTCTTTCTTCAGATAAGTTCTTCTCATTATGAACTTTCTCTGGAAAAGCTGATCCATCGAGTGATGGATTTGAGCAAAAGGTTGAACAAGCTCTTCTCATTATGAACTTCTTCTTCTTCTTCAGATAAGTTCTTCTCATTATGAACTTTCTTTGGAAAAGCTGATCCATCGAGTGATGGATTTGAGCAAAAGGTTGAACAAGCTCTTCTCATTATGAACTTCTTCTTCCTTCTTCAGATGAGTTCTTCTCATTATGAACTCTACCTGGTAATGCTGATGACCCGAAGGTTTTGAAAACATCAAAAAGCTCCCGAAGGCTTTTTGGAAATATCATGCACTGTAGGACTTACAGATGACCCTAAGGCTTTGAAAACATCAAAAAGCTCCCGAAGGCTTTTTGGAAACATCATGCACTGCAGGACTTACAGATATGGGAAATAGTTTACTAAGTAAGAAACTATGGAAATCATTTTCTTACTATTCAACAATTTCTTTTTTAGAAAAGATTGAATGAGAAACTATGGAGAATCGTTTTCTCATTCTCTTTCAAAATAACTTGTTGATTGGGTAACATGCCCCATTTCAAAATAATTCGAAATAACTGTCTTAAGTGAGACAAATCTTTGTTTTAAGAAAAACAATCTCAAGTGAGATAAAGTTATGTTTCGAGTGAAACTGTCTCAAGCGAGACAAAGTTCTATTTCGAGTGAAACTGTCTCGAGCGAGACAAAGTTCTGTTTTAAGAAAAACAATATCAAGTGAGATAAATTGTTGTTTCGAGGGAAACTTTCTCAAGCGAGAAAAATTTTGTTTTAAGAAAAACAATCTCAAGTGAGATAAAGTTCTGTTTCGAGTGAAACTGTCTCAAGCGAGACAAATTTTGTTTTAAGAAAAACAATCTCAAGTGAGATAAATTTGACTTCAAAGTGGTGAACTGGTTCTCCTTCACTTCATTATTTATTGCCAGGGTTACCTCTGGATATCAGTGTAGAAACTTATGCTATCAAGCTTGCATTTCTGCAGAATCATCTGATCAACTTGTATCTTGGTGCCTTCTTTGTTTCATTTAAGTCTCAGAAGAAATGTTTCATTTGTGGAACTCTTGCCGTAGTCAGAACTAGGATTTTGATACCCTATTTTGTCTTTGGTAACACCGGTTTTCTTTGTCTGGATTTGTGTAGAAATCCAATAAAGCTTTCATCTTTGAAAAGAGAATCTATCATCTTTAAAAAGAGAATCTATCATCTTTGAAAAGAAAATCTATCATCTTTGAAGAGTGTAGATGTAGATATGTCAGACTCAGCAGGGATTAATTAGGAGAGTAGAGTCTGTTCTGATTTGACTCTTGAAACAGATCATAAGGAAAATTTATCCTAATTCCTTTCATGTCTCCACATTTAATTGGTTCTCGAACAAAGCAACTTGGACCATATCATGTCGAGATGCTTAACAACAACCTATCGTTCAACCATAATTGGCTCCACTAGTTTCTTGTTGTTAAAATTTCCGCTTCCCTTCTGTGGAAAGAAATCTTCGTCATATCTCACTTCAAAGCTTGGTGTTGAAGAAGACAAACTTCATCTTGGATCCATAAAGGAAAACCATATGATAACAACATTGGTTCAATACCATAATCACTGGTTCATAAAACATTTGACAACACATTCTTCATCTCCTGTGGCTTCTGCTCGAATTGCTGGTCAATGAAGCTCTTTGCATAGTGTTTAAAGCTTTTGTATGATGTCACAAGACCATTTGAGAATAAAACTCAATGGGAATACAAATGAGATGTTGGTGTGACCAAAAAGTTGGTCAAATTCACAAAATGTGCTAGTGCTGAATTGAATAAGAGATACCAACTGATCTTGATATTATCTCGGGCAAGGGCAAGTGTAATACCGATCACCTTTTCTTCTATAACTGAGCGTTATAGAAAGTTGAAACACTTCAGCTATAGGAGCCATGTATAGAACGATATCCATGAAATTCTTGTCGCTGGGGATGAAACGCCCATGATAAAACCAAAATAGATGAAAACTCCGTTCACCCTGGCTGGCAATGATAACACCAATAACAATGGGAGTAAGGGTAATGTAATCTGAGCCTCTTTATTCAATGTCATCAAGCAAACAACAACTGATGTGAAAAAAAGCTTCGTAACCTCAACATTATGGTTGAAACTAACTGCCAGGAATCTCAAAGAAATATTTTCAATCATCACCGACACACAAAATACAAAATTCAAAGATGAGATTTTGATGAATTGAACCCTGGATCGACTGGTTTGCCTGAGGACCATCTTTATTCATGCAACCATGATGTAGATTAACAAAGAACACACTGTCATGTGACACATGGTTAAGAAGATTGGGTATTTGAAACCATACTTGTTGAGTAAATATTTGTTAAACAACAAGACCCTGATATAACTGCCTAATGAATGAAGCAATTATGTATAGTCAGCTCGACTGTCACTGTTTCACCATTTTCATTCTTCATATCTTTATGTCTCTTTAGAAATATTTGTTCAAGTCAATGATCTCGACAGAGGATGATATGGGCCTTCAGCATGCCCCAACATTGGCTAATACAAGTGTTCAAAATACGTCAACAGTCCTGATTCTGATTGAAAGGGGCTTTCAGCATGCCCCAGTATTTTGCTGATATAAATATTCAGAATACTTCAATATTCCTGATTCTGATTGAAAAGGGTTTTCACCATACCACAACATTCGCTTCTTGTTAATTTGAGCCTTCAAAATGCCCCACATGGATCTGTATGAAATAACCTTTAAAATGCCCCAACATTTGCTGATACAGATGTTAAAAGTGTGCTCAACATTATTTCTTGTTGAGATGAGCCTCCAAGAATGCCCAAATATTCATATTGTTGTGAGCCTTAAAAATGCCCTAATATTCTATTTCTGGTTGAAATTGGCCCTCAAGATGTCCCACATGGATCTGTCTGATTCACTCTCAATGTCTGTTTGACTGAAATGTCATGATCCTCATGAGGTCCAATTTTGACAATGCACTGTTATGGGTATTTGTGGCTTTATTCGTGCCCCAAATCTGTTTATCTTGAATACTCTCATTCTGGTGTTGCTGAATAGCAGTGTTGTCAAGAAACTTGAGGAATTCTCTTCTTGTTGTCACAGAATTAAGAAGTACTCAATCATTCTGAAAGAAATGTCTGAAATATGTGTCTTCTGAATGAGGTGACCATTTTCTGTATCTGGAGGGATTTAGTCAGACAAAGAAAAATAAATAACTTGGTAATCCGTTCCAGGCTGACACAGTGGCTTATCATCTCTCAGTGAAGGCCATCTTTGAAATATACTTTTCTGTGGGAGAGAAACCAATTTATGCTAATAGTAATCTGATGCAATAGCAAGACTGCATATACAGTGGTACAGGCTCTTGAAAAATCCACACCCATGCAACATGTTGATTTTGATAACAACTCATATGATTATGAAGTGATCTTTCAGGATGATTTCACAGATATTGATAGTTCTTCTCATATCGAGGAAATCCTGAATTTTGATTCTGATGAGGAGAATAAACTGTTATACTTGACAAAAATGGGATTCTCAGAGGCTGAGACTTCAATAACCATGGAGAGATGTGGTCCAGATTCATCAATTGCAGAATTGACAGATTTTATATGTGCTGATCAAATGACTAAGGCTACTTATGGTAGAAGATAGGAAGCCATTATACAATGATCCCAATTACAAGCAAAGGCAAAACTTGGGCTATGATTTTTGAAAAGGAAGAAGCAGAGAAAGCTTGAAAAGAAGCTTCTTGATGAAGACAATCATGCAGTTCATCTCCCTAATCCAATGATTGGTTTTGGAATTTTTACTGAACCAGATCAGATAACTCAAAGAACACTTCCAGAAGATGCTATTGAGTCTCCTTATTTATACTATGATAACGTGGTACTTGCTCCAATTAATGTTTGGACTGGAATATCACAGTACTTATTTGATGTAGAGCCAGAATTTGTAGATTCGAAGCATTTTCATGATGCTACACTGAAAAGGGGCTATATTCATAATCTGCCAATTGAGAACAGATTTCCTCTTATCTTGTTTTCTCCACGCACTATACATGATATTTTTCCATTGACAAAGAAATGATGGCCTTCCTGGGATCCAATAACAAAGTTGAACTGTTTACAAACATGTACAGGAAGTGCCAAATTGACAGAAAGGATCTGTAAGGCTCTTGAAGCTTATGGCGATGAGCCACCTTCGAGTGTCCAGAAGTATGTTCTTGATGAGTGCTGAAAATGGAATCTGGTATGGGTTGGAAGGAATAAAGTTACTCCACTTGAATCTGATGAGGTGGAAATGCTTCTAGGTTTCCCTAAAAACTATACATGAGGAGCTGTTAGAGACAAGTTCCCCAGTGATATCAATGTCCTGTCTCTTTTATCTGGAATCAGTGATGCAGAGGTTACCTTCTACTGTCTTGGCATACTTTTGAAAACAAAAGTGTAAAAACTGAATTATGATCAGTTGGAGCAATTGATGAGTAGATTTGAAATTTCGACCTTGTTGCCTGTAGCATCCAGTGTAACAACCTTACTGGAAGAAATAAACATCATTGTGATGGGCTTGAAGATTTTTGTTGGTGCATTTACTTGCAATGACTGCTACGATAACTGTATCTTCTGTTGCTCCAATATATCCCACTTTTTTCGAATCATGGAATGGTTTAGTTGACGGTAAAACTGGTCATCTTCAACTTTTGGAATCTTGTAACTAATGTTACCCTATATAAAAGGCCTATAAGGGTAGATTCTGTTCCAATGTCTTATTCTGTGCCATAAGTCCTCAAATTCAAATTCATCAATCTTCTGAAGGACATAATGAATATCATCTTGACAAAGAAACTGATCGGCATAGAAGAAGTAGCAATGATGTATCAAGACTTGAGCCAGCATCACGATATAACCAGAGTGTAGGTAGTGACTTGTTTATGGCTCTATGATGTAATCTTCTAGAGAACATGAATTGATGGTTGGGAAAAATAATTTGTCTGGTGATGCTTATCGACCTCATCATGAGATAAACGATAATCTTTCTTGATGAGCTGCTAATAATGTCATAGGAGAGTGTCACAAATTCAATTCTCCAGACTTTCTGGCTTCTTGGACCACTTGCCTTCAAAAATGTGAAGTGCTTCATTATTCTGGCCTCGTTTATTCTTTTTTTCTACAACAGAGGTAGAACAAACAACAATTGCTTCAAGGACCTTCCTCATTTGATACTGTCCTGTTTGAAAATGTTTTTTTTCTCCTTTCTTTATCGAAGAATGAAAGAATTTTGCAAAGTAATGCACTTCTCAAGTTCACAATAGGATCAAATCATAAACAATGAGTTTAATGAATATCAAATAAATCAACTACACTTTTAAATCATTCAAAAAATCATAGTCCTATAGCAAGTGTCAAAAATATTGACTGATTTAAGGTATAGTCTGGTTCTGGTAAAATAGGTTCTTTCAAGTTGGTTCAGTATGTCGCTTCGGGCTTCCACTAACTTGAAGAATGGTTGTTATGCTCATCTTGTAGAGATACTTCTTGATTCCAAAATCTCATGAACGTCTTTGGGATGTGCGGTGCTTCATTTAAGAGCTTAAGATCATCTCTTATGTCGTTTGTTGCACCATTCAATATTCGAGCCGCCTTTTCAGGTTTTCAACTCAAATCCTCCTTTGGTTCTAAGATGTTATTTAAAAATTTATATCTTAAACCCTCCTTTTATCATTTTTCATATCATGCATTAAAGATTTTAAAAACCAATTTTTGCAAATAAAAAATCAATCTTGAGAGGCGGAATGAATTATGAAGATATTCTCTTTTACTTAGAAATCCATGTATGATTAAAATGGACTTTTCAGGTACGTAACGTAGGCCATGGCTTATGGTTACGAAAGAAAAGGATAAAAAGGCCCAAATAAGTGTTTAAGGGTAATCAAACCAAGGATCAACTCATTCTGATGCCATCAATCTTGCCTTGCTTAACTTGGATCTGCTTTGTTGGGGATTTTTCCATCATTTGGATCCCTCTAGATTGCCAAATTTTGTATTCATTTCCATTTTCTCATATCTCTAGCATTTTTTGCTCTTCTTTTTTGTACTTGATCAACCTTGTAACCCGAGGCTCAATAAGTCACCCATCTTGATTCAATTTTCCTTTTTTTTTGCCTTTTTGTTTTTTTTATTTTTGTTTTTTTTTCTTCTTCTTTCTCTTTTTTTCTTCTTCTTTCTTTGTTGGATGAGTATAATACTTCAATTGCTTTGATCACCTCCTTTTCCTTTTGCATTTTGGAGATTTTCCATTATTCTTGATTGGATTGATCTTTAAGCACTCTGTATTTGACATACCTTGTAGTTCAAAACTTTCTTGACTTCATGGAAACTTGTCTTCGTAATAAAATTGTATTGATAATCTTTATTCTTGTGGGCAAATATCCTTCACTTTACCCCCAAATGTGGAGGGCGATCCTTGGTTAGGGTTGAATTAGAAGAAAAATCATTCAGGCTCAAGTGGGGACAACAAATGATATATATATATATATATATATATATATTAAAAGGATAAATGAAATAATGCCGTTCATCATCTCATACACAGAAACCTTTGTAAAAAGAGGTATCTCCAGGGGGATGAATATTCAAGATTAACTTTATTTACATGAAAAAAATGTAATTAATGCATGATATATTTATTTCAATCAATCAATTTTTCTTTCTTCTTTGAGTATGTCCCAATCACTTGAAATTATCTTCGATAAGTTGGTCCATGATGCCTCATCTCCTCTCTTCTTGCAGGAAAATTCACGGATAACTGAAAGTTTGGTGGCATTGTGTTTGGAAGGTCAAATGTGTGACTTTTGAGGTCATATATATGGTGGAAGGGGTAATATCATAAACCAGCAAACATCTGGATTTGGTCTTTCAAAAATAGGTAGAGATATTTCTTCAGAGTCACAGATAATCGTAATGTCAGGATTTGGTTTTGTAAGGATCAAGTAATTGGTGTTGGATGGGATATGGAAGATATAATTTTACCACTTGCCAATGATCTATAACTCTTGAAAAATTAAAAGAATATTTAATCTACTTGATACTCAAAAATTTCAAGATTAAAACTTAATTACTTGCTTATAACCATAAAAGCAACATAAATTTATTTATTGCACAAAGGGCGGAGAAAAGGAACAAAAAACAAGTTCAAACAAGATGCTGAAAGTAGAAAGGTACTACAGTGGTAGATAACACTTCCACTTGTTTATGCATCATTACTCCTCTAATGTTGGGTGTGTACTTGGCCCAAGATTTTTATCCTTATTTGCCCCCCATTTCTTGATCATATCTTGTGTCAAGACTCTCTTGTCGACGAGCGTCTCTATTTCCTTTAACAGTGACCAACAATTCCCTGTTGAATGTCCAGATACCCCCAAGTGAAAATTACAGAAGCTATTTTGATCATAAGGCTTTGGTGAAACCTTCACCAATCTTGGTGTAATATATTGACCTTTAACCAAATGAGGGTACAGGTCTGAGATAGATTCTTGAAACACCTTCAGAGTTTTTCTCGCTTGCGAGGCTATCACCTTCTTTGATCGTTTTGAACAACTAAATGCTCTCATGTTATCGAGGGGGTTCTGGGTGCTCATTTCAGCTATAATTGGGGTAGTGTTCACCAGACTCCTTAGATTGCCCCTTGGGACCAAATCTTGAATCTGTCTTGAATTACCATGCTCTCTAATAGGTTCTTGATCATCAGACACTATTACATCGAACTCATCATTATCATTCAGAACCTTATTCACAGCCTTCACAGTGGGATCCTTTAAGGGTTTCTCTCCATGGAGTACAACATTTATCAGGTCCATCAGTTTTGTCATTTGCTCTTTTGAATCATTATGGGAATTTTTTACTTGATCAATCATCTCTTGTTGAGTCTCGATAAGTTGCTCTTGTAGTTTCTCAATTCTACCAACCCTTGCTAAAATCTCATTCATGGTTTTATCCTTGTTTAGGAAGACCAAGTCAGCTCCACTTTGATTTCAGAAATTCTGTCATGGAATCCTCCACGAATTACTCTCATGTTTTCATGTTTAAATGTATGTAAAATAGTTTAAAACCAAATGTAATTATGTAAAAATGAAAATGTAAATACAAAGGTAAAAAATGAAAATGTAAATGCAAATGTAAATATATGAATGTAACAATAAAAATGCAAATTGTATAGTACAAAAGCAAATATAAAAGTATAAATGCAAAATGAAAAATGCAAGGATACAAAATGCAAATGTATGTATGAAAAGGTGTTACTTAAGAGTGATCATCTTAGAACATATTTCATTGAACACAAAAGTTTCGGTACATCAAACAAAACTTTACATATAAAGATATCTTTCACTTCTAACTTCTCCAAAGCCCAGTTAGTTTCCATTCATGCTCAAAAAGTTGAGTCTTCAGTCTGCTTCATCTCCTTGTAAAATCAGCTAAATCTATTACTTAAGAACCATATTGCTTGTCTGGACTGCAACTTCTTCCATGACATTCTCTTTCATCTTCTGTGTCATTTCTCGGAGTTTCTCATTTTCCTTTGTAAGAGAACCTTTTTGTCCAAGAAGTTCTTGAACAAGATCCTCATATATGTTGCAGTTCTTTTTCAGCTTGGTGACCCCTGTTATCCACTCTTCTGGGGTACTTCCTAGGCCAGCATTTTGAAAAGTTTGACTGATCTTCTGAAAATCTTCATGCATGGTTTTCATTTCTGTGCTCAATTTCTTATTTTGGTCGTTCAAGTCCTTCAAATAACATGCTTGAGCTTCATAAAAACCTTCACTACTCTGAATGCCCTGACTGATGTTCTTACCATAGACTGCTTTTGGTATCAATCTGGTAGGATCTTTGTGTAATACTTTTGGTATTAATATAACAGGATCTCTGTGTGCATTGCTCGCTTCCATCCTCGGAGTTTCCTCAGGATGTCTTTCCTCGTCCGCATCATATTTTGTTTGATCATAAAACTTTTTGTCCATTTACGATTTCTTTCCAATATGATGAACAGTCTTTCCAGTAAACACCTTTTGGTTATGCCATGATCATGCAATGCAAACAAAAGAATATAAACAAATTAGATCAATGTAACATGCATGGAAAAATAAGAAAACAAAAATAGAATAATTAGTACCAATTAATGGAAAGAAAATTATATTTATCATGGTATAAATCCTAACCTCATGCTTTCTAGTTCCATGCTTTGTTTGGAAAATTTAACCTAACCGCATGATTTCTAGTTCGCATGCATTTATTAAAAGACAAAAAATTAAAACTTATTTCTCCTTTGTGTACACCTATGAACAGAGGTTCAGTACTGTCTTAGATCAGGTGAATTTCTAGGGTTTATTATATGCAGAATTTCAGTTCTAGGAGTAAAGATACTCGAATTGTCCTTGTTGATGCCCCCTTGGGCTGTCAACCCTCAATCCTAGTCCATTACAGACCTAAACAGATCGAGTTCAATTCGAGGGGACACATTTCTCTATGCATGACACGGAGAATAAATTCTCACGAAGATATAGAGCATATGAACCCCGAAAGTTACTTGCTAGGTCTTACACGGAGAATAAATTCTCACGAAGACGTCGCTTTCACTCCCACTTAAAAGGGACAAAACTCAATTATAGAGCTTTATGTTATGCAATGCAAGTATTGTGTGTGAGGAGAAATGTTCAAACCTCTGACAGAAAAATAAATAATGAAAATACTTGCAAATAAAATGAAATAATATACATAAATACTATAAAAATAATAAGTATATATAAAAAATTTGAAAAGAAAGAATTATAAATTAAATATATGAATTTTTAATTTATAATTAATAGAGACAATTTATAATTGATTTTAAAAAGCTTGACTGTCCCCAGCGGAGTCGCCAAGCTGTCGTAACCGTTTTTCGTCCGGGCACAAATTTTTTATACTTGGCGGGAAAAATAATGTGAATAATAAATAATTTGGGAGTCGCCATCGGCCTTTTGGGTCAGGTAGGTCGAATACCTAAAAAATATCTTTTAAAAGAGTTTTTAAGAAAACATCAGTTAAAAGATGAACTGATCTGCGTTTATAACTAAAAATTCGTTCTTTTTATTAATAAAAAGGGATTCGTGGTCGGTTACGTTTAGGGAAGGATTTAGCACCCCTACAACGCCCAAAATTGATACTTTTTAATTATAAATTGTCTCTAATGATAGAATTTTAAGAATTCAAATATATTTAATTTATAATTATGTTATTTCAAATTTTATTACTATAATTTTTAAGAAAATATATTAATTTAAATATATTTATAAAAAAAAATATTTATTTAGAAATATCAGAAAAGGACTTCTAGGTGCCTTAAGACAGCTCTTTTCTTCGATATTAAAAAATAAATAAATGACTAAAACATTTTCTTAAGATAATGAAAATTTATTTTAATATAGTAAGATATTTATTTATTCAAAAAAATATCAGAAAATGGCTTCTAGGTACCTTAAGACAGCTCTTTTCTTCGATATTAATAAATAAAAATAAATATTAAAATTTTAATAATTTAAATAAAACTAAATTATAATTTTTATAATGTTTAATTATTTAAAATACCAGAATAGGACATCCAGTTGTTTTAAGACTGCCATTTTCTTTGATATTGAAAATAAATAAACATTATTATTTAAAAGATATATATATATCTTACAAATCAAATACAATTAAATATAATATTAAATCAAACAATGACCAAAATAAAGAAAACTAAAATTATGTGATTAAAATATAAAGATTAAAAAATTCTAATTCGAATTATTTAAAAGACAGTCATTAAAATGGTAATTTAACCTTGATTCATAATTCTAAATTAAAATAATAATTACTAAACTATGAGGGACTAAATTTAATATTTACCCTAAATATATATATATATGCTGATAAGGACTAAATTAAAATAAAATAAAATTAGAAGACTAAACTAAAATAATCAGAAATCAATTTCAGTGACTAAATTGTAATGATTACAAACTTGGAGCACTGTGGACAGGGTTTACCCTCTTCCCAAAACGCACCGTTTCATCATGAAACGACGTCGTTTTGTATCGGGTATAAATACCCCAAACGGCTGGCCCGAAGGGCCATCTCTCTCATTTCTTCTCATTTCTCTTCTCTCTCTAGCTGAGAGAGAAGAAAACTCTCTCCCTTCTTCTCTCTATTATTTCCCTCACCGGAGGGAACACGGTCTCCGACCAGCAGCCGCACTCCGGCGCCGAACACCGCTGCCGGCCACCGTTAACGGTGGTCGAAAAATACTAAATTACACCAAAACGAAGCCCTGAATACCCTAAAGCCAAAACCGATGACCGTTTAGTCTAAAAATCATTAACTTGGCCTAGATCTAAAAAAATACCTTCGGTATTTTCACTGTTCGACGGCGATTTGGAGGGATCCGATGGTCGTGGTTTCCTCGGTAAGTTTCTCTCCTCTCTTTTCTTTCAATATTTGGCTGCTGTGGGTATTTGATATCTCTCCGTCTCCCTCTATTCTTGTCTCTCTTCCTTTCCTTTTTTTTTTATTTTGCAAGATCCGGTGGCTTTTATAGCCACCACGGAACCATGCTCAGACCGGTCCAGAGGGGGAAGTTCGGTGAGTCACCAAGCTATGTGGTGACTTACCCCATAGCCGCGACGTGTGGGGGGGCAGCTGGATCTTCTGGAGCGTTCTGTTGAAACGGTGGCAGCAGCTTCCTGAGGCGGCGGGGTGGCAGCAGTAAGGGAAGCAACGACGTGGCCCTAGGGTGATGATACCCTAGGGTTTCCTCTGGCACATCTGGGGACCGTTGGATCAAGGCCAGATCCAACGGTTGAGAAGAAAGGCGGCTGAGAGATGATGCTGAAACCCTAAGAGGGTTTAGGGTTTATTATTAGGTTTGGGCCGGTCTGTTTGGGCCAATCTGGTTTGTAATCGGGTCTATGGTTTTGGGCTTGGAATAAAATTAATAATAAATAATAATATTAATAATAATAATAAAAATAATAATAATAATAAAAAAAAACCAAATGTAAAAAAAACTAATGTCTTCAGGTATTAATTTTATTTATGATTTTTATATCTATTTATAATTTTAAAAAATACTCAAATGTTAAGATTTTAATTAGAGTTAAATAAGGATGTTAATGATGTTTGATTTTTGTTTAATATTTTTCTAGACTTAATATTATGGTTCGAGTCTTAAAATTTGACACTTAAATATTATGATTTTATTATAGATTTTATTATTCTAAAATTAATATTGTGGTTTGAATCTTGAAATTTAACATTTTAATATTATGGTTTATTTATGGATTTTACTGTCCTAAACTTAATATTGTGATTTGAGTCTTAATATTTGATTTTATTTATGATTTTTTATATATATATCTATAATTTTAAAATTATTTTATATATCGTATCCTTGCGGTCCTCGTACCCTATAATTTTAAAAATTATTGTTTCTTGTCCCCGTATCCGTATCAGTGCAATATAGTTGCTTACTCCTCGTGTGCGTGTGCAGAATCTCTCCATATGCTCAGGCATGTTGCACAACAAAAAATATTTCAATTTCTCATGGGTCTCCACAAGTCCTACTCGCTATTCGGAGTCAGAATTTGCTTATGAAACCTCTTCCGAGTGCGACTCAGGCATACTCCATGATTCTTCATGAAGAGTCACAGAGGTCACATCTTTCTAATTCTTCCACTTTGGTTCCTTTTATGGAGTCTAATACTTTGTATACGAATGCTTCGGATCGTGGCAAGTTTAATGGTAAGTGTGATTATTGCAAAAAGTGAAGACATAAGAAGGAGAGGTTTTATCGGTTAATTGGATTTCCAGTGGATTTTAAATTCACCAAGCAGAAGAGTTCCCAAGCCATGTCTGTTAATTCAAAGAGTTCTGGTGATCGTGCTTTTGAGCAGATTTCTACTTCAACTCTGTCTAATTCTGCTTCGGTGGTTCCTGAGTTGACTCGTGAACTATATGATTAGTTATTGGCTCTTCTTAAGGCACCTACAGTCGATTCAGCTGCACACTTTGCATGTACTGTTTCTAGTTGTGTACCTTGCTCAGATGATGCTCTAACCTAGATTATCGACACAAGGGCAACAGACCATTTTTTGTCTAGTTTACAGAGTTTGGAAAATCCTTTTTTATGCTCATCCTCTAACCAATCCGTTTCCTTACCCAATGGCCAGATTGTTCAAGCCACACATTCTGGAACTGTTACTTCAAATCCTGACCAAACCTTAACAAATGTTTTGTTTGTACCTCAGTTTAAGCATAATCTCCTTTCTATTTCAAAACTTACACGTGATCATCATTGCTCAGCTGTTTTTTACCCTGGTTTTTGTGTTATTCAGGACCTCTCATGTAGAAGGACGATGGGGATTGGTAAGGAGCACAAGGGTCTCTATGTTTTGAAGTAAGTCAAACCAAGCTCTGGTATTTTCCCTACACAAAGTAACACTGTTATAGCCTTTAAGTTACCTTCTGCTGTTCATAATACGTCTACTATTTTACATACCACTTCTTCATCACCTGTCAATGATACTCGTATGTGGCATTTTTGGTTGGGACATGCTTCTCTATCAAAATTGAATAAAATATCTTTTTTACATAATGTCCAGTTTGATCCCTGGTTCATTGCATAAATGCCATGTGTGTCCTCTTGCAAAACAAACTCGGTTGCCTTTTCCCACTAGTCATTCTAGGTCTCTTCATCCTTTTGTTCTGCTTCATATAGACCTTTGGGTTGGGTATCGAATTCCTACACATGTTGGGCAGCGTTATTTTATAACGATTGTTGACGATTTTAGTCGCATGACCTAGGTATACTTGCTTAAACTTAAGAGTGAAACATTGTCTGTGGTTAAAACCTTCTTTGCTTTTGTCAAGAATCATTTCTCCACCACTGTTAAGTTCGTTAGGAGTAACAATGGGGCAGAGTTCATTGGGGATGAATGTTCTAGTTCTTTTACTTCTCTTGGGTTACTCATCAACGTTCTTGTGTCCGCACTCCACAACAGAATAGAGTTGCTGAAAGGAAGCATAGCATCTTTTAGAAATAGCTCGAGGACTCCGTTTTCAATCTCTGTGTTCTTATCAAATTTTGGGGGGAATGTGTCTTGACAGCCTGCTACTTGATTAATAGGTCACCTTCTAGTGTCATAGACTGAAAATCACCATTTGAAATGCTTTATAACAAACCTCCAAACTTGTCTCATTTAAAAATCTGTGGTTGCCATTGTTATGCTACAAATACAAAATGTTTAGATAAATTTTCTCCCAGGGCTATACCTTTTATTCACATGGGTTATTCCTCAGTTCAAAAATGTTATATTTTTTCAGTTTGGTTTCTAAAAAGTTTTTTGTAAATAGGGATGTTGTTTTTCGGGAAGATTTTTTTCCTTTTCATCATATTGTTGATTATCCTTTTTATGTGTTCCCTCCTCATTCTCAAGATATTGATTCAAATTTCTTGTCTCTTGAGACCTTTATACCTTTCTCTGTTGATCCTTCTAATGGTACTGTTAGTCCTTTACTCAGCCTTGTACCCAATACTTCGGTTTCTCCTATTTCCTCTAGTCATTCTGATTCTCTGAATTCTGAGAACGTTCCTGGTGTTTCTAGTGATACAGTGGCAGAAAATATACCTGCAGGGTTTGTTTCTTTACCTATTGTTTCACCTTCTCCTGAACAACCTATTATTAGACAGTCTTCTTGGGCTGTTAAACCATGATCTTGGCTTCATGACTACGTGCGTAACCAGGTTTCTTACCAGTCACCCAACATTTCAGGGTTGACTCCCATTTCTAATTTAATTTCTTATTCTCATTTACCTAGTTCTACAAAATCTTTTATTTCTGCTACCTCTTTACTTGTTGAGCTGACTTCCTTCAAAGAAGCTTGTAAATCCGAAAAGTGGGTTGTTGGTATGAAGGAGGAGATTCGAGCACTTGAATTAAACAACGCTTGGTCTATTGTTCCTTTGCCCCATGGTAAGGTTCCCATAGGTTGTAAATAGGTGTACAAAATCAAGTAAAATGCATCAGGAGAGGTGGAAAGATTCAAGGATAGGTTAGTAGCCAAGGGTTTCAATCAAAGAGAGGTTGTGGATTATGTAGATACTTTCTCTCCGGTAGCTAAAATCACTACTGTAAGACTGATTTTGGCTTTGGCAGCCATGTTTGACTGGCCTTTATGGCAAATGGATGTTTATAACGCTTTTCTATAGGGTGATTTATATGAAGAGGTTTATATGCAATTTCCAGAGGGCTTTTGTAGTCAGGGGGAGAACTTGGTGTGCAGACTACAAAAGTCATTTTATGGACTGAAACAAGCTTCTCGACAGTGGAATTTGAAGTTGTCTGAGGCTTTGTTAGCTGCAGAATATCAGCAAAGTAAACATGATTATTCAGTATTTACCAAACAGCAAGGAAGCAAGATAGTGGTTATGCTAGTATATGTGGACGATTTGCTTATCATTGGGAATGATGGTGTGATGATTGGCGAGTTAAAACAACTTTTACATCAGCATTTTAAAATGAAGGATTTAGGGGAAATGAAAAAAAAAATTGGACTAGAAATTATGAGGTCCAAGGAAGGTATAATAATCAATCAAAGGAAGTATGCCCTTGAGTTAATAAGGGACACAGGCTTGGGTGGAGCTAGGATAGCTTCAACACCTCTGGAACAAAACACTCGGTTGACATCTATTGAATTCGACTCAAGTTCAGCAGAAAAAATCGAAGATAAAATTCTGGAGGATAAGACCATTTTTCAGAGACTTGTAGGGAGGCTTATATATCTGACCAATACAAGACCAGTCATAGCTTACTCAGTTCAATGTCTGAGTCAATTTATGCATCGACAAAAACGATCCCATATGGAAGGTGCTTTGCGGGTTGTGATTTATTTGAAAAAGAATCCAGGTCAGGGGATTCTGTTGCCAGCTTCGAACAAATCTGAACTTGTTGCATATACTGATTCTGATTGGGCAACCTGTACAATGACAAGGAGGTCGGTCACTGGATTTTGTGTTAAGTTGGGGTGCTCATTAGTTTCTTGGAAGGCAAAGAAGCAAGGAACAGTGGATAGGTCCTCGGCAGAAGTGGAGTACGGGAGCCTAGCAGCAACTTCAGCTGAAATAACTTGGATACATGATAATTGTTGAGCAAGCATGCAACAATATATCGTGACAGCAAAACATCCCTTCAAATTGCAGCTAATCCAATCTTCCATGAACGAACTAAACATATTGAAATCGATTGTCACTTTGTGAGGGGAAAAATACAAAGTAGCCTGATCAAGAGAGAGTATATTCCAACAAAAGAACAACAAGCTGGCATTCTCACAAAACAGTTAGGGGTTTCTCAGCATGAACACTTGTTGTCCAAGTTGGGGGTAAAAGATATTTTTTACCCACCAACTTGAGGGGGAGTGTTGAAGTTAGAAAGAAGTTAGTTAATTGTTTTGGTTAGTTTGTTAGTATAGCAGTTATTTAGTTGGTTATTTTGTGAACTGATGAACCTGTGTATATATATGTACATCAGCTTTGTAAATGGTGGTACAGAAAAAAAATGAAAGCAATAGAAAATTTTCAATCTTCTCTTATTTTCAACAATAGTACCGATGCATTCCGCCTGCTAAGCCAAGACAAACTGGACATGACAGCACCGACCATAATCCAACATATATGAGAGCTAATGAGGAAGAATTAGGTGTTATCAATCGTACAAATACGAAGAGGAACAAATAAGCTAGCTGACAGTGTGACAAAACTGGCCCAAAAGAAAGATTTTGAAGGAAGAATTTTCCAATCATCCCCGGATGCAGTTCGTATGGTGCTCTGTGAAGATAGTTTAGGTCGGATGACCTGAGTTTGTTCATTTTTTTACTCGACAAATATAATTTTATTCAAGAATTAATCAAACAATCTCAAAACCTAAGTTGTCTGCCTCGTTAAAAATCTCTCCAAACCTATATGGAAAAAAATTACATATAAAATGTTCATCTTCCACCCTACTGCTTCTAAAACTTTTGGGAAGGAATCTTCTAAAGAAGTAATTTTTCAAATAAAGTCTTCTTCTGGTCCTTAAATTTGAATCTCCAATTCTTTACCAAGTTCCATTTTTTTTTATTACTATGATCAGAATTTTCCTTCTAACTTGCATATCCGAGTCTGAAAGAAGTCTTCCTTCCAGTTTTGAGATCTCCAAAGGTTTCTCTTAATTTTTTCTTTTTCATAGCACGATTCCTCTTCTTCTTTTTTTCTTTCTGATTCTGACAAGTATTTGTTCTGAATCTCTGCCAAAGATCCAAATTTTTTCTTTTCTACCTGCAATACTGATCTTGAAGACCTTGATTGCTTTAATAAATCCACATCGTGGAGATTTTTCACATCATTATTAATTAATTCAACCCTTACTACCTCTATTATTCAGCTTGTCTACACTTTCAACTCACGGTACAGACCGATAGAACCTCGCCTTTCTTTATTCACTCGAAATGTCTATATCCGTGTCGTCCTCATGTAACAATCTTAGTAAGTAATTCCATATTTTTTTCCAGTCCCTCATTGATAACACCTCATAATTAACTTAATTACCTACTAAATCAGGTTGATTATTAACCTTCAAAGCTGCTTGCTTCAATGGAATACCCTATCTCTGAGCCGACCCCACACAAACCAAATGCTGCATCACCTTTACTCAACGTTTTTATGCAAGGGAAAGTATCCAAAAATTGTGTCTCACCTTTTTTACCATTAAAACCCACACTTACAGCTCCCCATGCATTAATGAAATGATACATTCTCCATGTAAATTTCTGTTAATATCTCGGCTAATTCCCAGTTGGTTATCCTAGGGCTCACTGCTAGCTGTTTGGAGTTTGGACGACAGAAACCATCCTTCCATCTACCTCGGGTGCATCATTATAGGGAAGACCTTTTGATGCAGGGGGATCCGAGACAGATGATGCTGAGCTGTCAGATTGCACCTTGATGGCGCTGAGATACCATGAATTGGCAGATCAGCGCAAAGGCGGGAATTGAATGTGACATGTTCCTCATTAGGGTCGTTTTGAGTATGTTTCAGTCTTTTAGCCATAACTTTGGCTACAGGTGTCAGAATCGCGCATAAGACCCCAATCCGGAAAGCACTTTTCGACGCGCACGCTCTCCACATTGAGTTACGCTCCATGTGGCCTTTTTTCAACCTCAAATTCTGTCGTTTTCCCCTCCGAATTACTAGAATTAGATATTTTTTACTATTTATGGTAATATTTCAATTGTCAATTAGGAAGTCAATTTAAATCCGATTTAGGCCGGATTTTTTGGATATTGCTTATTTTATTTCGAATTTCAATTTAGAGTGATTTTCGGGATTTTGCTATTTTTGGCAAAATTCGAATAAAGACGATTTTTGGCTATAACAGTCCGGCTTGTGGACTGATTTTGGCATTGTTTGATTTGATAATATTTTATTAAACCCTAGAGACTTTTTCTCTGGATTTTTTTGGGCGAATTTTCTCTTGTGAATCATCTGTTGGAGCGCTTGCAGGATAATCACTATTCTGACTAGCGTCAGTTGGTGTCAGAGCTTCAACATCTTCTTGGGAAATTTTACCAGTTTCAATGGCTGGAGGTCGTGGTCATGGTCGTCGTGAGTAGGTTCCGAATGAGGAAGCCCAACGCCGTGATCGCAACGTTCAGGATGTGATGATTGCGGATTTACAGAGGTAAGTCACAGAATTAACCCAACGCCTGACGGCACAGGATTTCGAGGATCGTGAGGCCTCTGATCACGATACCAATTCCGCTTTCAAAAACCCATATCACAATCGTGCTCTATTCCGGGAACACCGTGGTCGGGAAGAGCGTCATGGAGACCTCAGTTTTCGGGTCGATCTCCCTGAGTTTTCTGGTACGTTACAGGCCGAGGGATTCGTGGATTGGATTAATGAAGTAGAGCGTATTTTTGAATATAAGGAAGTCCCCGATCGTGTGAAAGTGAAATTGATCACCATCAAACTCAAGGGCAGAGCATCTGCGTGGTGGGAACAGTTACGACGTTCACGAGAAAGATAGGGCAAGGCCAAGATCATTGATTGGGAGAAGATGAAGGGTCACTTCCTTCCCTTCGGCTACACGCAAACCTTGTTTTAGCGACTTCATGCGTTGAGGCAGGGCGCACGATCAATTGATGATTACACGGAGGAGTTTTACCAATTGGTCGCCCGAAACGATTTATCTGAGACAGAGGAGCAAATGGTGGCGCGGTATTTGGGGGGTTTACGCCAGCCCTTACAAGATGTCCTCAGCCTTCATTCACTGTGGAGTGTTTCGTAAGCTTACCAGCGTGCACTTGCTGTTGAAAAATAGCAAAACAGGAGACCAGTGATCAGGAACGATCACAACAGTCGACTAGTTCGTCCTCAGGATTCCCGTCCTGCTCAACAGCCACCGCAGGGTAATTCTAACCCTACTATTAGATGTTTTCGTTGTGGTGAACAAGGGCATAGGGCGACTGATTGCAGGAAGCCTGCTAGTCAAAAGGGCAAAAATTTGTTGATTGAGGAAAACGCGGAAGACGAGACTGAGGAGATTGGCGAACCCGTGTATGACGATGATGAGACTGATGATGTGCTGTATGGAGATGGTCATGAGACTCTGGTCGTTCGCAAGAGTCTACTTACTCCCAAGGGCGATTCAAGGGACGATTGGTTGAGAACCAATATTTTCCACACGACCTGCACAGTTGCAGATAAAGTCTGCAAAATGATCATTGACAGCGGCAGTTGTGAGAATGTAGTGTCCGAGGAGGTTGTCCAGAAATTGCAGTTGAAGACGGACCGTCATCCTAAGCCATACAAGCTGTCATGGCTAAATAAAGGCAGTGAGGTAACAGTTGATAGGCGATGCCTCGTGTCTTTTTCAATTGGTAGAAAATATTTTGATAATGCCTGGTGTGATGTTGTGTCTATGGATGCGTGTCATATATTGTTTGGTCGACCCTGGAAGTATGATCGCAGTGTCATTCATGATGGACGGAAGAATACATATTACCTTAGCATCAAGGGAAAAAAGATTGTGTTGACACCCCGGCGGGAAGGACTCACTCCTACCCCAGTAACCCATAATACTACTCTGCTTTCTATGTCCAGGTTTTTAGATGAGATTGAGCATGGCGACGTGGTCTATGCCTTACTACCTTGCGAGAACAACGCAGCAGACGTGGATGCAGATTTACCAGTAGAAGTGCAGCGGCTGCTAGCAGAATTCTCTAACTTGATGCCAGAGGATCTTCCTCCTGGGCTACTACCTATGAGGGATATTCAGCATCAAATTGACCTTGTTCCTGGGTCAAGTTTGCCAAATCGACCAGCATATAGCCTCAGTCCCAAGGAGGCTGAAGAGTTGCAGCGACAGGTGGAAGAGTTGTTGGAGAGGGGCTATATCCGAGAGAGTATGAGCCCATGTGCAGTCCCTGCTCTGCTAGTGCCAAAGAAAGATGGTTCTTGGCGTATGTGTGTTGACAGCCGAGCGATCAACATAATTATAGTTAAGTATCGATTTCCAATTCCCCGTCTAGATGATATGTTGGATCAACTATCTGGTTCTAAGGTCTTCTCAAAAATTGACCTTAAGAGCGGTTACCACCAAATCAAAATAAGACTTGGAGATGAGTGGAAGACGACGTTTAAAACACCACAAGGGTTGTATGAGTGGATGGTCATGCCTTTCAGGCTATCCAATGCGCCCAGTACGTTCATGAGATTTATGCATCAGGTCTTGCGGCCTTTTATGGGGAAATTTGTTGTAGTTTACTTCGATGATATCCTCGTTTATAGTCCGACATGGACTTCACACTTCGATCACCTCCGTGCTATTTTTGAGATGCTGAAAACGGAGTGCTTGTTTGTCAATCAAAAGAAGTGTTCTTTCTTCACTACTTCTGTGACTTTTCTTGGTTTTGTTGTGTCTACTGATGGTGTTCATGCAGATCATTCAAAGGTAGATGCAGTCTTGGAGTGGCCCAGACCAAAAACCTTACATGACATCCAAAGTTTCCATGGCTTGGCGTCTTTTTACCGCCGATTCATTAGAAATTTCAGTACTCTGATCGCCCCTATCACAGAGTGCCTCAAGGGGCGTGATTTCCAGTGGTCTGAGGAGGCAGAGGCCAGTTTTCAACTGGTCAAGCAAAAGATGACCGAGGCTCCAGTTTTGGCACTTCCAGATTTTGACAAAGTGTTCGAGGTAAATTGTGATGCATCTGGCGTTGGCATTGGTGGTGTTCTGAGTCAGACAGGTCGTCTGGTTGCTTTTTTCAGTGAAAAACTATCGGGATCAAAGAAAAATTATTCCACTTATGATCTGGAGTTCTATGCCATAGTTCAGTCCCTGAAGCATTGACGTCACTACCTAGTACAAAAGGAGTTTATTCTGTTTACCGATCACGAGGCCTTGAAAATACATCAATGGACAACACAAGCTGAGTAGACGTCATGCCAAGTGGATGGCATACTTGCAAGAATTCACTTTTACGCTGAGGCACCAAGCAGGGAGTTTGAACTGCGTCGCAGATGCCCTGAGCCGTCGTACCTTACTTCTCACCACCATGAGTACTAAAGTTGCAGGCTTTGAGACGTTCACAGATATGTATGCAGCTGATCCTTCCTTTGGAAGGATATTTCAGGAGGTAACTGAGGGTCACCGTCATGATTTTGTTTTGCATAATGGGTATCTGTTTCGTGGATTACAGTTGTGCATTCCAGATTGTTCATTGAGGCAACAAATTATAAGTGAACTCCATAATGAGGGACACTTTGGCCGAGATAAGACCTTGGCCCTTATCTCTTCTGACTTTTATTGGCCCAAGTTGACTAGTGATGTGGCCCATTATGTGGACCGTTGTTATGTGTGCCAGCGATCTAAGGGAGTTCTCACCAATGCGGGCTTGTACACTCCCTTACCTGTTCCTGAAGCTCCTTGGTTCGATGTCAGCATGGATTTTGTACTAGGCTTACCCCGCACCCAAAGGGCCTCGGATTCTATCTTTGTTGTGGTTGACAGGTTTTCCAAGATGGCTCATTTTGTAGCTTGCAGAAAGACTATGGATGCTGACCGGATTACCTATCTCTATTTCAAGGAGATTGTGCGTTTACATGGTGTTCCTCGATCCATCACTTCAGATCGTGATACTAAGTTCATCAGTCATTTCTGGAAGAGCTTGTGGGGGAAACTGGGAACGTAGTTGAATTTCAGTAGCGCCTACCACCCCCAGACGGATGGCCAGACCGAGGTGGTGAATCGAAGTTTGGGAAACCTCTTGAGGTGTTTGGCAGGAACGAAGCCGAAGCAGTGGGATTTGGCATTGCCTCAGGCAGAATTTGCTTACAACAGATCAAAAAACAGAACCACAGGTTTAAGCCCATTTGAGATTGTCTATGGTCAGAACCCATCCGGGGTGCTGGAATTAGCCCCTATTCCACGTATAGGTCATTTCAGTCCTAAAGCAGATGCGATGGCAAAGTATCTTCGGGGTATCCATGAGCAGGTGAAACAAACCATTCATGAGAGCAATACCAAGTACAAGACTCGGGTCGACAATCATCGTCGTCAGGTACTTTTTGATGTTGGTGATTTTGTTTGGGTTGTATTAACTAGTGATCGTTTTCCTGTTGGTGAGTATAATAAGCTTAAGGATCAGAAGATTGGACCTTGTGAGGTCATGCAGAAGATCAATGATAACGCTTACAGGTTGCGCCTTCCCAGCCACTTGAAGACTTCTGATGTCTTTAATGTGAAGCACCTGAGTCATTGTTTTGTGGATTCTGATGACACTACTCTGAACTCGAGGACGAGTTCTTTCCAACCCGGGTTGACTGATGCAGGGGGATCCGAGACAGATGATGCTGAGCTATCAGATTGCACCTTGATGGCGCTGAGATACCATGAATTGGTAGATCAGCGCAAAGGCGGGAATTGATTGTGACATGTTCCTCATTGGGGTCGTTTTGAGTATGTTTCAGTCTTTTGGCCATAACTTTGGCTACATGTGTCAGAATCACGCATAAGACCCCAATCCGGAAAGCTTTTTTCGACGCGCACGCTCTCCACATTGAGTTACGCTCCATGTGGCCTTTTTTTCAACCTCAAATTCTGCCGTTTTCTCCTCCGAATCACTAGAATTAGATATTTTTTACTATTTATGGTAATATTTCGATTGTCAATTAGGAAGTCAATTTAAATCCGATTTAGGCCGGATTTTTTTGGAGATTGCTTATTTTATTTCAAATTTCAATTTAGAGCGATTTTCGGGATTTTGCTATTTTTTTGACAAAATTCGAATAAAGACGATTTTTGGCTATAACAGTCCGACTTGTGGACTGATTTTGGCATTGTTTGATTTGATAATATTTTATTAAACACTAGAGACTTTTTCTCTGGATTTTTTTGGGCGAATTTTCTCTTGTGAATCATCTGTTGGAGGACTTGCAGGATAATCACTATTCTGACTGGCGTCACCTTTCAATGACTCTTTCTGGCCTGATTCTGCTGACAAATCCTTATCACTATCGTAGTAAGAATCGGCTTCAACAGCTGGGATAAATCCTGAGAAGAGAAATAGGATTCATTAATTCTAACAAGGAACACGAGAGAGAGATGTTTTCCTCTATAAGTTTCGTATGACACGTTATGTTTTGATTAACTTAGTTGAGAAGTCTGACCCGATCGAGAAGATATTCATCTTTGATAGAGACCATCTTACTCCGACGCTCGATAATATTTTTTAAAAGAAATGTTATTACAAGTAAATAAAAGAACCCCATGGATCGATACATCACTCTATTGCAGGGGGAGAACTCATTAGACCCAACCAATTCATGAAAGTAGTCGGCTAGCCAATCCCAGCCCCATCGAAGACAAAGAGTCTGTGTTTCTTCTCTCAAGAAGAAATTGGGAACCTGCAATTTTCCTAATAGAAATATCATCAAAACCTTTAGACAAGAACAGAGACGCGAGACTATCCACTTCCATCACTTGAAGAGTTGTTCGGACGATGCACTGTTCCAAACGTTGAAGGACAACGTTATCAACAACGCCGACCACTTCAACGCACCTGTCACTATCTCCATGACGACCTTTCTAATTCTACCCGAAGGATATTGACCTTCTGAGGGGATTGGAGGGCTCAACCTCAGCTTCTCTAGACCCTTGGCCCACTTTCCTCATGCTCCCTTCCTTTTGCAGCCCCACAACCAACTTCCATTTAGCTTAAACATACGCGCATCATGGATTGAAGAGAACCAACAAAACCAAAGCTAGTGCTTACCTAGCCGACACCTCTGAATAGGAATAAACAACATTACCATGACAGCCAAACCACACCATCTGTCAGGCAAGTTGTGAGCAAAAAGAGTGAAACATTTGCCCACCTGCTTCCACCAGTTGCTATCATCGCCTTAAGTTTATAGACCAGAGAAGAGCCGGTCGACTTATTCCTCAATTATAGAAACGACGAAAAGATAAATCATGAAAGAAAATTTAAAATATAAAAGTAAAATAAAAACTTTTACAAGATAAGATAAATATTTTCACAAATTTTGCAAAAAGAGGAAGACTTATTAAACATAGAAAAATAAAATCTTAAATATTATTTTGGTGAAATACGTGAAAATAACCTAAAAGAAACTAGACATACTCGATTCTTTCTAACACACCCATTTTTGTATTTATATTAACGAACATGTTCGATTATCGACTTGTTCATTTATATTCTTGAATAAGTTCGTTTGATTACTCGTTTATAAGTTCTTTTACATTTTATTTTTTACAACTTAAACATTAGTGAATATACGAACTAAATTAAATACATGATTAAATTTGAAATATAATGATTGTATTTTGTTATTACCATGGATGCTATACGATATATTTAGTTGGTTTTGCTTATTTTCTTAATATATAAACGAACATGAACATGTTTGCGAACACATAAATGAACATGTTCAAGAACATATAAACGAATATATTTGCGAATGTTAAATAAATATGTTCACGAACTGAACACATACACTTTTAAAAAAAACAAATGAATACAAACACAACCTTATTCGTTCAAATTCGATCCATTTACTCCCTAGTTATACTATTGACTTCTTAACGGAATCATAATTTTTTCTTAAAAAAAACTACTCTATCGGGCATTAAACCCGTCAAAGGTCGATAAATCTGTAGTTCACAAAATTAAAAGCCAAACGAGTAGGGCAATTGACATCAAAATTGGAATTAATAAAGAGAAAATAAAAAGCATCCACCCAAGAGAGAAACAGACGTGATTTTTCATTTTAATTTTTTAGAAATAGTATATAAAAATGGATGAAAAGAAGATAGGTTTCAAAAAATGTGTACAAACATTTTTCAGGAACATTAAAGAAACTCAATTACATGTGGGTGTTGAAAGGAGCTCCTGATGGATGAAAGAACGAATAATATGAATGATGAGCCTCAAACTTTGGGCAAATTAAATAAAATAAGTAAATAAACCACTAAATAGAAGGATTGTATTTGGTTGTCTAAGTGGCATTGCCTTTAACTCCATTGGTAAAAAGACCCTTCTTACCACCAATTTCAGGGTTCCCTTTCTGCATCATTGCCACAAATTCATTATAATCTATCCGACCATCCTGCATAAGGCCACAAGAACATCAGTCCAACCCCCAGCTTTTGCACATGTAAATCTTACACTGATATAAGCATGCAGACTTACGTTGTCCGTGTCGATTTCTCCGATCATTTCGTCCAGGTGGATCTCCTCGATACCGAACTCCTGACAAGCTTTTTGAAGCTCATCTTGAGTGATGTAGCCGCTGCCGTCTTTGTCGAAATACGAGAAGGCGGCCATGAGATTATCTTCCCTTTCGATCTTGTTTAAGTGCAATGTTGCAGCTACGAATTCTTCGTAGTCGATTGTACCATTATTGTTAACGTCCGCCTGCGATTTCCGAGCAAACAGAAAGGGTCAAAGGATGTTAGTTTGATGATGTTCATTACTGAAAATGTAACTTACAGCCTTCATTAGAGCATGGAATTCTGACTCATCAAGATCAGCACCAAATTTCTTCAACCCAACTTTGAGCTCATCATATGTGATTTGGCCACTGTTATCTGCGTCTATCATCTTGAACATTTCCTTCAACCCAGCTATTTCTTCTTCGGAAAGTCTCTGGGCAATCACCTGAAAAATAAAAGAACAAGGGGAAGGCATTTTAGCTAATATTCTTTGCAATGAATTAGAGTTTTATATACCAATGTTGTTTCAGAGGCAAAAACTTACCTTCAAGGCCATTTTCTTTAGCTTGTTCATTGAGGAAAATTGCTTCATACGACTCAAGACCACGGAATCAAGTGGCATGTCCGGAGCCACCCCGTCGACCGCTACCCAAGCATGTCCTGCAAGGAACCAAAATAAGATGGGCAAATTCATGAAATCACATAGTGAAACACCAAACAGAGTCATCTAGCTAAACTAATAATCATAGAATTCTATGGTGAACAAGGGTGATGACTTGAATTACTAGGAAATGAAATTAAGGCGATCTGGATGATCCTAAAGGTGCTGATAACCAACAAGTACATGAAAAAGGTTGGAAAACGAACATCGTCTGAGAATTAAAACAAGCCTCAACCATGTTATTAACATCCAAGTTCTCTAATACTCATCATCCTAGCTAGCATAGTAAAAGAGACTTACGCAGTACTTCATGCGCGGTTATCCGCTTCTTTGGGTCCCTGACAAGCATTTTCTTCACTAAATCTTTCGCGCTTTCGGAGATGTTAGGCCAAGGATCAGATGCGAAGTCAAGTTCACCATGCAAAACCTCTTCAAATATCTCTTGTTCGGTTTCTGTATACAAAAAAGAAGAAAAAAACAAACAAATAAAAACAAACAGAAATAGACCAATTGTTAAACGAAAAGGCTCAAAGTGCCAAGTTCAAAATGTTCTTACCGCCCCAGAAAGGAGGCACACCACTTAAGAGAATGTAAACGATCACCCCAGCACTCCACACATCTGCTTCAGGACCATAACGCTTCTGCAAAACCTCGGGTGCGACATAGTATGGGCTTCCAACCACATCACTTAGGGTATCCCCTGAAATTTTTAGCATCTTGGTTAGGAAAACAACACCAAAATCAAGCACCAAAAGATATAAGTATTTTGAACATACCAGGCTTGAAGAATATTGATAATCCGAAATCAATGGCTTGAAGAGGCGAATCCTCTTGTTGATTAATGAAAAGAAAGTTTTCAGGCTTGAGATCCCTATGCATTACTCCCATGGAGTGACAGGCTTCAACAACACCAACTATAGTTCTTGCTAGATCAGCCGCCTTTCTTTCGGAATAATGCCCCCTCTGTATGATTCTATCGAAGAGTTCTCCCCCGGAACACAGCTCCATGACGACATGAACGGCCACGGAATCCTCATAAGCCTCTTTGATGGTGACAACATTAGGGTGGCCAGCCAGGTGATGCATTATCTGAATTTCCCTCTTGACATCATCTACATCTTCTGGAGTTGCAAGTTTCCTTTTGGCAATTGACTTACAAGCATACTCCTTACCGGTACCTTTCTCCACACAAAGAAAAGTTGTACCAAACTGGCCTTGCCCTAACTTCTTCCCCAAGTTATAATATTCTTTCAAGTTACCTGTCTTGGTTTGTAACACAGACTCCACCTTCAGCCCCGCACATGCCTGCCTCTTCACATTATGAGGCTTTCGAGGTTTCGCGGTATCAGCCTTAGTCTCTTCCTTTTTCCCCGACACAACAGCCGCTGCTGCCGCGATAGCAATCTGTGATGGTTTGGATTCAAGTCTTAGGGGTTGAGCCTTAGACTGTTGCCTTTGGGTAGCCTTGGATTGTTGCCTCTGCATAGTCATCGACATCGAAACCGACGATTGTTGCCTCTTCATAGACATTGTTGATTGTTGTCTTTGGGTCAACTTTGATTTTTGTGTTTGGATTTGGGTTTGAATTTCTTCTCCGGATCCTTTCTCGTCCTTTACAATCTTCATCTCTTCAGGGGGGTCCTTTTGGATGGCATCATCGCCACTGCCGTCTCCTGCACCGGCAGTATCAGCGGCAGCTTTGGCTTCGGCTTTGCCTTCACCTTCGCCTTCGCCTTCTTTATTTTCAACCATTCCACCTTCGGTTTCATTTTTCTTTTGTTCATCTTCAGGTGGAGTGGAACCGCAACAACTTGAACAGACATCTCCCATTGGGAAAAACTGAAACGACTCTCAATTCCCTCACACCTTAATCTTCTTCTCCAACTATCCAATTGCTATAACAATATATAAAATCCCATTTCCTTTTCTCCTTATTCCTTACAGCTTCTATTAATTGTTTTGCCTTCTGAAAAATACCATCAATATGAATACCTTCTACAATGTGATCCAACGGCAATCAGTTTCATCAAAATAACAAAAAAAGAATTTTTAATACGACCTTGGATCTCAAAAACTTCCAGAATATACAATTTTTAATGATCATTAAACAAGAATAATAAACAATCACAATGATCTGGAATCATAAAAGAAAAATGAAAACATTGTACGATGGCAAGTGACAAAAGAGGGAAGGGAAAGGGAGAAAGACAATGGGGGATTTGATGTTTTATTCGATATTAATCAGGGTTTCTTTTATTAATTTCTGTAATCAAAGAAGAATTTTTTTTTTCGTTTTCTCCTCTCTCCCATTCAATAGGGAGAAGAAAGAAAATGAAAAAAAGAGAAGGAAGAAAGAAGACGGGTTTTTCCGTTACAAATGCTTCAACCTTTTACGTGTTTAATTAGATTTTTTCTAAGATTAATTAATATACTAATTATAGTAATCATATTGTATTACATCATAATAGTCTAACCACTCATTTTCACCCGGGTTATATTTAATATATATATATAATAATATATAATTTTTTTCGAAAATATATATACTATATAGCTTTTAAAAACACATTGAAAATATATATATATATTATATAGTTTTTGAAAACATATATATAATATATAGTTTTTGAAAACACTTTGAAAACATATATATATATATATATATAATATATAGTTTTGAAAACATTTTAGAAACATATATTATATATATAGTTTTTGAAAAACATTTTGAAAGCATATATAATATATAATTTTAAAATGTTTTTGAAAATATATCATATGTATATGCTTCGAAAACGTTTTTCGAAATATATTTTATAATATAATTTTTATTTATTTTTTTATTTTTTTTATTATTTATTATTTATTTACTATTTACTATTTTTATTTTTAGATCCAAGTCCAACAAGGGTGTGAGGAAGCCTACCCGGGTAAGATAACCTGACCCAACAAGCACACCCGAAGGCCCAACATATTAGGGTTTTTCCATTTAGCTACAGCGCCGCCCAGATGGGAGTCGTGCGATCAAAGCACGAACGAACAACCAAGATTGAAGTAAACCGAGGGTAACAAAACCCTAAAGAGATGCATGGTCACACCATTAGATCTGGACCGTTGGATTTGACCCAATCCAACGGTCATGCAACCAAAATCCCAGTAAAAGCAGAACCGACCAATTGAGAAAATCAGGACTGCACCATCCCGGGATTCCCGGCCATGTGAATGACGGTAAGCCTGAAATGAGGAGAACGACCCTTTCAAGATCAGCAACAGACCCCCGAAGGAGTGGTATAAATACCTTTGGTGAGGCACACCAAACGACAACAACAATCGATCAAGAGGCAACCAAGTAACCAAAAAATATCCCCAAAAGATCAGAATACCAACCAAGCAAAAAACACAATACACAACAAAGAAAACGAAGCGTTCAAAACAAAAGCAACATAAATATCAAGCAAAAACTGAGTGAAACAGCTTGTAGGAGTCGCGGAAAATCACAAGGAACCCAAGAAAACAGTTTCGGTCGTGGTCTAGAGGAGGAGCGACTGCCAGAAACCGAAGAAAGCCATCGAAAAAGGTAAAACCCAAATCTTTTGAGTTAGATTTACGTCGTTTAGGGGATATTTAGAGGATTTGGGGTTTGATTTCGACATGAGGGTGGCGAGAGGAGTATTCCGAGTAAGGGTTTAGAATTTCGGCCATCGGGGATGGTGGTCGGAGCGACGGTCGGCGGTGGATGGCTTCATCGGAGGTTGGTCGGTATTCGACCGACTAAGGGAGTGTGGAGAGAGCTTAGAAGATGAGAGGGGAGAGTTTGGGAGAAATGAAAGAGGGATGTTATGTTTTCGGTTTTGAGAGATATTTATAGGGGGGCCACTGTATAATTAGCTAATAGTTAAATTATTTCCTCAGCCTCTGAACTTTCGAAGTGTAATTCATTTTAGTCATATATTTCAATTTTGCCTCTAAATTTTTAGTTATTTCAATTTAATCCTTCGTTATATTTATTATATTTGATGATTTAATCCCCTAATTTTTTTTCCTTTGGCATATTATTTTATAATATTAATTTAAACCATAAATATTTATTCAATTCAATTTGGTCCCCTATTTTTTTCATTTGTTTATTTTTCTTTTTAGGATTATTTTATTAACATCTTTTTTTAAATAATTTTCTTTTGTTTTTTTAATTTAATTTTTTATTTTCCTAATTTTACTTAATTTTATTCTATTTTATTTCTTTTTACTTTTAATATTGTTGTATTTAACTCTTTTACTTATTTATTTTAACTTTTTTGTGTTTTCCTATTATTTCACGACTTAATATGTTTTTTTGACCTTTTTTAGGGGCATTTTTTACCAATCAAAGGTAAGTTATTTGAATCGAGTATTTAAATTTAAATTTCAATTTTTGCAATTAAGATAACTGACAAATTAAATGGTACTGAAAGGGCAGTTCAAGGGTGATAATCCTTCCTTGACTGTAACCGACTCCTGAATCCGACATATTTCTGGTAAAACACAGATCAGATAAGATGGTGTCCAATTAACCTAAATATTTTAAATGATAGGTGGCGGCTCTAACGTGTTTTATTTAAATCGAAGCCCAATTTCGGGTCCACCCGAAAGACGGTTATGACGGCTTGGCGACTCTGCTAGGGACAGGTAAGTCAAGCTAGAATTAATTTCCGGTTGTCATTTTAAGCGAAAATAATAAGTTTAAATTTTAATTTATTTATTCAATTCTTATTATTTATCTTTGATTATATTTCAAATAAATAGTTGTACTGACATTTTTTCAATGATTTTAGATTTTAAAATTTTTCATCTCTGGCTCTATACTCGAGCTCCAAACCCTTTTCATTGGAGGTGAAAACTATGCCTTCGTGGGAATTTATTGTCCGTATAGGCCTAGCAAGTAACCTTTGGGATTCATATACCTTGTGTCTTCGTGTGAATTTATTCTCCATATAGACATAAGAGAATGTATCCTCTCAAGTTTAACTTGGTCCATATAGGCTTGTAATGGGCTTAGGACTGAGGAACTGGCAAGCTGAAGGGGGCACCAGTAAGGAGAATTCGGGTACTTTCTTTAGAACTTAAACCAGGAGACTGCAGGAAATTAGAGTCCACCCCGAAACTCCATTTCAAAACATAGGATGCTTGAATTATTTCCTATTTTATTTTCTGTTCAAAACATGCGAACTAGAAAAATATGCGGTTAGGATTTGCTTCAAATTAACATGCATGGTAGAAAACATGTATAGGTAAGAATTAAAGCATGTTGGTTAGATATCATGCGGGGTAGGAATATTTTTCTTTTCTTTTTTTTACTTTCAAGTACTATTTTGGTTATTATTTTACTGACTTGTTTTTTTTCATCTTTTGTTCTTTTAACTTATCATTTGCATTATAAAAGAGGTGTTGATCCACCAAGAGTATTTTTTATACCCAAATAATCTGCATTAATGGACAAAGGGGTTGTAATACAAGAGGTGAAAAACACAAAGGTCCGACTATGGTCAGAAATGACTCAGAAGGAAAAAGAGGACATCTGATTAGTTATGCTTCTATCAGCCTTAAGCAGAATGATGTTCAATAACTGCGAGACATCTGGGACAGCTGGAAAGGTGAAAAAAAATAGAAATTCTATCACAGATATGGTGATATCGCACTTCTACTCTAGGTCAAGATAGACGAACCCTTAATTTGAGCCTTGGTATAATTTTGGAATCCAGGGTACAGTTGTTTCACATTCAACCAAAAAGATATAATACCCGCCATTGAAGAATACACTACTTTGCTGCATTGTGAAGGAATGAGGATGGACCGAGTCTACACCAAGTTCATCAAAAGTCATCCTTTTAAGAACGCGCTAGCAAAGATTGCAGGGGTATATGAAAAGTGGGCGATTGACCGGACTCAACACAAGGGTAAAGGAGAAGGAATTGCTTGGACCCATATCAAGAAATTGATGAAAAATCATCATGATGAATAAAAGGTGATTGATCTCTTCGCTCTAGGTATCTATGTCTTAGTCATTTTCCCAAAGACTTTGGGATATACTAAGGCGGCTATGATAGAACTTTTCAAACAACTTTCGAAGCGGGTGAACCCGACATCGACAATATTAGTTGAAACTTTTTGTTCACTCAATCATTGTAGAAAGACTGGCGGAGGGAGATTTATAGGATACACATAACTTCTTCAGGTATGGATCCATAGTCACTTTTGGAAGATTAACGAGGTTTCCTATCACCGATTCAACACCACTTACTCTCCTTTGGGAGAGTTCCTCACACTGAAATGGCCAGAATATGTCCCAAAAGAGAAATGATTGAAGATCTTCACATATCTCCAAGATAAAGACATTGTCTAGAGAGCCCCTTGGTTAACCCATAATGATATTCTTTTCTGATGTGGAGACTCAGAAACTATAACACTCCTTGGATTATGGGGAGGAGTAAGATATTCTCCTCTTTTGGCACTTCAACAATATGGAGCGTGCCATTTTGTCCTAATTACACATGGGATATATGGAGGAGAATTCACATACCATGAGGATAATTATATGAGGAGGGTTAAAGATGTAGCTAAGTCATGGGAGAAAATATTCCGTATGGACGTTGTAGCTGCTAAAGACATGCTTACTCCAAACTATTTAGAGTGGCGAAAAGTAAGAAAGAATAACATTATTCCTGTGTCGGAGCATGAGGATACTCAAGGTATGGAAGAACATCTTAAACCAGTTCCCTATGAACTAGAGATAGCGAGGAAAGAGTTCGAAGCTGAAAAGGAGGAGTTAAAATTAAGAATAAGGGAACTCGAGGCTGAAAGATTTCAGTGGAAGTTAGATGCCGATACTCAGAAAGATCGAGTAGACAAGTTAGAAAAAGAGCAACAGAAAGTCTGCTTCAAATTAGAAGACTTAAGAAAGGGGTATCAGGAATAAGTTTAGAACAGTTCTAACCTGAAGAGATCTTCTGAGTACTAGAAGAGTGAAGCCAGCAGCCTAAACAGGAAATTCGAATGACAAATTGAAAAATATTACTTGAAAGAACAACTAAAGACTTCCTAGAGACGTTTGTTAGACAGTTAACGCCAGAACAAATGTTTACAGACCAAGGTGACTGATTTAGAGAAATCTCTTCAGAAACAGCAAGAACGGGATGACAAAACTATAGCTGAGTTGGAGGCTATTGTGGACGGATTCAAGAAACAAGCAAGTGTCAGATAGTTTCTTTCGATGGGGGTTTCCAATGGTTTTTTTGTTGGGAGCAGGCTCAGTTGAGAGTGAAAGCTAGAGATGCAGTCATTCGATACTTCTTGGAACAAGTACAAAAAGCAGCTCGACACTTTCACAGTTTAGCTAGAGAAATCGGCGTGGTTCGACAGGGTATTCAACCGGTGATAGACGAATGCAGACGACTATTCAACCTATTAGAAGCTATTCGAGTTCAAGAAGACTTAGTCAGAGTGTACCTTTAGGGGGTCTCTATCTCTTAAGAAATAACACTTTTGTCTTAATAAAGATTATTTATAATAACAGACGTGTTTTTGGATTAATGCCTTAAACATTTCATGCATTTAAACATATTTTGCATTTTGTTATTTTCATTTCTTTACATTCGCATTAACTAACAGAAAATGTCTCATAAAAAATGAACAAACACTGGGTGTACCACCCCAGGCATTGGACACACATCATCCATACAACACTCATTCAAAAAAGAAGAAGATGGAAGCAAAGATAACCCAGCTCGAGGAGAACATGTTCAGGTTACAAAAGGAGTTGGAAGAGAAAATAAATCTGAATAACCAAAGCACTTTGGAGTCGATCAGTAAAAGCCAAGAGTCTTTGGTTGACCAAATAGTTGTAAAACTATTCGGCCTGAATCAGGCGAGTGCACCTGGGGCAGGGACATCTGAAGGGGTAACTATGCCACCTACTCCGCAAGTGGTTATTTCACCTGGAGTTCTGCTAGGACTCCAATGGGACTCATCCGCTGCAAAAGAGAAGGCCTCGTCTGCTATAAAAGTAAATACTTCTGTATCTAACCCTGAGAATATTCCAGGGGATTACCATATACCAAATTTGGATGAAGTGGACAATGCAAAGAAGATGGACGAGAAAATCAAGCAATTAGAGGACCAAATGAAGGTGGTTAAAGGAGACCATGACTACTATGGAGTCGATGTCACGGAACTGAGTTTAGTCCCATATTTGGTTCTTCCTCCGAAATTCAAATCCCAAAATTTGAGAAGTTATTTGAGAACAGTTGCCCGTCAGCCCACATTACCATGTTCTGTCGAAATATATCAGGGTATGTAAGAAACGACCAACTCCTGATTCATTGCTTCTAGGAGAGTCTGTCTGGTTCAGCCATCCGATGGTACAACCAGCTAAATCGATCCCATATCAAGACTTGGAAAGATTTAGCCAAGTCAATTCTGGAATAATATAAACATGTCAATGATATGAGGCCATATCGAGTTATGCTACAAAGCATGAAGAAGAAAAATAACGAAAGTTTCAGACAATATGCATAGAAATGGAAGGATTTAGCTGTGCAAGTTCATCCACCCTTGGATGAGAAGGAAACCAGGAGGCTCTTTGTGAAGACACTAAAGGGTCCTTATTTCAGATACCTGGTCGCGATCACATATGAAAATTTTGCTTATTTAGTTATGGCCGGAGAGATGATAGAAATGGACATAAAGCAAGGTAAGATCGAAGGAGGGGAGGTTTATAAGAAACCTCATATGAAGAAAAAGGATTGAGAGGTCAACAACATCAACACCTACAACAACAAAGGTGTTACGATCTCCAATCCAAAATCAATTGCTGCTATACCGTCAGGTACTTCTAGACAAGATACAGGAGAACCTAGGAAGGAAAAGGAAATGGAACATTTCAATCCTATTCCCATGACCTACAAAGAACTTTATCAACACCTCTTTGACACTCATGTAGTGTCACCATTCCCGGTGGAACCTATTAAGCCCCCATACCCCAGGTGGTATGAGAGAACACACATTGCAAATATCATGGCAGTATCCCGGGGCACACCATCGAAAATTTTCTCGCATTTAATAGAATCGTGCAGAGAATGCAAAATAAGAATTGGATCCACTTCAACAACTCGGTGGCACCGAATGTTGCACAAAATCCTTTGCCTAACCACCAAGAAGGCGGGGTCAATGCAATTGTTAAAGAAATGAACATAAAAGTCAAGAAAAGTGTTGCCAAAGTTACGTCTCCCCTAGCCTAGGTATGGAGACAGATGGTGAAGGCATGATTTTTTGCACCAAATTCTGATGCATCAAAGTGTGAAGATGGTAACCACTACTGTTACCAAATTCAGCTCATGATGGATATGAATGAGCTGGAATTCTATGAGGAAGTCTGAGACTCTCCAGAAGCGGATGCTTGTGCTACTAGAGAATCATTTGAAAGCAGATATGGCAGGGGTTGTCCTTTGGTAATTACCCTAAAGTAAAGATAGTCGATAAAACACAAGCAAAGATGATGATCACAACACCCTGACCTTTTTCCTACAAGGATAACAGGCAAGTGCCTTGGAAGTATGAATGCCAAGTAAGCACTCTGAAGAAAAATGACAGCAAAATGGGGCATGCCATGGGGAAAAACTATTCCCATGAGACTAAGTCCCCCTAGAGACTACTAGAACCCTTTAAAAGGGACATGCTGGCAATAAACAAGCCCATAAAGGAGAAAGAAATGTAGAGTTTCTGAAAATTTTAAAAACAGTGAGTACAACATTGTGGAACAATTACATAGCTTGTCGGCATGTATTTCAATATTGACACTACTTCTAAGTTCAGAGGCACATATAGAGGCACTCCTGAAAGTCCTAAATCAGATATATGTACCACATGACATACCAGTCAACAAGATAATCGACTGGTTAACAACATTCAAGCAGATAATCTTATCTCATTTTCTGATGATAAGATTCTATCTTATGGAAGAGGTCGAGAAAAGGTATTACACATCACCACTCATTATAAGGGGCATGCCTTACCTAGTGTGCTAATCGATAACAGTTTCACCCTTAATGTAATGCCTTTGGTTACATTGAAAAGGCTGACAATAAATATATCCCACATGAGAGCTTGCCAGAGTGTGGTCCAAGCATTTGACGGGACCAAGAGGGAGGTAATCGACAAGATTGAGGTGCCTTTAACCATTGGACCTGCTACTTACAATGTTAAATTTTTGGTAATGAATATCATGCCTTCTTACAACTGCCTTTTAGGAAGGCCTTGGATCCATCAAGCTGGAGCAGTACCATCTACACTGCACCAAAAAGTCAAGTTTGTTACTGACAGGACACTTGTAATAATTAATGCTGAAGAAGATATTGTAGCAAGCGTGACCACTGAAGCCCCTTACATAGAAGTGAATGATGAAGAGGTAGAGTGTTGTTTCTCTCTCTAGAGTTTGTGAATGCCACATTTGCATCTAAAAGAGGAAATATTTCTAAACCCCGACTCTCCGAGTGCACTAAAATATATCAAGCAAACCTTGGGAAGAGGTGCTATGGTAGGAAGAGGATTTGGGAATCTGTTCTAGGGATTGATCAACCCTGTTCTTTCTATAACAAAGCTAGACCAGTTCGGGCTTGGTTTTCAGCCCAGTTAATAACAAAGATGAAGGAAATCCAGAAGGGTCGAGACAGAAGGTTGGCCAGATTGAACGGGCATAATTTCCAATGCGAACCCATGGTTTTTCCACCTCTTTATGAAACATTTAAGTCCAGTGGTTATGAGATTGAGACCACCTTACCAGATTTGGAGGCTGCTTTGAACGATTAGAGTGTTAACGCTATAACCACAGAGGATGCCGAAAATGCGGATAGGTAAGGAATCCGCCATTTGCCACCTGGGTCAGTTCTTAGCAACTGGACGGCTGAAGAATTAACTATGGTTTTCAAATTTCTTTTAGACCAATACTCAAACTATCCCTATTTGCCTATACCCGGGGCAATAGGTGATCTTTTATAAGGGTGAATAAATGTTTTTAAATTCAATAAAAGATGTAGTTTCTTTAATGACAAACATTTTTTCTCTTTCTTATTTCATTTCCTTTGAATTTAATTTTCTTTCGTTCAGTACTTCATTTCATTCTATTTGGAATTTAATTTTTGGTCATTCCGTATGGGATATTTTCCTCTCACGCATACACATTTCATTTCTCCTTCAGGTCCCAAGATAATGATAATGCATGCACTAATGATCCTGACCCGGAAATGGATTTTGAACAGTTCGATTGTTTTGGGGAAATTGATGAATATGAAAATAAAGAAGAGTGCAATTTACCTTCTGAATTATTGAGGACGGTAGAAATAGAAGATAAACAAATATTGCCACATGAAGAGAAAATCGAAGTCTTGAATCGGGGTACCGAAGAGGAGAGAATGGAGGTCAAAATTGGCACAACTCTTTCGGCGAAAGTAAGACAAAACTTGACATACTTACTTTGAGAATTCAATGATGTGTTTGCATGGTCTATCAGGATATGCCTGGACTAGATACAGATATGGTAGTCCATAGACTGCCTATCAAACCAAAATGCAAACCTGTACAAAAAAAGCTAAGGAGAATGAGACCTGAAATGCTCCTTAAGATTAAAGAATAGGTCAAAAAGTAGTTTGATGTTGGTTTCCTTCAAGTGGCCAAGTATCCAGAGTGGGTGGCCAACATAGTATCGGTTCTAAAGAAAGACGGGAATGTATGTATGTGTGTCGACTATCGAGATCTTAACAAGGCAAGTCCTAAAGATAATTTTCCTCTTATGCACATAGACACTTTGGTGAACAATACAACAAGTAACACTTTATTCTCATTCATGGACAGATTCTCAGGATATAACCAGATTAAGATGCACCCTGAGGACATGAAAAAGACCACATTCGTCACAATATGGGGAACTTTCTACTATAAGGTGATGCCCTTCGGATTATGCTAGGGTAACGTACCAAAGAGCTATGGTGAGATTGTTCCACGACATGATTCACAAAGAAATCAAAATTTATGTCGACGACATGATTGTCAAGGAACAAACCAAAAATGAACATGTTGAGAATCTGAGAAAGCTCTTTCAAAGATTAAAAAGTTCCAGCTAAGACTGAACTCTAGAAAGTGTACCTTCGGGTAACATCTGGAAAGCTAGTAGGCTTTGTTGTTAGCCGGAAAGACATTGATATTGATTCAGATAAAGTCAAAGCCATCCAAAATTTACCTCCCCACAAACACAAAAAAGAAGTTCGAGGTTTTCTGGGCAGGTTGAATTACATAGCACGATTCATATCCTAGCTGACCGACAAGTGCGACCCAACTTTCTGCCTCCTTCGAAAGAAAAACTCTGGAACATGGGATGAGAATTTCCAGACTACATTCGAGAAATTAAAAGAGTATTTATCTTGTTTTCCTATTTTAATGTCCCCCATCCCAGGCAAACCTCTATTCTTGTATTTGTTCATATTCGAGAATTCAATGGGGTGCCTCCTGGGTCAACATGATGAATCCGGGAAGAAGAAGAGAGCCATTTACTATATGAGCAAGATGTTCACTGATTGCGAGGTCAGACATCCTCCCATCGAAAAGGTTTGTTGTGCTTTAGTCTGGGCTACGCATAGACTCAGACAATACATGCTGTAGCACACTACTTGGTTGATTTCTAAGTTAGACCCACAAAAAGTAAATGATGGGTGTACCTACTCTCTCTAGAATGTTAGCCCGATGGAAGATGTTGTTATCTGAATTAAACATCAAGTACGTGAGCCAAAAAGCTATAAAGGGAAGTTTCATATCGGATTTCTTGGTAAGCAAAACAGCTGAAAATTACGAATCGATGGACTTCAACTTCCCAAACAAAGATTTGATGGCCATATCCTTAGAAGAAACAAGTACTTCCATATGTGATTCATGGAAAATGGATTTTGATGGTGCATCAAATGTGTTAAGACACGACATTGGGCCAATATTGGTCTCCCCTGAAGGAAATCATTATTCGTTCACTAGCAGACTGAATTTCGATTGCACGAATAACATGACAGAGTATGAGGCCTGTGTCTTGGGGATTTGAGCTGCTATCGAACAAAATATAAAGACCTTATGGGTATATGGAGATTCGACCTTAATGATCTATCAGCTCCGCGGAGAATGGGAGACAAATGATGTAAAGCTAGTGGAGTACCAAAAGCTAATATTGGATCTACTCGAAGAATTTGATGAAATCACCTTCCATTATGTTCCTAGAGAAGAAAACCAAATGGTTGATGCTTTAGCTACCTTGTCTCATTGTTACCAAATCGAGGAAGTAAAAGACACTAAGCCCTGGTACCACGACATTCTGCAATACATCAAAAACAAGAGTTATCCAGAGGAAGCCACCGAAACTGATAAAAGAACTATTAGAAAGATGGTGGCTAGATATGTTCTTGATGGAGAAGTCTTATACAAGAAAATCCATGATCAAATCCTATTGAAATGTGTAGATGCAGAAGAGGCAAAGATGATATTAGAAGAGGTACATGACCGATTTTGCGGAATGCATGCAAATGGACATATGATGTCGAGGCAAATTATGAGATGCGGATATTTCTGGTCCAAATTGGAAGGCGACTGCATCAATTATGCGAGAAAATGTCACAAATGTCAAGTTTACGGGGATAAAATAAATGTTCCGCCTCAACATCTTCATGTGATAACAACACCATGGCCCGTATCATATGCTAGTTTCACTCAGTCTAATATTTGCAAGTTCTCGAAAAAAGAGATCATATGTCGGTATGGCTTGCCTGAAAGAATCATTACCGATAATGTTACAAACTTGAATAATAAGATTATGGACGCTGCTTGTGAACAATTTAACATAAAGCATCACAACTCTACTATTTATAGACCGAAGATGAATGGAGCAGTATAAGCAGCAAACAAAAACATCAAGAAAAATAGTGGAAAAAACAACTGAGACATACAAGGATTGGCACGAGAAATTGTCTTTCCCTTTGTTTGCTTATCGAACCTCGGTACAGACTTCGATCGGGGCAATCCCATTTTCATTGGCATATGTGATGGAGGTAGTATTGCCAATTGAGGTAGAGATCTCTTCCCTCCGAGTTTTGTTAGAAGTCAAACTAGATGATACAAAATGGATGCAATCTCATATGATCAATTGAACTTAAAAGAAGAAAAGAGGTTGAAAGCCATTCATCATGGTCATCTCTACCAAAAACGAATTATTCGAGCACACAACAAGAAAGTGGGCCCAAGGCTATTCCAAGAAGGAGATCTCGTACTAAAAAAGGCATGGCCAATACAAAAAGACTACAGAGAAAAATGGATGTCAAATTGGGAAGGATCCTATGTCGTAAAGAAGGCTTTCTCCGGAGGAGCACTTATTCTGACTGAAATGGACGGGCCGAAACTACCAAATCCCGTTAACTCAGATGCATTAAAAATATTTTGCTTAGGGTGAAAACCCAAAAGGGCGCCCTAAATAAAAAATGAAATTGTGGGTCCAGGATGAAAACCCACAAAGGGCATCTTGAAACCAATGAGATATTCAAGTTGAAAACCCAGAAGGGTAGCTTGGATAAGGATGAGACTCGAGTAGGAGAAAGGTCCCAGATCAAAGTAGTAGAAAGCATCACAGCATCCAAGTCTTTTGCAGTTCAGAGGAACTGTGCACTCTTCGGGACATTGTCACATTTTTGATGTCCCCTTAACAAAAGTTGTACTCAAAAGTCATCTAAATATGTATCACTTCAAAGAAGTCCGCATTGTCAAGATCTAGGGCTCCTACTTGTAGTTCTTTATATTTGTTTTTCATATCAGTTAATATGTATTCTTTGTTTTTTTTCTTCTCATAAATAAATATGGTCATTTCTATAAAAATCAATTCATTTTTTAGCATCTTGGATTGAATTTAAATTTAAATGATTTATTCTCTTTTGAAAAGATAATTGCGTATTACTGTACAAAGATTTTTTTTTGAAAGGTAAAGATATTCGAAAGTCGATCAAGGCTTATGCACCATACCTAAGATAACTGAAAGACATTGCCCAAACCAAGACTAGAAATAACATTATGCACATCGAATTTAAGCATATTGAAGAATCCAAGATCAAGAATTAGAAATTCAAGATTCCAGAATCAAGACTCATCAAGACTGACACCAGAGATTGAGAGTTCTCTCCAAATCCTAAAATAACATATTTCACATATGCATTTTAGGAACACATAAGAGCATTGCATTCATAGCATCACATATATGCATAATTTTGTAGATTCTGTTAGAGCCAATTTCAACTTCACAGCGAAATATATTGAATTCGAAGCAATGTATTTCAACTTCACAACGACATATATCCAACCCAAAGCCAATTTGGAGAAGCGCTACAACTCGAGATTGGATTTCAACTTCACAACGGAGGATATCAAACTCAGAGCTCAACTTCACAACGAGTGAGCCACCCATAATTTCAACTTCGCAAAGAAGGATATCATACCCAATGGATCGACTTAATTTCACAACAAATGGGTCATCTGCAACAACAGGGGTCTATCTCCTAGCCTAGTACATTATAGCTCAAGGTGAGAGGGTTATCTATCAACGAGAAGTTTCGAGCTCAATTCTATTCAACTCGAGGATGTAATTACCGCAGGGTAGCTTCGATGAACTACTTTCTGATCAAATTTTAATACCAAGGTCTTTAAACCAAGAAGAAGACCAATGTTGACTACGATTGGCAACAAGGAGCCACTTTCCAATTCAAATTTCAAATTATGATTTCAATTTCACAATGAAGGATATCATTGTTCAAAGACAACTCCTGAGTCATCCAAAGTAGGGCTCAACAACAGTAAGTTGCCCCCCTCTATTCTCGATTCCACAGTGGAGAGTAGTTGATAAGAATTAAATGGAAACATTAAGTTTTATTTCAAGCTCAGAAGTCAACCATTCTCACAGAAGTAGACTGCCCATATGCACCGAATAAAAATTTGTGCCTTTTTTTCTTTGCCCTATTTTCGTTACACGATAATGGGCAAAGAGGGGTAGCTGTAGCCACTCATTTTCTTCCAGGGTTCAATTTAATATATATATATATATATATATATAAAATATATAATTTTTTCAAAAATATATATAATATAGTCTTTGAAAACACTTTGAATATATATATATATATATATATATATATATATATATGTAATATATAGTTTTTGAAAACATATATATAATATATAATTTTAAAACGCTTTTGAAAATATATCATATGTATAGGCTTCGAAAACATTTTTCGAAATATATTTTATAATATACTTTTTATTATTATTTTTATTTATTTATTTATATTTACTATTTTTTAATTTTATTTTTAGGTCCAAGTCCAACATGGGTGTGAGGAAGCCCACCCGGTTAAGCTAGCCTGACCTAGCAAGCAAATCCAGAGGCCCAATAGATTAGGGTTTTCACATTTAGCTACAACACCACACAAATGGGAGCCGTGCGATCAAAGCACGAACGAACGACCAAGATTGAAGCAAATCGAGGGTAACTGTTGAAAATATTTTGATGTTTTGATATAACAAATTAAGTTAAACGAATTTTAAGATTTTACAAAAGATTTTCTAAGTATATTCGATATAATTATTCGAATATCAAAATAGTACTCCAAATCTTTCAAAGTTCATTTTAATCCTTACTAAAGTGTAAAATTGTGTTTTATACTAAAACTATTTTTAAACAAATTTTACAAAGTATTTCGAGCCTTAATCGAGCCAAAAATAATTTCTTTTTAAAAGGGTTTCAAGAAAAACTAGATTGCCTAGAGGGTACAGATGCCCCCAGGGGGTACAGATACCCCCATGCATGTTTTGGCTCCGAGAGAAAACAGAATGTCCAGAGGGTACCGATTCCCCCCTGTGTAACGGTCAAAATATTTGAATTTTACACTGCAGGAACCAATCCCCTATGAGGGGGTACCGATTCCCCCCATGCTCAAAGTTATTTTATTAATTGTTTTCACACAATAACGGCTCTATTGACTCCACTAATGATCCCCAACGTTCAGAATTAATTGAAGGAGTATTTAAACAAGCTTTGAAGCCATTGATCAACAACAATACACAAAAATTGAGAGAGAATCAAAGAGAAAGCATCAAACTCATTGTTTGAGAACTTCAAGACTATTTTTCATTCAATATTCATTGTGCTTTCAAGAACACCATTTGTGCTCTATTGTATTTATCCTTGAGTGTTCTGTCTTTGTTCTAGAATTGTGCAAACAATCTACCTTGTGAGGTTTTCCTTGTAAGTTTGGAAATTTATGTATTTCTCTTTGAAAAATAGTGTGCTCAAGAATTTGGGGTATAATTCTTGAGGGAGTTGTAAGGTAACTATTTGTCCTCAAAAGAAATAAAAAATTAGTGAATTTATTGGAAAATCCTTAGTGTGGATAGCTAAGGTAGTGGACGTAGACTTTGGTTGAGAAAGTCGAACCACTCTAAATCGTTGTGCAAATAATTTCAATTTTCTACAAAAGCTTCCACCAAAATGTTTTATTGCCAATTCACCCCCTCTTGGCCAATTCCATCGATCGATTAACTCAATAGTAACAAAACCCTAAAGAGATGCATGGTGGTATCGTCAGATCTGGACTGTTGGATCTGACCCAATCCAATGGTCATGCAACCAAATTCTCAGTCAAAGCAAAACCGATCGTTCGAGAAAATCGGGACTGCACCATCCCAGGATTCCCAGCCACGTAAACAACAGTAAGCTCGAAACGAGGGGAACAACCCATTCAAAATCGGCAACAGACCCCCGAAAGAGTGGTATAAATACCTTCGGTGCACTAAAAGACAACAACAATCGATCAAGAGGCAATCAAGTAGCCAAAAAACATCCCCAAAAGATCAGAACACCAACCAAGCAAAAAACACAATACACAACAAAGCAAATGAAGCATTCGAAACAAAAACAACATAAATATCAAGCAAAAACCGAGTTAAACGGTTCGTAGGAGTCGTTGAAATCACAAGGAACCCAAGAAAATAGTTCTAGTCGTGGTCCAGAGGAGGAGCGGCCGCCAAAAACCGAAGAAAGCCATCAGAAAAGGTAAAACCCGAATCTTTCAAGTTAGATCTAAGTTGTTTAGGGGATATTTAGGGGATTTGGGGTTTGGTTTCGACATGGGGGTGGCGAGAGGAGCATTTCGAGTAGGGGTTTAGGATTCTGGTCACCGGGGGTGGTGGCCAGAGCGGCGTTCGACGGTGGATGGCTTAATCGGAGGTTGGTCGGTATTCGACCGACTGAGGGAGTGTGGAGAGAGCTTAGGAGATGAGAGGGGAGAGTTTGGAAGAAATGAGAGAAGGATGTTATTTTTTCGGTTTTGAGAGATATTTATAGGGGGACCATTGTGTAATTAGCTAATAGTTAAATTATTTCCGCAGCCCCTGAACTTTCGAAGTGTAATTAATTTCAGTTACCTGTTTCAATTTTACCTCCAAATTTTCAGTTATTTCAATTTAATCTTTCGTTATATTTATTATATTTCATTATTTAATCCCCTATTTTTTTTTGTTTCTTTTGGCAGATTATTTTATAATATTAATTTAAACCATAAATATATATTCAGTTCAATTTGGTCCCCTATTTTTTTTCATTTGTTTATTTTTCTTTTTCAGCATTGTTTTGTTAACATCTTACTTTTTTTAAAATAATTTTCTTTTATTTTTTAAATTTAAATTTTTATTTTCCTAATTTTATTTAATTTTATTATGTTTTATTTCTTTTCACTTTTAATATTGTTGTATTTAACCCTTTTATTTATTTATTTTAACCTTTTTGTGTTTTCCTATTATTTCACGTCTTAATATGTTTTCTGACCTTTTTTAGGGGCACTTTTGATCAATCAAAGGTAAGTGATTTGAACCGAGTATTTAAAATTTAATTTTAATTTCAATTTTCACAATTAAGAGAACCGACAAATTAAATGGTATCAAAAGGGTAGTTCAAGGGTGTTAATCCTTCCTTGACTGTAACCGACTCCCAAATCCGAGATATTTATGGTAAAATGCAGATCAGGTAAGATGGTGTCCGATCAACCTAAATATTTTTTAAATGATCGATGGCGGCTCTAACGTATTTTATTTAAGTCGAAACCCAATTCCGGGCCTACCCAAAAGACGGTTGCGATAAATAGCTAACAATTTTATTCATTTTTTATGCATTGAATCCAAATAGTACTCTATATATTAGCTTCAAGCACTCATTTGCAGATTTTTTTCCATATAGGATTAATACAAAAATAAGTGCATGAATTTTACCTAGAAAAACTATTTAGAATTATTTGCCAAAAATTGGTGTTTAATATTTTATCAATTACACTTTTAGGTGTCCACTGTTATAGTTTTTATTTTTTAATAATAAAAATATTATTTTTTAAATTTAAAAAGAAAAAATTTTAAAAACTTAATTTATTTACAAAATAACCCAAAAATTTAATGAAATTATAAAAAAATCTCTAAAAATCTAAAATCTCTCATTTGAACCCGTTACGAACCTTTGTCGGCCATCTCCAGCTACCATCTTCATCTTCGAATGGTCACCAATCTGTCACCGGCCACCCATCGATCAATCTTCGCCCTTACCGTCACCCAAATCCCCTAAATCTATAAAATCCCAATACCCAAATCCATAAAACTTTAAAATATTAACTCCACGACTGAGCGCCGGAGGAGCAACTACATAGCGACATCAAGGATGGGTTTTGAGTGGAATTACACGGTGGTTCGAATGGTGGTGACAGCGTGGCTTATGGATGTTGGGATTGGTCGGAATCGACGAAAAACAAGAATGGTGGGTTAAAATCCCACGAACCTTTTAACGGTTCTCCACGAAAAACGGTAGTAGCTTACAGTGAAAAGTCAACAGGAGTTTAATCGGAGGTCAACATCGGTGCTAATGACGGTGGCGGTCATGGCTGGCCGACCGACAACCATGGAAGGGGGAAAGGGTACTGTTATGCTCGAGATTTTGGGTTTTTCTTCATTTTAATAAAAAATATTTTTACTGTTTTAATTTTTAACATAAATTCTCAAAATTACCAGGGCTTGACACATTTCACTTAATGGCCAAATTTAACGGCCGTTACGGTGCATGCACCTAAAAGTATTCCGATGAAAACATTAGTCACCTATTTTTAACGAAAAAATCTTTAAACACCAAAATATTTCTTGAGATAAAATTCATATAGTTATTTTTATATTAAGCCTTTCAAATATTATAATTTAAGAACATCTATATCAATCAAACTGGTTTCCAAAAATTACCACTGATAACAAAATTTCAATAAAATTCTAAAAAACGTTAAATAAAGGTTTGAAAAGAGTGAAAACATTGTTTAAGTGAAATTATCCTTTCATAATATTTTTTATAATTAATTGTCGAAAAAAGTAATTGATATTATTTTGTATTTATTCCAAATTAATAAAAAAATATGATTTTACACTATCATTTGTTTATATAAATATTAATGTAAGTATCGATTCTAATATCGTAAAAAATATGTGTACGAGTATATTTATTGATAAAATTCATCATTAATTAATATATTGTTAACTCAAGCATGTTTAGATGAGTGATGATCATTTTATTTCAACCTGACGAGTTTTGATTTGATGCTATCATTTATGATTATATTTATATATTAATTCAAGTTTGGGTTGGTGAGATTTTGTGAAGAATGAAATTGGGTCCAGTCAAATTTGATCTTAGGTGAAAAAGTTTTCAACCAAGTCATGGTAGGAATATAATTATCATATTTTTTAATAATTATCATAATTTTTCTCTATATTTTCCAATTAACTCTTCATTTTATCGAATAAAAAAATATTTTTATATTTATTTTAAATCGGATCAAATTGAATGTAACTTTTAATTCTAAAATTCATGTTAAATTAAATCTCCTTAAACTTCAGTCATATAAAATTTAGATTGGACGGATATATTTTTCAGGTCGAATTTAGATCAGCTAAAAACTTAACTCGACAAAACCTATGACCATCTCTCATTTGATGAGAATAGGTTCGTTATTGTTAAAACCATTTATTGTTTGTCTAAAAAAATCTCTGTAATATAGAGTCATCATCGATTCTTTTAGTAGGATACGATAAAATACCCTTTAAAATCTGATCTGCATCACGCCAAAATAATGATTAGATTCAAAAATTGATTATATGCAGGAAAATTAATATCTTAAGAGAATTGAGTGTTGTCCTGCAAGGAAGTTGTGATAAGTGAACACAAGGTAAAAAAACGTCTACACATATAGTGATAATAATAAAATAAAGTGAAAACTACTCAGTTGACCACTTAACTATGTAGCCCTTTTACTTTTGCTACCGATCTTTCAATTTTGTCAATCACACCACTTAACTATTTAATTGTTCAATTAGACCACTAGTCGTTAATATTTGACGGAAATACTGAAGTGACAGCTAAAAGAATTGGTAGATTTCTATATTTAGTCCTTAATATTTATATATTCTCTCAATTTGGTCATGATTTAAATTTAATTTAATTCAATCAATCAGGATCTGACATGTGTCAGCACAGGAACATAAGACGTGTCGTTAGTGACACATGTCAATACATGATTGGAGGAGGTTTTTTTAATTTAAATTTATTTAATTAAATAATTTCTCCATCCAATCATGTATTGACACGTGATGTTAATTAAATATTTTTTAAATAAATTAATAAAAAAATATCCTCTATAGAAACCCATTTTTGTCCGGATTATAACCATTATTATTATTATTATTATTATTATTATTATTATTATTATTATTATTATTATTATTATTATTATTATTATTATTTACATACAAAAAATAGGACCCAAACCATTTACAAGACCCAAACCTGGGCCCAAACCATTTACAAATCCCAAACTTGGACCCAAAACATTTATAAACCCTAAATCCTAACAACCTAAACTAAACCTAACCCTAATCTCCTCGGCTACCACTGTCACCGCCACCGACAGAGTTGAGATTCTAGTTGTCAATATCGCTGCCTGTCATCCATAGGGCCGACCATCTTCTCTATTCCACCATCATCATCTCAGCAACACAACAAAAGGAAAATTAGAGCAAATCTAACCAAACCCCAAAAAATCTAGGGCATTAAAGGGCGCAAATCACCACTATTAGTGATGGTCAGAAGGCAGTATATTAGGTTTTATATTTTATTATTACATCTCTATAAAACTCGGGTATAAGAGACCCAAAAAATGTACAGGGGGAATTTTTTCTCTTCATTTTCGAAGGAATAAAAAGCAAGACAAATTTTTGAAGGTAATATTTTTTTCTTTTTTTCTTTTCAAGCTTCGAAAATACAAAATATCTAAAAGAGTGAGGAAACAAATAGTTTCCTGAGAGGGTAGTCGAACAGGGGGTTGTCCATCGGTTTAGTCGCCGATGTTCGAAGGAGCCGAAGGGTCAAGGGTTATTTTGTGGAGTTTAGTGTTGTTGTTTGTTGGGTTTAGGTTTAGATCTGTGTAGAGGGGTTTTAAAATGAGGGATTTAGGGTAGTATGGGGATTGGTTTAAGAACCTTGGCTACCATGCATGGTGGTTGGAATGCTGGCCAGTGGCATCAACGGTGGGGCTTTGGCTTTCGGTCGAGAGAGATGAGAGGGTTGTGAGGAAAAGAGAGTTTTTTTCTTCTGAAATGGGTTTGAAATAAGAAAAGGAAAATGTGTTCTATAGGGAAAGTTAGGGGTTAATTACTTTTTAGTCGCCCTAAGTTAGCCATGTTTTTGCATTTTGGTCACCTGCGATGACTAAAATCAGAGTTTACCCTTTTTCATACGTGTTACATTTTGATTGGGTTAATTGCTTTTTAGTCCATCTAATTTTAGCACGTTTTTGCACTTTGGTTACTTATGAGGACCAAAATTATTATTTACCCCATTTTCTTGTACGTTATATGTTTATTGGAATATTTGCGTTTACTCCACCTTATTTAAGCGTGCTTTTGTATTTTGGTCATATGTAGTGATTATTTAATTTTATTTTATTTTTTGGACTAATTTAGTAATTTACGCATTTTTAGTTAAAAGTGTATTTTAGGCTTGTAAAAAAGGAATAATTGTTAACTAGTCATTTTTGTTTAAGCATATTTTAGATTTTGGTCACTGATCTACTTTTTCGATTTGATTTGATTTAATCATGTAGTCCTTTTTTATTTTAATTTGGTCCCCATATCTTATTTATTTTTTTTTATTATAATCTTAGCATGTAATGTTAAATATGTTCATTTTGGTCCTAAATATATGGGTTTATTACTCTGTTAGTGTTTGTAATGATGATTTTTGTATTATATATTATGTTATTTATTTGATTTGCTGTTGTGACACTAAAATTTATAGGTTTATTATTTCCTATACTTGTATAATACGAATCATATGTGCTTTGAATCTTGTCCATGTATAAAATATATATTCTTATCATGGAATATAAATATTCGTGTAATTTGATGCATATAGGTTTAAGATTTAATTTGAATTAATTTGTATGATACCCTCATAAGCATTTATTGACTCGAAGAGAAATAATTTGATTAAGGGTACTATGCATTCATTTTAATATTATTGTAAAGTAACTTCTCTAACGTAAAAGAAAGTTGCTTTTGATAATTTTAAAATGAAAGTGTATCCCATCAAGTGAAACCCGAAAAAAATTGATTGCATTAAAATTTTGGGACTGAGAAAAAGATCGTGTTCTTTTAATTAAATTCACCGAGAAAAGACTATTAGATCGAATATAAGTTCTCGTCTCGATGTATTTAAATAATTGAACATCTTTATTCTCATTAAAGGTTGCTAAAATATTAATTAATCATATTTGTTTGATGTATGTGTTTAATTTTAGTTTTATTTTGTGCGTGTTTTAATATGATTTCAAAAATAAATTAATTTTAGAACATGAATTGTAATATTTCTTTATTTCAATTGGAGTAATAATTGAATGCTTTAAGGTACGAGAGGTTGATTCTTCTCGATAGGAAAAAATTAAATATTGCTATTTTTCTGTTCTAAAATTCAAAGAATATTATTTAAAGGGATCTTAATTTACATTAAACTCAAATTCATAAATTTCATTGCAAAGATAACTAATTAATCGACTAGGTACCGATTTAGGACGCTATGTGGGTGTTAATCATTCTCGACGCGTAACCGACTCTCGAACTCAAATGTATGGTAATGCAGACCATAAATTTGTTGTTTTAATTAAAATTAATATTTTTATTAAAATTACAAATATGTTTTTGGGTACCCAATCACACCCTAATCAAATATTGGTGGCGACTCTTCGAATCATGTTTTATTATTAAAAGGTCACCAAATTATTCAAGACGATATTTTTAAAAATTAAATTTGTTTTTTAAAAGAAAAATCGTTTCAACAGCTTGGCGACTCTACTGAGAACCTTTTTTTAGAGAGTCAAGCCGTTAGTTAATTAATTAATTATCTTTGCAATGAAAATTACAAGTTCGCTCTAATTTAGTTTTTGATCCCTTGTTTGGTTTCAATAAATTTTATGTTTATAATTTGATTAACCACTAAATAGTTGTATTGATTTGTTTGTTGATGTTTTCGGATTAAATAAATGTTCAAGAATTTTAGAACTTTGTTTTGTATTGTTTGTTTTATTTTCGTTTTTCTTCACACACTGCATATCTGCATTTGCATAACATGAGCTAAAACCCCGCTCTGTCCAATTTATGTAAGAGTGAGAAACTACTCCCTCGTGTGGTTTTCACCTCCGTATGGGATAGTGGATCTCTCCTGGTGTTCACATCTTATGGTCCTCGTAATGGTTTTCACCTCCATATGGACATAATGAGGTGTGTTCCCTCGAATTCAACTCGATCTGAAAGCCTGTGATGGGCCAGGATTGAGGGTTTGGCATCCTAAGGGGGCATCAACAAGGATAATTCGAGAACCTTTTACTTTAGAGCCGAACCCAACATATAGTGAACCTAGAACCCAGATAGAGCCTAACCCAAACCTTAAGAATCCATACATGCAAGAAAATAAAATCAAATCTCTTTAGAGTCTTTTATTTTTTTTGAATAAATTTATGCGAATCATGCAGTTAGGTTTATTTTTTCAAATAAGTATGCTAACTAGATTGCATGAGTTTAGGATTTTCTATAAACAAAGCATGAGGATAGAAATCATGTTTGGGTAGGATTTATTATACCATGTATAGGTACTCAACATATTAAGGCAAGTTTTATTCAATGCTTATAGTACTTACTATCTTGTTGTTTATCCTACGTGTACTAACTCATTTTTTTCTATGTCTATTTTATTTTCTTGCATTTGCATATTCATGTCATCCAAAGGTGTTAATTCTCAAGTGATTGAATAAGTAAAAAGACTGTTCATAATTAAACAAGAAACTATTAGCCATGTAGTCAAAACTAGAAGATCCAAAGATGTTCAAACGATCCATAAAGAAAGACGTTTGATGAATGAAGAAATTTAATGGTTGAAGATTTCCTTTGAAGACACAAAGGCTAAGATGTTTCCTCAAGAGATAGATGCAATCAGATTAAGGACGAGAAGACTCTTCACGAAGGCATAAAGACCACTTTATAAAAAAAAAGATCTCACGATTCAACCACAAATAATTTAAGGGAATCATGTGTTATCAAATATGATAAAGTACATCGAAAACTTAGGGTGCAATGTTAGATTCCATGAAGAGTATGGCTCAAGAAAATGAAGAAATGAAGAATCACAATTTTATTTTGACTACATGGTGTAATGATCACTTGTTGTCTAAATGAAGGTTGTTCTATGGTGGTCACTTATGGAATTAACACCTTTTGCATTTGCATTTTGCATCTACATTTGCATTCGCACTGAATTAATATAAGCATTTTTACTTGTAACTATCATGAAAATGTGAGAGTAACTCATGAAAGATATTGTGACAAAAGTTTTGAAAGCAAATTGAAGTAACCTGGGGCGTGTCTATAGAAATATCAAAAGCGATGAATGAGATATTAACACGTGTTAGTAAGATCGAGAGAATCTAGGAACAACTCGGAAGGACCCAACAAGAAATGATTGATGAAGCAAGGAAGTTCCAAGTTGAATCTAGAGAAAAGATGTCCAAGTTGATGAACATGATGGTTACAATGATATATGGGGAAAAGTCGTTAGAGGACTCTATTATGCAAGAAAAGATGAAGACTTTGAGTGGAAATATGAATATTGGTTGTGCAACCAATGAGATGACAGAAGATGATTAAGAACCTATTGGGGAGTATGGTAATCCAAGTCAACTCCAATAATCGGGTATGATTCCAGAAAATGTGATAGAGATCATGCTGTGAAAAAACCAAAAATTAAGGTTGAAACTTCTAACATGAAAGTTGAGTCTAACTAAAAGAAGAGAGGCATAGAGGAAGTTCAAATGCAAGTAAAGAAAAAGAATATGATACCTATCATTATGATTCTAAGGTCATATTCAGACTTGCTACTCTGTCTATTTGAAAGTGGACTTCTAGCACCTATTCCTCCAAGGCCTAATACTTATTTGTGTCCAGATTGGCAAGGTGTCAAAAATTCATGCAACTATTATTCTAGATATTTTAAACACTCTACAAAAAGTTGTGCGGTTATGAGATTAATGGTTCAAAACCTCATCACGGAAAGGTTATTATGCTTTGAAGATGGAAAATCTAAGCTCCCCGAAAGCTCAAAACATACCGATAAGGGGAGATCTGCATGTCAATATCTCCCACAATACGTTATTCAAAAGTTGAACCATCAAAACGAATATCTCAATGATCATTCACTAGGTCTTCAAGTTGATCATACTAGTGGCAAAGAAAAAATGAAGTCAAAAAAGCTTATACTCATTTTTACTTCATTTTCATACAGCAAATTATATCCCAAGTTGCTCAAAGCCTAACTGATTACTCCACGCTTGGCTAAGCCTCTGTTACCCTTTATCCAATTTGGTATAATGAGAAAGCTTCTTGTGAATATCAATCCGATGCCTGAGGACACTCCATCGAGAATTGTGGTAACTTCAAACGACAAGTCCAAGATCTTTTGGCTCATGGATTTATAGAGGTGGATGTTAACAATCAGTCTGTTTTAGGTAAATAATTGGGAGTAACCCCCATAATGGAGTTAATAAGGTCAAAACAAATTAAGTTTATACGGAAAAAGACGTGAAGAAAAAAAAGAGAAAAATCAAGGAAAGTAAGGTATGGGAGGCAAAGTTAAAGGATTCTACTCTTGAGACTTCTCTATTACTGAAAAAGGAGAAGGAAATAAGAAATTATGAGAAGGAAAAACTCTATCTTTACACTATAAAAACATTATCTTTACACCAAAAACATCATCTAATGCAAGAATAAGGCAAACCCCTCAAATGTGATAAAAAAACCCAAATCCCCAACAAAGCATCATGTTTAGGAAGTTCATAACACAACAAAGGTTTATAAATACACTATCTTGGTTATAATTCCCGAAATGAAGCTACTTTAGATAATATCACTATTTTCCATGTCTTGGATGACAAACCCTTATTTTCTTACAAACAAAGAACCCAATACTTTGAACCATTAAAACATGTTTACTGGACGGATTGAGGACGAAGTTGAAGCTTAGAAGAAGTGTAGAAGGTTCTCAAGAACTTACCTTTGGGCTAGGCACTTGGAAAGGAAAATGGGAGACAAGGAATGATAGAGAATAATGAAATAAGGAGAAGATGAATGAGGGTATAAAACCCTCATCTTTTCTCAAATGGGAGAATCACACTTTTGGTCTTTCATATTTTGCCTTATATCCAAAAATCCTCCCCCTTTTATGGCTAATTTATTTTTATCCCAACCCAATTAAGATCAACTTAGTCCAATAACTTTAATCACAAAATCCTTAGGGCCCACATACCTCTTAGGTATACCCAAAACTACTAGCCTAAAATTTGGGGTGTTACACTTTCTGAAATCATCCACTTGCTCTACATTATCTTCATGGAGGATATGAAGCTTAAATGAAAGCTCTTGAATTTCAAAAGCTTAATCATATCTTATTTGAACTTAATTTCTCTTAGAAATAAACAAATCTTGAACCTTGATATATGAAATTCTGATTATGAAATAAGAAGAAAATAGAGGATGAATGAGGAAAAGAAAAAAGCATTCAACTTTTTACTCACATTCAATTTATGTCTTAAGCAAGATCCCATGTACGAATTAAGCAAAATCCCAAGAAATTAGCTTGATTTTCATTAATGGTATATTACCCTTTTAGTCCTTCCATATTTTATCTAAATTCAAAAATCTACTTTTTAAGGCTCATCAAGCTCAAATCACATCTAATTTACATTTTACTCAACGTTTCTAAAAAAGCTCTTGGGTTAGCAATTATGAATTGACTCAAAAATTTGAGGAATTACAAACTTCTTTGTTTTGTGAAAAGAATAATATTGAGGTTTTAAAGATGGAAGATGCATTTGTTGTTCCATGGAGGTCTAGGAGAAAAGTTTTTGAAGTTTCAAATTTGCATCCTTTTCAATTTCCAGGTTAAATTATTTTATCAGATGATTGATATATAACTTTAAGAGTTCAATAATATTGTTTGAGTCAAATTTACATTGTTTCTTTGCATGGCTTGCTTGAGTCTAGAATACTTTTATCTTTCTTTTGATTAAAAAAAGTTGATTTGCCTTGTCCAATTTTATACTTATGAATTTTCTACATGAGATCTTGAGTTGTTTGATTGTCAACTTGAGAATTATATTGTGGATGTTTTTTCAGATAAAAGATTATGTGATTTAAAAAGACGTTTTAATTTATCTGAAAAGATGGTTGAGACAATGAAGAATGTTGTGTTCCCACTTATGTATTTACTTTTTAAGTTACTTTTTTGAATTTTTTTATTATAATTAAAATATTATTAATATTTTTGTCTTAAAAAATAATGTTATTAATATATGTTTGTTTATTTTAAAAATTTTTATGAATCTGTCATTTAAAATAATATTAAATATGAGTTTATTAGTGTTTTTAGAGAAAGTTTATGAATTGGAAATTCAAAAATGCCAAAAGGATCCTAAGTTATGAAAGAATCATACCTATAAGAATGAGTTACAAAAGTAGGCACTAAATAGGACTTTCGAGAGTGATTTATGATTATTAATGACATTATTATACCTATAAGAATATAAGTTACAAAAGTAGGCACTAAATAGGACTTTCGAGAGTGATTTATGATTATTAATGACATTATTATTTTTAGCTAGGAAAAATAAAACTTTGACTCGAATTCAAAAATCATTTTTTTATTTTAAATTATTCAATTTGAGTTATTCGAGTAATTTAAATTATCATTCAATTTTTAAATTTGAATCGAGTTGAAATTTGAAAATTGAGTCACTCAAAAAAATAAAGTTTGACTGAGTATTTTAACAGTTCTATGATTTAGTCCCTAATTTTCATATTCCTTTAATTCTTCCTTCTTTTTAAGTCTATTTTTATCAAATTTGAATCACCTTCTCCTAAAACACCGGTGAATACCTATGTATTTTCAATTCCTCTTTTTTATAACAAGTTTTCTAGTTTTCAATTAAGTCCCTCAAATTTTCTTAATTTTTATTTATTTATTCATTCCATCCAACATTTTAAATCCATTTTTCACCAAATTTGAACCATATGCCCTTATACCACTATAGAATACCTATGTAATTTCAATTTCTTTTTTTTACTAAAAATGTATTATCTTTCTTATTTGTCTTTAATATACAAAAGGTGACCAACGTATACTCGTTTTTTCAGTTTAGTGCCTAACGTTTCATTCCGTAATTCAAAATGGGTAACGCCGTGACGGACAATTAGTTTTCTCCGTTAAGTGACAGATGTCACAATTTGGTAATTTTAAAAATTTCTTTTTAAAAATAAATATTAAAAATATTATTTTATTTATAGAAAAAACATTTATTTCTTTTAAATTACAAAAAAAAACCCAAATCCTAACATCGAAGCTTACTCACGGCGGCGGATGGCGACTAGAACGTGACCCACCGGTTGGGTTTTGAGCGGACGCCGACGAGGAAGCTAAATATAGTGGCGGTGAGGCGAACGGAGGTCTGAGGCGGCCGAAATCATCCAAAATCTAAGGCGTCGGGTGGGTTTCGGCGAAACATCAAGGTTCGATTCCGGCGAACGGAGATGGCTATCTACGAATTGTTTTGGGGTTTCTTATCATGGCGGCAAGGCGCTTCAATTGGGTTGGGCGGTGACAAGAACGGACGAGTGGAGGCAGCGATCGACGTGAGTTTAGGGGTTGAAATGAAGGTTTTTAAAGTTTTGAGATTATTTTTAAATTAATGAGTTTTTTATTTTAAAAAATATATATTTTTTGGATTTTATTGTGAGCATCTTTGTTAGAGAAAGGTACAAAACATGGCTTAATTTGAAAGTTGACTTTTTCAGCATGAAGCTGATATAGCTTTTAAGGACGCTCGAAAAGAAATGGACAGCATATTGGGGGAAAATGAAACCATGACTGCTGCCATTAAAGAGAGGCAAACTGATCTGGAATTTTTTTTTTTTTGAAGCATTGAAAGGCCGCAAATTGGAACAGGTTCATGATTCCATGATAATCGGTTGATACATGGTTTTCTTTTAGGCTAATATTCTTTTCCAAGTTCTTTTTTCATCATGGAATATGTTGTGAACAAACAATGTTCTACAGGAATGCATCAAAGAACAAGATGCACTGGTTCCTCTCGAACAAGCAGCAAGAGAGAAGTTTGCAGAACTGAAGTCGGTGCTCGATTCTGAGAAGAGCCAGGGATCAGTTTTAAAAGCAATTTTGCAGGCTAAAGAATCCAAAAATTATATATTTTTTAAAATAAAAACACATTAATTTCGAAATAATCTAAAAACTTTGAAAACTTTCATTTCAACCTCTAAACCCACGCCAACTGCCGACCGCCGCTCGTCCATTCTTGTCACCATCTAGCCCAATTGAAGTATCTCGCCGCCATGATCAAAATCCCCAAAACAATTCGTTGATAGCCATCGCCGTTTGTCGGAATCGAACCCTTGAAGTTTCGCAAAAAAACAGACCTCGGCGCCTCGGATTTGGATGATGTCGGCCACCTCAGACCTTCGTTCGCCTCACCGCCACTATATTTAGCTTCCCCGTCACCGTCCACTCAAAATCCAACCGGTGGGTCACGTCGCCGTCCGCCGCTGTGGGTAACGTTAGGTGTTAGGATTTGGGCTTTTTTGCAATTTAAAAGAAATAAGGTTTTTTTATAAATATAATAATATTTTTAATATTTTTTTTAAAAAAAAAATTTTAAAATTACCAAATTGTGACACATGTCACTTAACGGAGAAAAGTAACAGTCCGTCACGGTGTGACCTATTTTGAGTAACAGAATGAAACGTCAGTCACCAAACTTGAACGAAAAAACGTTACGCACTAAACTGAAAAAACGAGCATACGTTCGACACCTTTTATATATTAAAGCCTTTTTATTTTAGTCCCTTAATTTTATATTTTACTCAATTTTAGTTTTTTGACTGCAATTGTTTACAAATTCTTTCTTCATATCAATTCATTGACTCCTTTATACACTCATCAATACTTTACCCTCAAAATACATTTTTTAAGATATAATATTGTAAATATATTTTATAATTTTATATTGTATTTGATATATTAAATAACATTACAATGTGAAAATAATATGAAAAATAATATATATATATATATATATATATTATGGTTAGTGAAAGTCAAAAAATTGGAACTAATCCGTACTATAATGCTATAAATAATTACAATTAAATTTTTATAGAAACTTAAACAATTTGACTTGACTCAAAAAATTTCAAGTCATAAAATATGACTTGTCAACTCGATAACTCAAAAAATTTTCACTCAACTCGATCGAATGATCACCCCAAGAATATAACCGAAGAACTTTTGTTCACTGGAATTTCAAAAGAAACTAAGAACGTTTAATGCTAAAAGAAAATATTAAGAAAAAAAGTTATCTTATCTATTTAGATATATGGTCCACCAAGCCAAACTCTTTAGAATATCTCAAGAGTAAAGATAACCTAAGAATCATGTTATATTCCAGGTTATTTGTAACATGTGAAACATCTTCATATCTTTTGGAGAATATGTTCTTACTAGACAATCTTATTCTTTGACGAAGTACTGTTTATCACAATCTGATGCAGCAATGTATCATTATAAGTATTCCCAAGCACTAGTCTAAAATTTTAGTGTCCTTTTATGCATGAAAAAAGTTAGCAGAAGGTGATGATGAACAAAGGAATAATTAAATAAATAGAAAATTAGATATTTCAAACACCAAAGATCTCGGGATCTAGCCCATTTATATCAGTTGATGAAAAATATTACACAATTCATCATTTTCTTGATATACATGCAGACTATATCCAGACCTGCAAATGAGATCTATAAGATAAAAAGGAAAAGGGAAGTATACAACAACATCAAGTGATAGGGTAAACAAGAAGGTGAAATATATTGTAAAAAGAGTTAAACGTGTTTCAGCTACACACAGGGCATTTGACCAATCCGTTCTCATTGCAATCAGGGCATTGCAAGCACAATTCCTGGTCATTTTCGGTTTTTGCAAAAACCTTGCGGCTGCCATCACAGTTCGGGCAAACCAGGAACCGCATATTGGCACATTCCCTGCAAGGGATATGTATTGAAGGTATCCCTTTGAAGAGTTTCTTAAGTTTTCCTTCTTCATGCAGTCCAATGATTTCATCAGCTCCTCCATGTATCTCCCTTTGATGAACAGCTTTGGAGGGACTACTCTTTCACCGAATAATGTCCACAGTTCTTCCCTGAATTCCATGTCCATTGAAACATCTCTTTCATGGACCAGAATATTGAAACTGCTCAGAAGATATTTGATATTGTTGCAGTCTTTAAATGTTTTCCTTATCCCTCTCAAGCTTGTTGTGTATAAAACTACAGAATCTTCCCCACCTGGTGGACATTTCTCTTCAAAATCTTTTAAATATGGATTCTCTTCAGGCTCATTATTCTCTATTACAGGTATGGCTTCATCTTTGACAATGGTGTTAGAGGAGACCGGAAGCGGAGAATGATCCTCTTTAATAACTGTCTCTTTGACCTCTATGTTTGGTGTAGGCCCATTAGTATCCTGGTTTCCAACATCAATGTTCAAACCATTTTCTTTACCCTTTTGATCTTCTATGTTGGGTGTAGGCTTATTAGTATCCTGGTGGCCAACATCAATGTTCAAGCCAGTTTCTTGGTGCCCAACATCAATGTTCAAACCAGTTTCTTTACCCTTATGATCTCCTATGTTGGTTGTAGGCTTATTAATATCCTGGTGGCCAACATCGATGTTCAAACCAGTTTCTTTACTCTTATGATATTCTATGTTGGGTGTAGGCTTTTTAGGATTCTGGGGGCCAACATCAATGTTTGAACCAGTTTCTTTACCCTTATGATCTTTTATATTGGGTGTAGGCTTATTAGTATCCTGGTGGCCAACATCGATGTTCGAACCAGTTTCTTTACCCTTTTGATCTTCTATATTTGGTGTAGGGATATTTGCATCTCCATGGCTAACAACAAAGTCCAAATCAGCTCCTTTACCCTTGTGATCTTCTATGTTGGGTGTAGGCTTATTAGTATCCTGGTGGCCAACATCAATGTTCAAACTAGTTTCTTTACCCTTTTGATCTTCTATCTTGGGAGCAGGCTTATTAGTATCCTGGTGGCCAACATCAATGTTCAAACCAGTTTCTTTACCCTCTTGATCTTTGGAATCAATAACTGGTTCTGGGGGATTAATGTTGATTTTGCACTCTTGGTTCTTGTAAAATGGTAGACTACGGCGATTTTGATAGTTGAAACTGTGTTGTTGGGGATTAGTACAGGCAAAGCCTTTTTTCAAAGTGTTGACAGTTGGAATCAGTTTGACTGTCTTCAGAAATCTTCCCTTCAAGCCTTTCATCTCTTATGTTGATCTGATACATATTGCAACGGAAGAACTTAAAATTAAAATTGAAAATGAATGAATCATAAAAACTCTACTCTCTTTTGGTTTCCAATAACAAAAATAAAAAAACTGTTGAATCATAACTTGAAGATGGAAAAATGAATCACCTTTTTCAGATATTAAATGCATCAGTTAAATTAAGTTTCAAGTTGTGCATAAACACCATGCAAAGGTAACTACTTCAATCCGAATGAGAATGAATGAATCATAATAATTGAACTCTTTTGGTTTCCAATGACAAAAATGAAAAGCTGTGTGGGGTTGCTTTTAAAACTTTTGAATCATAACAGGAAGATGGAAAAATGGATCACCTTTACAGATATTACATGCATCAGCTAAATTAAATTTCAAGTTTAAGATAACAACAATTTCTATTGACAACGCATACAAATACCTGTAGACGTAATTACTTGAAACCTGAATTTTTTAAGAATAATATTAATTCTTTTACCATTGGGTCATTGACAACAATTTTATTTTTACGCACAAGGCTTAATGAAATAGATCATGTGCAGATAGAATTGAATTCATTTCCTAAATGATTAGGATGGAAGGAAGGAAGAGAAAGGTTAGAAGTCCCAAACCTGAATTTGTTCGTCCCATTTGCTTAGCGTCGAAAAGTTGATGGCCCAAACTACGGTCTGATGATAACAAGGTGTTTATTCAATAGGGGATGGTATAATTAAAATCGAAGACCCAAATGTTAGCCAAGAAAATAGGCATTAACTCAGACATTGATTATTTATAGCAAGCTTGCAACGGCTTTTGTTTCATCATGCATTCTAAAGCTCCCCCCCCCCCCATAATCCCTTATTAGCGATATTAGTTTGTTTTATATATTTAGCCATTTCTATTTACATTATGTTAGTTTGACACCTATAAATAGAAAAGGCCATCATTTCGGATCTCAAGCTTTCAATCTGTTAGAATTTTGCCATTTTGATACACCCATAAAACTATAATTTTAATCATATTTAGGGATGGTCACGAGTCGAGTCAGGTTTTTGATTCACTTGGACTCAGCACAAAAATTAAATTCCTCCACTCCTAACGGATCCAACCCGAGTTTAGAAGGATTTCATCTGAACCGAAAGGTGACCCGATATTTAAGGAAAAACTTGTATTCATACCCTACTCGATAAATATATATATATATATATATATATATATATATATATATATATATATATTCATTCTATTAGATAAAATAAGGACCTAATAAAAAATAATATAAAGATGATATTACTACAATTATTGTTTTATATATCAGAGATGATTATCATATTACATCGAATTAAGTCGAAACACATTGAAATAGAATAAAATATATATCCCTAATTGTATCATTTCAGTATTGAAAAGAAAAAAATCTTTAAAACATTGGTTTTTAAAATATATTTAATATGAATAATTTTTAACTCAAAAAGAAAAATATTCAAGGGTCGAGTTACTCATTTGATAAAAGGCTTTTGAAAAACTATTCAAATTTAATTTTAAATAAATAAAAAATTCAAACCTGTAGTAAGAGCTAAAATTGTGATTCTACTGTAAAACAACTAAAATAGAACTAAAAATAACGTGACCGGTTATTGGTCAAACAAAAATTCAATAATGTATCATCCTAAAATTTTACTCACATTAACTTAAAATATTATATATTTTAATAATATTTTCAATTGTAATTTAAAGTATTTCCTAAATTTCTAAATTGATTCAAATTTAATATTGATGGTAACATTTTAGCTTGCAACATGAAATGTTACCTGTTTTACCTACTTGGCTATGATTTTGGATAATATTTTCGATTATAATTACTTAGACCAATTTAAAAAACATTTTCAATTGCAACTTAAAATATTAAGTAAGTGTCTAAATTTACTCAATTTTAATCTAAGGTTAACAATTTAGATTACAATAAAAAATGTTGTCCATTTTACATATTTTTTTAATGGACAAAAGCACGAGCCATTGCATCATGGTTTTACATCTCTTTAGGTAAGGGGACCATTAGTGTCCCTAATAAGGATATTAGAAATAGACGGGGAAACTTCCTGGAAAGTAAGCTTTGAGCCATTAGGATTGGTTTTGAATTTAGCAATGGTGTCAACAGGATAGTTCGCCTCTCGTTTAATCAGCACAATATCGAGAAACCAAGGCTTTGAGGTGAGTGAAGCAATGGATCGCATAAGAGCAACAAGACTGGTGGGAGATGCAGGCAAAGTGATCAGATTGTGGACTACAGTGTTATTTGTTTGGCATTAAACTCTCTCGAGTTCGAACGACCAAGCGTGAATGAGAGAGTCGTGGAGACCCAAAAATTCAGTTTCAACGATAGACGAGGCACTGACAAATTTATAAAAGCCAATTATGAATTCTCCATCATGATTATGATTTAGGCTTCCAGTCGTTCTCATAGCAGTTCTTGTGTTAAAGGCGTCACCAGTAATGAGAGTCACCCATCTTTCCCCAGCGGCCTTCCATTGGATGAGTTCTTTCTCGGGGGCTTTGAAGTGGCGCTGGTAGAGGGAGCAGAAGTGTAATGGTCAGCCCAAGAGCGGCTGAGGTAGAGGAGCTCATTATTAGAAAGATCTTAACCAGTAAACAAGATCAAATTTTGTCTTTTTCAAACCTTCCAAAGAACAGAGGAAAAAAATAATATTAAAGGGAATATGAGTGCCAATGTAAAGGATGTCAATCTCAAGGTTTTTAAAAATCAGTCTTCCATCTTGAGATCAAAGAAATCAGAGAGGCAATTCGAATGGCTAATGGAGTTTCATAGATCCTTCGTGTTGGGACAGTCGCGAAGGATGTGGATAATGGATTCAGGAGTAGTTCCATAGATGTTGCAACAAGGATTATTGGTTAGTTTCCTACGCCAACGGTTGAGGTTGGAGAGGAGTTTATTACGCGTGGTTAGCTATAGAAAATATCTAAGGCGTTTAAGGATCTTGAGCTGACGTACAGTGTTCCATTTCCTATCTTTAGGATCCCAATAACTTCGAGCAATTTGTATGTAAGCAAATTTGACACTAAAAGTGTTATGCTTGCCACAGTTTCAATTGCAATGATCTTGGCCAGCATGCGAGGACGGAACGAGAATATTGTAGAAGTGCTTGAGGGCTAAGAGGGTAAGCAAATCCTTGAGAATATTCTAGTTTCAAGTGTCATTGAGGGCAACAACATCATTGATGAGAAGGTCATCAACAACCAATGTGTTCTCATTTCGATGATTCAATAAGGGACCAAGCCACAAAATCCAAGTATCCTGCCAAGAGCGGGCAGTCACACCATCAACAACCGACCACACCAAAAAGGAATGGAAGGAAGGCCATATTCTAGAGAGAACACAAAGGTGGGAAGAATTTGTATTTTTGGTGCAATAAGTTGATCCAGTAATCGTCCCTGTTAAAAACAAGAGCAATGCAAATTTTCATTAAAAACAATAGTATGGGTGTGAATTTGTCGGATACTAAAACCGGCATTGGCTCTTGGTTAGGTGAGAGTAGCTCAATTGATGAGCGAGAGGCTATGGGATTGGTTAGAGTTGCCCCAAATGAATCGAAAAAATGAGCTTTTCGATTTCGTTACAAATTTAAGTAAGGAGACGACAAGTCTGCATGAAGTAAGTTGGAATGACAGTAAGAACGGAGTTCACAAGATAACTCTTCCTGCAAGAGAGAGAACAAGCATACCACCCTTCTAGCTTTTTTCAGATTTTATCAAAAATTAAATTATAAAAGTCACAGGTAGCTCTTTTATGCGTAACAGGGATACTAAGATAAAGACCAAGATCATTAGCATGATGAATCCCCAGACGAGAGTTGATTGCATTCGCGATCATAGCATTGGTGTTTCCCGAGAAAAAAACACTTGATATTTAGTTTTATTAATTTTATGCCCAAAAAATGCACCAAATTCATCTAGGATATGATCAATTAGGAAGGCATGCTCAACAGTTGCTTTGGCATATAAAATGAGATCATCTGTTAAAAAAAGATGAGAAATAGGAAGACCACCTTGAATCATCTTGAAATGTTTCCACATTTCATCATTGACAACTTTATAAATTCTTTTATCAAGTCTTTCCATGGAAAGGACAAAAATGTAAAGGGAGATAGGGTCACCTTGTCTCAAACCGCTTTTAGAATTGAAAGGCTGACTTAAGGAGTTGTTAAACTAGACCTACATGAAAGAGGAGGAGTGAAACTTGTCGTTTTCGTGTCAAAATAAGATAAATAGGGTGTTTTAAAAAACTGTTTGAAGATAATATAAAGGAAGATAAAAATAAAAAAAATAAATAGAATAAAATAAAATAATAATTGGAGATTGAAAATAAGACTTATTGTAAAAAGTAGTCTCAGACCTTCAGCTTTGACTCAGTTTCCGCGGATCATCGAAATAGATCTTTACTTCAGGATTCACGCTGGTTACTTGTCCACAAGGACAATTTGTGGATTGATATAAGCAACAACAATGTTGTAGATCTAAAAACGTTGAGGTTCGAAAAGCTAACGACTCGGATTATGTTGTTTCAACAATAGCTGGTTCCGATCTCAATTTCCTCTTAGCAAACAATTTTGCTAAGTGTGTTCCCAGGAAGTCGAATGTGCTTCAATAAGTTGATCCTTCATCCTACGTTAACTATAACAACATCCATACCAACGTTGACTTTTTGGTTTTGAAAATTGTTTTGATTTGAAAATAAGTCCAGAAAACTGAAAGAGATATCCGAAGCGATTTAAGTGCCTTACAATTCTCACGTTTGTAATTGAGCCATCGCTTCAGCCTTTGGCTTAAAAGAAAATTAGCTAAGCATGACCAAAGTCATACTTAATATATTTGAAAATAAAAATAAAAATAAAACGAAGAAGAACGTTGAAAAAGAAAAGAAAAACTTTTATTAAAAACTAGAAAAAGAAGAAGAGCGATTTCTAAATGTGTTTCTAGGCTTACCCTGATAGAGTATAACCTTTAAAATCCTAAAAATAAGGAAAATATAATTCTTAAAATAAAGAGATAAATCCTAATGAAAATACTTAAAATTATTTAAAATAAAATTCAAAAAACAATTATAAGATAAAATATAATATTTAAACTAATATCCTAAAACATGAGTTTAACTCAAATTCGAATTGCAGAATCGTGCGGTTGATCCATTCGTTCTTCTAGAAGCGCTGACTGGACCTTCTAGAAGGTGTTGACTATCGCCTCGTCAGATGCTTCATGCCCAAAGTAATGCCCACTAATCCAGCTTTGATTCCGAAAATAAAAAAATTTGCAGAATTCTACCCTTTAAGTGCATTTTCCAGAATCTAGTGTCCTGAACAGAAAATGAATCAAAACGTACAAATAAGCCACAAAAACCAACGATTAAGGAGCAATTTAAAAGCAAAATAATAACCAAATAAAGCACCTATCAAATTCCCCATCACTTATTCAATGCTTGTCCTCAAGCATTCCTCAATTAACACATCAAAATCACAAGTTGCCATCTTCAATTTCAATTTATTTCTCAAACTTCCAATCGAACTAAGTCCATGACAATTGTCGAATTCAAGTTACAATCAAGCAAAGACATAACTAAGGAGAATTTAAAGCAAGATATCCCAATTAATTACCAACTTCAATGAAACATGACTCAATACCTCACAAAGATTCACACATATTCGCTCAAAGTGTTTTGGGTAAATGAAATCGCTCAAACTTGAACTAACCAAAATATTACCATAGGCTTTGAATGCAATCAAGCCTCCACTACCAAAGGTGAACATAATGTAATACTCAAGGGGTCTTTAAATCAGGGTGTAATGGGGCTTAATTTAGGGTAGGAAAAAGGCCGAAAAGAAAGTTTTTTTTAAATATGCCAAAACAAGATATCAAAATAACTTGGAACAATCCATGAATTAATATGAAACACAATGAAAAATAAAACAAGGAAAAAGAATAGATGAAAGGCAATTGAAACAATCGATTTTCCTTCTTCTTTTTCTTTTCACTCGAACAAAGTATTTTTTCTTTTGTCTTTTTTTTCAAAATAGTGAACAATGTACATTTTTTTACGAAATTGTTCCTTTTTTCTTTAATTCCATTCTTTTTTTATCGTGGGACAAGAATGATACAAGATCTCAAGTCTCGTCAAGGGTGTGAAAAGAGAAGAAAAATAAAAAAAATGCTTCGGGTTTAATTATGAGGTGTAAAACAAAGAAAATGATAAAGGTTCAAAAAGTGGTTCACTAGTGGATATATAAATGGGTAGGCTTTTTGGGAAAAAGTGGGTTTAATCCTAAGTGCCCCTATCACATTAAAACATTATGCCCAATATGTAGTCTCGATATGCATTGTGATTACATGTTCTAGAATATCATAACTAGTCCGGTACACTCAAGTCAAACAACGAGGAAGAAAGAAAATGTATGCTCATTAAGCTTGAATCTCACAAGAAAAGGCTTATATGTACTGAGTCAAGTTCATCTCCATCAACAAATGTATGAAATATCAATACTTAGCAGAAAATCACCAGTTATACCAATCACCATAATTCAAATTAAATTCAATCAAAACATGGAAACAATCTAAAAAGAAACAAGAGTATAAAATAAATTTCAAGAATGACAACTAAAGATTCCAACACATCAATATCAGAACTACTCAATTCCAAACAATCAAATAAACAAGTAAAGAATTTGATAGCAAATTCTACCCCCTCACTTAAACTATATTGTCCCAATATGAATATTAAAGCATAAGAGAGGGAAAATAATTACTCCCCTGGTTTATTTGTGGTGCAAGGCAAACGTGAACGAGCGATAATAACCTGCGCAAGGAAAGCGGCGTTCGGAGATGTGGCGATGGCTTAGAGTGAATCGGCCGATTAAGGAAAAAGAAATGAGAGTGCAAGGAATGGGTGGTGTTGTGTGGCTGGGTAAATAACCTGGTTTAACAATTTTTTCAAGAATTTTTTTAATTTCCCGATTTGATACTTCGACCTGTCTATTTGTCTGTGGATGATAGGTTGTGGCAATTCTTTGAGTCACTCCAAATTTCTTATCAGTGATTCAATCACTCAGTTTATGAAATGTGTTCCTCTGTCGCTTATTAGCCTGCGGCGTGCCAAACTTGGAAAAATAGTATTTTTCAAAAAGTTAATTATGGTTTTAGCATCATTATTCCGGGTAGCCTTAGCTTCCACTCATTTAGAAACATAATTTACAACTAAAATAATATAAGTATTTCCAAATGATGAAATAAAATGACCCATACAATTGATTCCCCAAACATAAAAAATTTCACAAACTTGTACAGGGTTAAGAGGCATTTCATTCTTACGGCTTAAATTAACTGTACGGGGACATGTTTCACAAGTTTTACAGAACAAATAAGAATCTTGAAAGATGTGAGGCCAAAAGAAACCACATTAAAAAAAATTATGGGATGTACATTTGGGCCCAAAATGACCACCACATGAATAAGAGTGACAAAATTGTAAATTTGAATTTACCTCATTTTCTGCAATACATCGTCAAATTACTTGATCCAAGCATTGCTTCCACAAATAAGGATCATCCCAAATATAATTTCAAGATTCTCTTTTAATTCGATTAATTTTAGCTTTCGGTAAATCTAATGGTAACTTGCTTGTGGCCAAATAATTAACCATATCCGTAAACCATGGAGTTATGCTTTGCGCCACCATCATATTTTCTTCAGGAAATTCTTCTCTAAGAGGTGGGTCAGATGTGGAAAGGGGAATTCAGCTTAAGTGATCAGCTACCAAGTTTTCACACCCTTTTTTGTCTTTAATTTCCAAGTTGAATTATTGTAAAAGTAAGATCCATCGGATAAGCCTCAGTTTTGCTTCATTTTTTCTCATCAAAGCTACATGATTAAAAAAAATAGTAATTTTAGTGTCTAGCAAATAAGATCTAAATTTTTCTAAAGCAAAAATTATAGCAAAAAGTTCTTTTTCTGTAGTTGAATAATTTTTCTAAGCCAAGTCCAAAGTTCGAGATGCATAGGCTATGACATATGGCTCTTTGCTTATTTTTGGCCGAGAACGGCTCAACGCTAGTATCCGATGTGTCACATATAAGTTTGAAGGGATAATTCCAATCTGGTGGCCGAACAATTGGGGATGAAACAAGCTTTTCCTGTAATGAATAGAAAGACTCCTTGAATTTTGAATCAAAATCAAAGTCTTGATCCTTTTGGAGAAGATTGCATAAAGGTTGTGCTATCTTCGAAAAGTCTTTAATAAACCTGCGGTAAAATCCTACATGGCCAAGAAAAGAACGAATTTCCCTCATAGTTGTGGGGTAAGAAAGTGAGTGTATAATATATGTTTTAGCTTTATTAATCGCAATCCCTTTTGAGGAAACAATATGACCTAAAATTAACCCTTTATCAACCATAAAATGACATTTTTCATAGTTTAAAACAAGATTTATTCTAAGTATCTTTTAAGCACATTAGTCAAATTATCAAGACATTCACTAAAAGAATTACCATAAACTGTGAAGTCATCCATAAAGACTTCAATTTCATTCTCCACATAGTCGGAAAATATACTTAGCATGCATATATGGAAGGTGGCTAGTGCGTTACAAAGGCCAAAGGGCATTCGTCTATATGCAAATGTACCGAATGGACAAGTAAAAGTCATTTTTTCGTTATCTTCTGGTGCTACTGAGATTTGGAAAAAAACCTAAAAAAACCATCAAGGCAACAGTAATGAGTTTTCCCAGCTAATCTTTCAATCGTTTGGTCTATAAATGGAAGAGAAAAAATGATCTTTTCGAGTAAGAGAGTTCAAATTCCTGTAATCAATATAGACTCACCATCTATTTTGAGCTCTTGTTGGCACTAACTCCCCTTCTTGATTTTCGAGCACTGTGACTCCCGTTTTCTTAGGAACCACATGAATCAGACGTACCTAATTATTATTTTATATCGGATAGATTACGTCAACATCAATGAGTTTTTGAATTTCCTTCTTTACTACTTCCATCATTGGTGGATTTAATCGGTGTTGTCCTTCTCCTGATGGCTTAACTTATTATTCAATTTTAATATTGTGCATGCAAGTCGAGGGACTTAATCCTTTAATGTCAGCAATGGTCCATCCTATGGCTTTTTTGTGCGTACGCAACATCATTACCAAAGCTTCTTCTTCTTCTTCGGATAATTTATTTGAGATGATCGCTGGTAAGGTTCTATTTTCACCTTAAAAGGCATATTTCAAGTGTTCCAATAACTACTTTAATTCTACCTCAGGTGCCTGCAAAACAGAAGGTAAAATTTTAGTTTTAGAGGAAGGTAAAAATAAATCAAAATTGATTGAAAAAATATTTTCAAACTCCATTTTTTCCTTTTTATGGCAAAGTTCAAGATCCATGGAAATATTATAAGAAAAAATAGATTCAATATATTCATCAATTAAAGGATCTAAAATATCAACAAAATTAATTCTTTTAACTCGATCTGGGTATTTCATTGCATTGTAAACATCAATTTCAATGATCTCACCATCAAATTCCATTGTCGGTATACCACTTCTAACATCGATCTTTGTATGTGCGATGCTTAGGAAGGGTCAGCCTAAGAGTACTTCAGGAATAAGTATTTGACCTATCATGTTCCATGTCAATGACATAGAAATCTGCTGGAAAAAATAATACATCGACCTTCACTAAGACATTTTCCATCATTCCCACTGGATAGATCAGAGACCAATCAATAAACTGTATGGTTACTCCCGTTTCCTTCAAAGGTTCGTTAGTAATCATTTTATAAATAGAAAATGGTATAACATTAATTAAAGCTCCTCAGACATACATTGAACGTTTAATTTTAAAATTACCTATTTTACAAGGTATGGTGAATATACCTTGATTATTTATCTTTGGTGGGATTTTTCGTTGAAAAATTGTGGAAACATTTATCTTTTCGTGCCCCATTAATTTCCTCTTTGCAGTGCAAAGATCCTTTAAAAATTGAGCTTAGCTCGGTACTTGTCAAGATACTTCAAAAAGAGGCATGTTAACTTGACCTTTCTAGATCTCCTCTAAGATCTCCCTTTCTTCAGCTATTTTATCACGCTTTAACAATCTTTATGAAAAGAGTGGTGTGATTTCATGAGGAGAAGAAGGAGGATGTGTTGCAGATGTACTTTGTATTTCTAGAGGCGGCGTTTCTTCTTGTTCTTTGTAATGTGCGACTTTTTCTTTTGAAACTTTGGGTGAGAAGATTGTTCCACTTTGGAGTGTGATGGCACTAACATTCTATCTTGGATTTAACTCTATTTGAGAAGGCAGTCTTCATTATGATTCCAATTTCCTCACAGTTTGAGCTAATCAGTTCACTTGTTTATCCAACTCTTGAAAATGTGTTTCGGTTCGGCTTTGGAATTTTTCCTGGGTTGCAACCATCTTTTCCTGGGATGTAACCATTGCTAACTTTTCTATAATTTCCTCCAATGATGGCTTTTGCATTTGTTGTTGAGGAGGAGGTCTTGGTTGATAAACTGGCCTTTGATTCAGCGCATAGCTGAAATTTGGGTAATCTCGTCATTTCGAATTATAAGTATTACTATATGGGTGTATGGTCTCTGTGTAGGACCACGAAAGTCTCTTACGACATTGATTTCTGCATTGCCTCCTTCTTGTATCATTGGGCAGTAGTCCATCTGATGGTCTAGCTTCGTGTATATCTCATATGCTCTTGTTACCCCTGATTTTCTTGTAACAAGCAAATTAACTACTTTAGTTAATTTATCTAATTTATTTTCAATGGAGAAGGTACTTATCTCGTGAACCAATCTGGTAGGTTCACTTGAAAACTGTTGAGAGTTGAAGGTCATGGTTGAAATCAACTCTCTAGCTGTTGTCGGGGTCATGTTGACTAAGACTCCTCCGTTAGAGGCATCTACTTGTTGGAACGGTCCTTAAGCTTTTTAGGGCTATGGCGAGGATCGATCCAACTTAATCATGGGAAAAGGTTGGGTTTTAAAATAAAATAAATAAATATTTTTGGAGTCGCCATCGACCTTTAGGTTAGGCAGGTCGAATACTTAAAAATACATTTTAAAATAATTTTAAGAAAAATAATTTTACAAGATAAAAATTGATGTGCGTTTAACCAAAAATTCATTTTGAAAAAGGGTTCAGGATTCGATTACGTGTGAGGAAGGATTAGCACCCCCTTTAACGCCCGAAATCGGTACCTAAATGATTATACGTCATCTAAATATTGAAATTTGCAAATTGGAATATATATTTAAATTATGATCCTTTTTTAGAAAAATATAAAGGTTGTTATTTTGCACGAACAATTCTCAAAAACACCTTCCTTGTCAGTTAAGGGGGATCTTACATGAATTCCTCATAAAATATAATATTACCCAACTTTTTAGATAAAATACATATATTAAAACAAAAATTCATTCGAAAATAAAGTATATTATTTTGTTCGAACAATTCTTAGAAACACATTCCTTGTTAGTTAAGGCGCGTTTCTATAAATTCCTCGAGTTAAATAATATTTGGAAATATTATAACTAGCGAGTAATTAACAAATATAAATGATGGACCAAAATAATAAAAATAGTGACTTTAGGGATTAAAATATACAATAAAAAAATAAAGGCAACCATTGAAAATATTTTACCATCTGAGTACTATAATCATAAATAAACCAAATTTTATTATTCATGACCAAAATGGAATTCATTAAAATAAGGCACTTGAATAACAATAATCACTAAGATAAAATAATAAGCATAAAGGGACTAAAATGAAATAAAACTAAAAATAATAGCCAAATCATAATCAATTAGTAACTAAAATGCACAAATTGAAGATTTTGTTTCTAAATTATAATAAAATAATAAACAGAATCTCAAACAGTGGCCAAAATGAAAATAATAAAAACAGTGACCAATTTCGAATGAAACAAAGTGACTAAATTAAAACAAACAAAAAATATGGCACAAAATTAAAGAATTAAAATAAACAGAGGACTAATGACTGAAATAGAAAAACACACATAAAGTAGAGGGACCTTTAAGAAAATAAACCAAAAAGTTAGTGTTAGAAAATAGAAAAGGAAAAATCACAAAATCAGTCCCTAAGCATTAAAAAAAATTAAACAGTCACTACACATAACCAAAATTCAAAACACACATAAAAGTGTAGGGATCGTAAAGAAAATAACCCTAAAATATATATTATGTATAAAAATGGGTAAATCATAACTTCGATCCCTACAGTGACCTTTTTGCAAAAAAAGGCTAAATGTTGGTGGACTTAAAAGTAATTTTACCATAAATTTTTTATATATATACAACTTATTCTTTTTTTCTCATTTGAACACCAAACCAGAAAAAACAATAGGAGAGAGAGAGTCTCTTATCTCTCAACTTGCTTTAGCCGGCCCACCGCTCCGGCCGCTGGAATCTTCAAAATTTTCCCAAAACACTCCAAAACCCCAGATCTACCCCTAGACAACTATTCTAGGCTAGAACCCACTTAAAAGCTCCCCAAAGGACCCGAAAACAATCCAGACCTTTTGGTTCCCTCTAACTCGGGTGACGACTATTCGGCCCAGTTTGAACTCCTCCTAAGTTAATAGATCATCCTCTCTTCTTTATTTTTGTTACATGCAAGCCTTTATTTTATTTTAAACTTTATTTCCAACCAAAACAAATACCTCCTGAAAAACCGAAAATGGTCCAGCCCTGTTTTTACATTTGTTGAAACCTGGTTTTTTTTCTCTTCAGAGTAGGTTTCAATCCCTTTTTTACAATCGATTGAATCCCCCTTTTACATTAGATTTCAATCAGGTTTTATACCTATTACAATATGTATATTTTTTTTAAAATTTGTTATGCCTTTGCTTGATTGATATATTGGTGATTGAGTGATGTCTGTTGCAGGGGTAGCGTGTGTGACATCTTTTGGAGCTTGGCAGCAAGTGAGCAAGCGGTGGGGAATGTTGCTGCTTCACGTTGGAATTGTGGAGCAGGGTATGGGTTAGCAGAATCCGGGTTTGGGTCGGGTTGCTTATTGGGTTGGGTATGGGTTGCTTATTGGGCATGTTCCTACTGGGCCTTGGGTATTGGGGTGGTGGCCCGGTTGATTTTGTAATTGGGTCTGTAGAGGAAAAAATGAAACTTAATTAATAATAATGATAATAATAATAATATAATATAATATTTAATAACCCTGACAAAAATGGGTATATACAATTACCCTTTTTGCCTATGCTTGTGTTAACAATAATAGGGCAAAGATAAAAACACTACGTATTTTTGTTCGGTTCCATCCCGACGTTGTCTCAAGTGAGATCGACAGATAACCCGAAGGATTTAATCATCACACTCGAAAGACTTACAAAATGACATGAATGACTTACAAATTTTGGAAATAATTTATTGGGTAAAAAACTTTGAAAATCGCTTTCTTACTTTTAAAAAATTTCATTTTCTGAAAACATTAAATGAGAAACTTTGGAAATTTCTTTCTCATTTTTCAAATTTCATGTGAAAACATCCTACCCGAAGGTCTTATGGATAGCTCAAATGACTTATCATCTTGCTCGAAGACTTACAGATGACCCGAAGGATTTAAGCATCATGATCGAAAGACTTACTGATGGCCCGAAGGACTTACAAATTTTGGAAATAATTTAATAGGTAAGAAACATTGGAAATTACTTTTTTACTTTTCAAAAATTTCGTTTTCTGAAAACATTAAATGAGAAACTTTGGAAATCGCTTTCTCATTTTTGAAGTTCATGTGAAAACATCCTACCCGAATGTCTTACGGATGGCCCGAAAGACTTATCATCTTGCTCGAAAGACTTACAAATGACCCGAAGAATTTAAGCATCATGCTCGAAAGACTTACTGATTGCCCGAAGGACTTACAAATTTTGGAAATAATTTACTGGTAAAAACTTTGGAAATTTCTTTCTTACTTTTCAAAAATTTCATTTTCTGAAAATACTAAATGAGAAACTTTGGAAATCGCTTTCTCATTTTTCAAATTCATGTGAAAACATCCTACCCGAAATTCTTATAGATTACCCGAAGGACTTATCATATTCCTTGAAAGACTGACAGTTGACCCAAAGGATTTAAGTATCATGCTCGAAAGACTTACTGATGACCAGATGTACTTAAAAATTTTGGAAATAATTTACTGGGTAAGAAACTTTGGAAACCGCTTTCTTACTTTTCAAAAATTTTATTTTCTAAAAAGATTTAAATGAGGAACTTTGGAAATCATTTTCTTATTTTTCAAAAAAAAAAACTTAATGGTCGGGTAACATGCCCCACTTCAAAGTAATACTTGTTCTATGGATTGCGCTCATCTATTCTTCAGGTCTTGCCTCTCCTAACGTGATTACTATATTCGAGGTTTAAATTCTATCTTCCACTTGTAAGGATTTTGACGTTATGAATCTTCTCTTTTCACATGAAGATCTGTAAAAGCCATGTGTTTATGTGAAATTCAAATGCAATTAAATGTACCAATGTAATGCATTTTCTTTTATGAAAATAATGTTCTCATTAATGTATAAATGTTGATTCAATTTTCTTTTGACTCCAAAGTGGCGAACTCGGTCCTTTTCCACTTGATCATTCCTTTCTAGAGTTTACTTCAGATATCAGTGTAGCAACTTATAATTTCGAGCATGCATTTTTGAAGAGTCATCTGATCAACTTATATCTTTGTGTCTTCTTTACCTCCCGTTTGCATTAAATCTCAGAAGAGGTGTTTCATTTCTGGAATTCTTGTTGCAGTCAGAATTATGACCTCGGTGCCCCTTTTTGTCCTTAACTCAATTACGCTATCAGAGTTGTTTTTCCAGTACCCTACAGTTAATTGATGCTCGATTGATTTGCTCTGCAAGGTATGCTCTTCTCAAATTCATGGTCTATCCCTGACACTGCAAGTTGTGAGGCTCATTCTCAATGTCTTTTCGGTTTGAACCTTGTTATCCCAACATGATCTAGACTTTTGGTATGCCCCAATGTAGGTACTTTCATGACTCATCCCTATTTATGTGCCACAATTTCATCCTTGACTGGCCTCACTCTTGCATCACTAAAAAACAATGTTATAATGCCACAGACACTTAAGAAATGATCAATTTCTTGCATTTATGCTATGAGTTGGGATATGTGCCCCTTTTGAATAAGGTGATTATCTGCTTCTTGACAGGTTACCGACAACGTCACAAGGAAGTGTTATCAGATCTATCCTTCATCCTTTTTGATCTATTGGACTACTTGCTTTCAAGATTGTGGAATGTTTCATTATTTTGGCATTGTTTGTTCTTTTTTCCTTTAATATAGGCATAATGGACCTCACCTGCTTCCAGGACCTCTCGCATTTGAGACTGCCATGTTTGATAATGTTTTTCTCATTTCTTTTATTTTAAAAATCAAAGAATGATAGAATCTTGTAAAGTATTACAGCTTAATTCAGGCTCATAATTAAAGCAAATCACAACACAAAATATTAAAGGAATCAAGAACTCTTTTTAATATTTTCAAAGTTATAGCTCTTTGACAAATGTCAAAATTGATGGGTTGGCTTCAGGTTGGTTTCCTATTTTCTAAGGTGTTAGTCACCAAAGATGTTATTTCTTTCTCAGTCCTTGTGAACATTATAACATGCCCCTCTTTCTTGGCTTGGTATTTTAACCGGATGCAGACAAAATGACGCAGCCAATATATTCAATTACTGGGCTTTCTAGAACACTTCTATTTCGGTTCTCTGAAATCTTCCATTTGTTCAAGCTTCGTAGACTTCTTTAGCAGAGGTAGTGCAGATACATCAGTTTAAATATAAAATTACTGATTGTTTGTGTGAGGTTGATTATAACAAGTGTTCCTCAATTCCCTTAGTCCATTTTACTGAAACTCGTTATTAGACAAATTTGATTTAATTTTCCATTATTTGGCTAGCTGAATTCAGCTTTATTGTAATTGCCTTTATCGGGCTAGCTGAAGGGTTTATCTCATCACAAAGTATTTGACTTGATAATTACAGTGGAGCAAACACCGAACTATCGAGTACTCGAGCAATGTCATGGTTTGAATACAATCTATTAATGAAGTCGGGGCTTTTTAGTTTCCTCTATAACCAATTGCTTTAGTGGAATAGCTCATCTTTATTGTATAATCTATAATAATAATTTATTAACCTTTTGAGTATTCAAGTTATAATTTCTTAAGCTCATCGAGAAGAAACTGTTATAGTCTTTGTGTCTTTGATGGTCAGACAATCTCATATTTAGAGTTCAGTTCCTAAACAACTGACCTATACTAAATTCATCCACTCCACCATTCTCTTTGTCAAGATTAAGATCATCATTGAACATCCTTAATAGAAATGTAGTCTAGTCAGTTTTACAATGTCATACACAAGAGATGCCCCATATTGTCTGCTCCTATGCATACCTAAATACCAAGCCTCTTGTTCGTTTCCTTATGAGAGGAGAAGGCTATATCGGTCCCTGCAAGAGAAGGGTATAGTTTTTCGAATGTATCTTTTGGGGTATGATCAAGGTTCCTTGTTTTATCAGTTTTCAATCTTTTCAATTTGTCAAAGATTTATAACTCTAATCACTTAAAGAAATTTTAATTATGTTTATATTCAAAGAACTACAAGATTGCAAATTTGATTCAATGTTCACCATCCTTAAAGTAGCACAAATTCATTTAAAATATCCTTACAAAAAGTTGAGAAATTACAAAAAAACAAATTCAAACAAGATGCTGCAAATGAAATAAAGCTCCACGATGGATGAAATGATATCTTCTTGAATAAGATGCCTCATTACTCATCTAATGCAGTGGCACTTGACTCATATCGTTCTTTGATGCCCCAGTCGAGTTTGTTATCCACTGTTCCACCAGTTTTTGAATCAACATTCCATTTTCAACAAGCATCTCTATCTCCTTTAACAGTGGCATACAATTCCCCATAGAATTCCCAGATACCCCTAAGTGGAAATCACAGACACTATCCTGATCATAGTTGTGGGCAGAAGGGTTTGGTGGCACTTTCGTTGGCCTCGGCGTGAGGTACTGATCTTTAATCAAATAAGGGTATAGATTTGAAATAGAAGTTTGGAACACCTCCAAAGTATTTCTCGATCGTGAGACTTTCGTTGGTCGGTCTGATAAACTAGTTGTTCCTTTTCTTTTGCGGTTGTCGGGGTTCTATACGTGACATTTATTTACTTCACCAGCTTTCGCTTCTTAATCAGTTGAGATTTTGGAAGTGACTTTTAAGTTTCCTTCACTGATTGCATTTTTAATTGATTCCCCAGTTGTCACAAGATCCTTGAAGTCCCCTATCGAGTTTGCCAGTATTAACTCGAAGAAAGGCTATGGGAGAGAATTATGAAACGTATATGATATTTGTTCTTCTAGCATGGGAGGCTGAACTTGTGCCGCCACTCCACTCCATCTTAGGGCATATTCTTTAAAGTTTTCAGTGGCCTTTATCCTTATTCCTTGAACCTGACGCTTTGGAGCTAAGCCTTTAACATATCGATATTGCCCCACGAAGGCTTCAGCTAGATTGAACCACGTCTTGATCTACTCTCTATTCAAATGATTGTACCACACTACCGTTGGCCTAGGGAGACTATCATGGAAGTAATGAATTAGAAAATTATAGCGATTTATGTACTCGTCCATTTTTCTGTAAAACATTCTCAGGTGAATTAGGGGACAATTGGTGCAATCATATTTTTCAAAATTAGGTACCCTAAATTCATGTGGGATGAAAAAATCTGGAACCAAGCTGAGATTTCTCACATCTAGTTCTTTGTGGGAGGCATTAATATTTTTCACAGCTTCAATTGCTTCATTCAACCGCTTGAATCCATCCTCATATTGTGCATGATTAATGAGGCTATTCTTTAGGTTCGAGTGGGATGCCCCAGGGTAGGTTATCATTCTCGACGCATTAGTCTGATAACACTGATTTCTTGTATGACGTTATCTGATTTGATACATCCTGTAGAGAACCCGATGCCTGATTTATCATATCTTGTTATAACCCAACCAAATGCTCTTGTAACTGATCTTGTGATCCCTCATGAGATTGATCCATTGTTTCCATTTGTTTGCTCATGATTATGAGGAAGTAGTATGACTGAGTGATCTTGGTATTACTGTCACATAACCCTCCATAAATTATTTTCACATTTTCATAACTAATGTATGTAAAATGCTTAAATAAACAAATGCAATGCAAATGCATGTATGCAAAAGGTGTTATTCCAGAGTGAACATCTTAAAACAACTTTCATTGAACAGAAAAGGTTTCGGTACATCAAACAAACTTTACATATAATAGATATCATTCTCTTCTAACTTCTCTATCTCTCTCAAAAGCCAAGTTAACTTCCACTTATGCTCAGGTGTTAAAGTTGTTAATCTGCTTCAACTCCCTTGCAAAGCCAGCAAAATCAACCAATTTGTGACCCACATTGCTTGCTTTGACAATAATTTCTTGTATGACGTTATCTTTTTCCTTTATCTTTTGTATCAACGATCAGAGCTGTAGACAATGTTGTTCATTTTTCCTTGCAAGAACATTTTTGTGGTTACAAATTTCTCGTGTAATATCTTCATAATCATCTATAATATTCATCAATGTCTTGTTCCTGACTCTAGTGGCATCTAGCTTAGCATCAGTTTCATGCTTGTGGCGCTGATATGAAGCTATCATGTTGGCTATAGCCATATTCAACATCTGATTTTCGGCTTGACATCTTCCGAAAGCAATAATGGTTGTATCGTGCTTTTCTTCTACAATCCATAGATCATAAGAGAACTTCTCGGCTCGACCTTCATGCATCTTGCAATTCCTTCTCCATTGTTCAATATTGTTTTCCAGTTTAGTGACCCCTGTTGTTCACTCTTCTAGGTATTCCTATACCAACATTTATAAAGGCTTGACTGATCCTTTGAAAACCATCATGCATGGCTTCCATCTCTCTATTCATTTTCTCACTTTCACTCCTCAAATGATGAACTTGAGCTTCGTACTTTAGAAAATCTTCTTTCTCCTAGATGTCCCCATTGATACCCTTACCTTTGAACACTTTTGGTTCTAACTTAACAGGACAATCAATTACCAAACTAGGTCGATATTTTATCTCGAACTCCAAGATTCCATGTCCAAAAGATGTTGGACTCGATGCTTGAAGGCTGTGTAATTCTCAATGAGATGTCCTTGAGTTCTAGCATGATATTCACTACGAACATTGACGTCATACCAATTTGGATACAAAGGTTGCCAAGGTTTCACATACTACGGGGCCACCTCCCGAGCTTCTAAAAGTTTATCATACAATTCTTTATATGATACAGGGATATGATCACAATGAGGGCCACCTCTCGGCTTGGATTCAATTTGAGTCTTCAGGTTTATTCCCTCTGATGCTGGAAGTAGACTCTCAGGCATCAATGAGTTTTGATCATGTGGCTTCTTTTCATCTTTCTGAACTTCTACAGTCGTCATCACTTCCTTAGTGTCTCCAAACAACTTGTTGATACGAATGATGATTGTGCATGATTTTTCACATCAGCTAGAATCAACTGTCCCTTATGTACTTGAAATCGCATGATTATTTTGTTCGATCTCTTTCTTTTCTTTTACAGAAGTCTCTTTTTCTTTGGCCAAAGTCGCTATTCTATCCATCATCTTGGACATTTGCTCTCTTATCTCTCTTATCTCCTTTTTCTCCTCGTTGGACACACGATCCTCAGGCACATAGCTCTCTACTATTCTCAGAGCTTCTTCAGGATGTCATTCCCTAGCTTTATTATAGTTTACTTTATCATGAAACCGTTTGTCCATCATGAAAACCTTTTACTCTGATAACCACTCATAAATCAACACCTTTGATTATGTCATGATCATGCGATGCAAGCAGAAAGAAAAGCAACATAAACACAAGTTAGTACAAATAAGATAACAAAATGGCAAGAATTATTATAAAGAAAAAAATAGCAAAACAATCTAATGCAAAACAAGAGTGTCAATGCAAATGCACAAGGTGTTAGTTCCAAAAGCGACCACCATAGAACAACCTTCGTCAGACCATAGGTTCTTCGTACACTAGACAGACAAGCTTTATTTTCTTCATTTACTTGATTTAGGCCTTTCTCAAGATTTGATATTGTTTTCGTAATCGTTCTTGGACTTCTCAAAGTGTTGATCTACCTATTTTCGTCTTAATTCACCTATCGTATTTGTCAAATATCTAGACCTTCTTTTCCGTGGGATTCTCCAAGAAGACAGCGGCCTTGATATATCATGAAGGATCTTCTCATTCTTGACTCAACTAACATCTGACTATCTTGTCCCATCTCGATCTTTGTTTATTTAACAGGGATCTTTGATCTCCTTTGAGCTCTTCTCTCTTCGATCAACTTTGTTTGTCAGTTATCGCCCTTACGAAGTTGAATATTTAGTTATGAAACTCTTATGTCGATATGAAACCCTTCTAATTTGGTTCACCACTTGTGAATTAATACATTGTTTGGTTATGATGTGAAAATACAAATGCAAATACAAGGCAGATAAAAATAAGATAAAACAAAAGAAATTGTTAGTACCACTTAACCAAAAGGCAAAAGAAATATTTACGAACGAAAATGATCATACCCAACAGGGTATCTACCCTGACATACTTTTATAACAGTTCTACCCAAACATGCTTTGTTATTTACAAAAAATAATCCTAACCGCATGATATCTATTTCGCATGCTTGTTTTAAAAAAATGAGCCTAATCGCATACTCTTCTAATTCTCATGCTTTTTTTTTGCAAAAATAAATAAATAGATTCGAGGAAAAGGTTAGAGTGAGTTTCCCTTTTTGTGACTTTTGAAAAACAGCGGACATAAATTTAGTATGAAATGGGTAGAGTTTCGGTATTACTAACGGGGTCCTCGAATTGTCCTTTGCTGGTGCCCCCTTAGGCCTGCCAGACCCTTGATCCTCACTCATTATAGGCTTAAGAGGACCGAGTTCATTTCGAGAGGATGCATTTCCCCATGTCCATGCGAGGAAACTCAATGTTCCACTCGTAAACACGAGGCATATGCACCCTATAGGTTTACTTGCTAAAGCCCGTGCGGAGAAAAATACTTTTTCTCACGTAAGCATAGCGTTTAGCCCTACCTAACGGGACAGAGCACAGTTAGAATGCTCCAAATATCGAACTGTTATAGCGCGAGTGGGGAAAAATCACAATCCTATGCCTCGATCCAAAAAAACCAACTGACTAAAACAAAGGTAAGAAATTTGAAATATGTAAATCACACGTTAATACAACTAATAAATAAAAAAAAATGTGTGATGCAATGTGATGTAAACAAAACAATGATCAAAAATCTAAATATCATTCAAATTTGCCATTTTCAACTAAAAAGATGACGTATAATCGATTACGGCTTGACTCTCTAATGTCCCCAGTTGAGTCGCCAAGTTGTCGGAACGATCCTTAAGCTTTTTAGGGCTATGGCGGGTATCGATCCAACTTAATCTTGGGAAAAGGTTGGGTTTGAAAATAAAATAAATGAATATTTTCAGAGTCGCCATCAACCTTTAGGTTAGGCAGGTTGAATACCTAAAAATACCTTTTAAAATAATTTTAAGAATAATAATTTTAAAAGATAAAAATTGATATTCGTTTAACCATAAATTCATTTTGAAGAAAGGGTTTGGAAGTCGATTACGTGTGGGGAATGATTAGCACCTCCACAATGCTCGAAATCGGTACCTAAACAATTATACGTCATCTAAATATTAAAATTGGCAAATTAGAATATACGTTTAAATTATGATCCTTTTTAGAAAAATATAAAGGTTGTTATTTTGCATGAACAATTCTCAAAAATACCTTCCTTGTCAGTTAAGGGGGCACTTACATGAATTTCTCATACGAAATAATATTTCCCAAGTTTTTAAATAAAATACATATATTAAATATATTAAACCAAAAATACATTCAAAAATAAAATATATTATTTTGTTCGAACAATTCTTGGAAACACATTCCTTGTTAGTTAAGGCGCGTTTCTATAAATTCCTCGAGTTAAATAATATTTGAAAATATTAAAACTAGCGAGTAATTAACAAATATAAATGATGTACCAAAATAATAAAAATAGTGACTTTAGGGATTAAAATATACAATAAAAAAATAAAGGTAACCTTTGTAAATATTTTACCATCTGATCACTATAATCGTAAATAAACCAAATTTAATCATTCATGGCCAAAATGAAATTCATCAAAATAAGGCACTCGAATTAAAATAATCACTAAGATAAAATAATAAGCATAAAGGGACTAAAATGAAATAAAACTAAAAAAATAGCCAAATCATAATCAACTACTGACTAAAATGCACAAATTGAAGATTTCGTGTCTAAATTATAATAAAATAATAAACAGAATCCCAAACAGTGGCCAAAATGAAAATAATAAAAAATAATGACTAATTTCGAATGAAACAAAGTGACTAAATTAAAACAAACAAAAAATATGGCACAAAATTAAAGAATTAAAATAAATAGAGGACTAATGACCAAAATAGAAAAACAAGCATAAAGTAGAGGGACCTTTAATAAAAAAACCAAAAAGTTGGTATTAAAAAATAGAAAAGGAAAAATCAAAAAATCAGTCCCTAAGTATTTTAAAAAAAAATTAAACAGGCACTACACATGACCAAAATACAAAACACGCATTAAAGTATAGGGACCATAATGAAAATAACCCTAAAAATATATATTGTGCATAAAAATGGGTAAATCATAAGTTCGGTCCTTTACAGGTGACCTTTATGCAAAAAAAGGCTAAAGGTTGGAGGACTTAAAAACAATTTTACCCCAAATTTTATCTATATATACAACTTATTCCATTTTTTCATTTGAACACCAAACCAGAAAAAATAGCAGAGAGAAAGTCTCATCTCTCTCAACTAGCTTCGACCGGCCCACTGCCGGCCACCGTGAGTTCCATCTGACAGTCGGTCGACCACCGCTCCGGCCGCCGCACACGGTTGTTCGAATTTTCAAAATTTTCCCAAAACACTACAAAAACCCAGATCTACCCCCTTGACAACTATTCTAGGCTAAAAACCACCTAAAAGCTCCATAAAGGACCCTGAAACATCCCCAACCTTTCGACTCCCTATAACTCTAGCGACGATGATCCAGCCCCGGTTCGAACTCCTCCTAAGGTAATAGATCATCCTCTCTTCTCTATTTTTGTTACATGCTAGCCTTTATTTTATTTTAGACTTTGTTTCAAACTAAACCGAAAATGCAAAGAAAAAAAATGAAATCCAACCAAAACAAATACCTCCAAATTTCTGATTTTTATTGCTTTGTATTCTGAAAAACCGAAAAGGGTCAAGCCTTATTTTTACATTTGTTGATTCTTGGGTTTTTTTCACAGTAGGTTTCAATCCCTTTTTTTACAATCGGTTAAATCCCCCTTTTACAATAGGTTTCAATCGAGTTTTATACCCATTACAGTATGTATATTTTTAAAAAAAATTTGTTATGCCTTTGCTTGATTGACATATTGGTGATTGAGTGATGTCTGTTGCAGGGGTGGTGTGTGTGACATCTTCTGGAGCCTGGTAGCAACTGAGAAAGCGGTGGGGAGTGTTGCTACTTCACGTGGGAATGGTGGAATAGGGTATGGGTTAGCAGAATTTGGGTTTGGGCCTGGTTGTTTATTGGGTCAGGTACAGGTTGCTTGTTGGGCCTGTTCCTGCTGGGCCTCGGGTATTGAGGTGGTGGCCCGGTTGGTTTTTTAATTGGGTCTGTAAAGGAAAAAATGAAACTTAATTAATAATAATAATAATAATAATAATAATAATAATAATAATAATAATATAATATATATATAATAACCCGGACAAAAACGGGTATATACACTACCATTTTCATAGGTAAAAGGCCCTTATAAAAGTATTGAAATAATCTTTGCTCACTTAACCCGTGTTGCGGACAACTTGCGCAAAGCTTTTTAAATCGTTCCCAATAGTCATAAAGACTTTCTTCATCTCTTTTTCTGAATGGAGAGAATGCTCCTTCGTAACTCGCTTGCTTTAGCTGTTGGGAAGAACCTATCAATAAAAATTTGACTCATCTCAATCCATGAATTAACCGAATTTTGAGGAAAATAAAATAACCAATCTTTAGCCAAGCCGACTAAAGAGAAATGGAAAGCTCTCACTTTAATTTGATCTTTGGTAACTCCCTTTGGTTTCATTCTAGTGGAAACCATGTGGAATTTCAATAAGTGTTTGTGCAGATTCTCATTGGGAAAGTCTTGGAAAGTGGGAAGAAGATGAATAAGCCCATTCTTTAATTTATATGGAGTCCTACCATTAGGAAAAGGGATGCATTATGGTGTCTGAGTGACAGGAGCTGCACTAGCTCTCGAATCATTTGTTCTTCTTCTTCTGCCATCGAGATTTGATCTTAGTTATATATGTATGCTTCAGAGTCTGTCTGTGGATTTGAATTCGTTTCTGAACTATATTATTATTCTTCTTGTCTTTTTCTTTTTTTCTCAAAGCGTTTGTGTGTGGATTCTTCGTGCTCGTGCTTCAATCTCCGGGTCAAGATCTACTAATTCTCTCAGGTTTGTTCTGGTCATAAACAAAAACAACGAAAAATAAATCAGTACTTGTCTTTAGCCCCATGCAAAGAAGCCAATTTGACACGTGTCATTTTTGCGTCAAAATAATTCCTTATTCCCAAAAGAAATATAAAGAAAATATACCAAGTGGAAAGTAAAGGTCGATCCCATAGAGACTCTACAGTTTCTAATTTAATTATCTTCTTGTTTTTGAACGGTAGAGTTTGGATAGGGATAATATTTAAGGTAAAAAAATAAATAAAAATATAGAAATAAAAGATGAGATAAGAATAAGATAAATAGGGGGTTTTGAAAAACTATTTGAAAATAAGATAAAGGCAGATAAAAATAATATATATATATATATATATATATAATAAAATAATAATTGGAGTTTGAAAAGAAGACTTATTGTTAAAAGTAACCTTAGGCTTTCAACTTTGACTCAGTTTCCTCGTATCATCGAAAAAGATCTTTACTTCAGGATTCATGCATGTTACTTGTCTACAAGGAGAAATCCTCGTGACTATTCTTTGTATACCGAATACCCAAGTTTAATCTTTAATATCGGTTTATGGATTGATCAAAGCAACAACAATGTTGTATATCTAAAAATGTTGAGATTCAAAATACTGCCAACTCGGATTATGTTGTTTCAACAATAATTGGTTCCAATTTCAGTTTCTTCTTTGCAAACAATTTTGCTAAGTGTGTTCTCAAGAAGTCGAATATGCTTCAATAAGCTGATCCTTCCTCCCATGTTAACCACAACAACATCCATACCAACGTCGATTTTTTTGGTTTTGGAAATTGTTTTTGATTTGAAAATAAGCCTAGAAAACTTAAAAAAAATATATCTTAAGCGATTTAAGTGCCTTACAATTCTCACGTTTGCAATTGATTCATTGCTTTAGCCTTTGGCTTAAAAGAAAATTAGCTAAGCATGACTAAAGTCATACATAGCATCTTTGAAAATAAAAAAAAAATAAAAAGAAGAACTTTGAGAAAGAAAAGAAAAGCTTTTATTAAAAACTAGAGAAAAAAAAAAGAGTGATTTCTGAATGCGTTTATGGGCTTACCCTGAAAGGGTATTTATAGCCTTTAAAATCCTAAAAATAGGGAAAAATGTAATTCTTAAAATAAAGAGATAAATCCTAATGAAAATACTTAAAACTATTTAAACTAAAATACTAAAAAACAAAGATAAGATAAAATATAATATCATATAATATTTAAATTAATATCCTATTTAAATTAATATCCTAAAACAAAAGTTTAACTCAAATTCGAATTGTAGAAACGTGTGGCTGATCCATTCATTCTTATGAATCATTGACTGAACCTTCTAGAAGGTGCTGACTCATTGCCTCGTCAGATGCATCATGCCCAAAGTCATGCCCACTAATCCAGGTTTGATTCCAAAAATAAAATAAAAACTACAGAATTCTCCTCTTTAAGTGGATTTGTCCAGAATCTAGTGCCATGCATAGAAAATGAATCAAAACAAACAAATAAGCCACAAAAACCAACGATTAAGGAGAAATTTAAAAGAAAAATAATAACCAAATAAAGCACCTATCAAATAGATACAACAGATGATCAAATGGGTGATGAGCAAAAGGAATTAAGCATCACATAAGAAGTCTCCGATGAAATCCCAGCAAAGGCAGTCAAAAGTTTTTTATTTATAAATTCACCTTTATAGCCATTCACCCCATTACCATTCTTGTTTTTCATGGAATGGATGACTTCATGATTAATGATAGTGTTTTTAGTGATATTCATGCTATATATGAAATTCGTTTGCTTAGGGGTGGTCAAATTAGGCATGGGTCTTTGAAGATGGCAAACAAGGATCTTGGTAATCAATTTGTAAAGAATTAAACACATATTAATCGACTGGAAGTCCTTGAAGGAATAAGAGTGGGGCTTTCGGGATGAGGAACGGGAAAGTTGGATTAATCTTGAGAATGATGTCAAAGTCGGTAAACACTGAATGAATCTTATTACAGACAGAAATGTTGACAATATGCCAATTTTTCTGATATAATTGGGCATGAAGATCATATGTGTCCGGAGATTTGAGAGGAGACATAAAGGAAAGAGCCTCTTTAATCTCAATAGGATCAGGTACACAATCAAGGTGATGAATCTCATTGGAAGAGATTCTTAGGGAACACACTATATTTTTCGGAGGAACTAGGTAGTTATCAGGAAGGGAAACATGAAACTTTTGTAAATTGATCGGATATCATATACAAGATACATATTAAAAAGGGGTTCAATTACTAACATATTTAATCAGACATTCAGAAACTGATGCTTCAGAACCATTTAGGATTTCGGGTGCATCAGAAAGGTATTTAGGAACCTTACATCTGAATTATTTAAGATTCAGATTTAACAAGAGTGGTTCCGTTACTTATGCCAGCAGGGGTATTTAGTCATTACGATTCCTGAAGAATTCTTAGTAACTTAATCTAATGAGGGTAAACAATGATTTACAATATTCAAGATTTATATCAAAATATTAGGATTTTGTGCCAAATTAAATTTAATAGATCTCCACACCGTGGCACTCGCTAATTATTTGAACCAATATCCTTTAGAATATTCACATCTTAATACTGACTACACTAGTTAAATTGATCACCATCAAAATCACCATTGAACAGATCTTGAGGGGATAAACATGTATTCCGATGATATTATTTATTTTTGTATGATAACAGTATCCAGAATGATTGACGTGTTTGGGTTATTCTCCAAAACCTTTAAGGGTAATACAACACTTAGGTTTGTTGGTGTTTTCAGAGTTTATCTAATGGCATCCATTTTTTCTAGGCTATGAGGGTATTTATGTCATTTTAGTACTCGAGGTTATCCTAGTCATTTTAGAGTTTAAGGGTATTTTACCAATTTGGGTTTAACATTACAACAAATTTGATTATTTGTGGAATCTAAAATATTGTCACTGAAACATACATTTATGTCACTATTTGTATTTTGTGACATAAAAATTGACGTCACGGCAAACATCACCCTAGGTGTGTCACTAAATGTCAAATATGATGATGTATAAGATTTCGTCACGTATTATTAAACATATAGTGACGTTAATGGATAATCTCACATTATAATTTGCATTCAATGACAATTAATTACGTCACCAAATAATGTACATTTTCGTCATTGATAAACCATATCGTCACCAATAACTCAATGATTTATTTGTATACGTGATGAAAGAAAAGTTATCACAATATTAGTGACGCAATACATGGTCACCTATTAGCGGTATAAATGACAATTATGCATAACGTCACTTTATAATTGATACTCAATGACAACTAGTTACGTCACTAAATAATAGAAAATTTTGTTATTAATAATTCACATCGTCACGAATAATACATTAAAATCAAGCTATATGTGACGAAAGATATATTGTTACATTTTTAGTGACGTAATATAACGTTACCTAATAGTATTATAAATGACACTTATGCATAACGTCATTTTATAACTTATATTCCATGACAGTTAGTTACATCACTAAATTATATAATATTTTTATTAATAATTTATATCTTCATGAATAATACGATAAAATCAACTTATATGTTACGAAATAGATATTGTCAAATTTTTAGTGACGTAATATAACGTTATGTAATAGTATTTTGAATGATGATTATGCATAACGCCACCTTATACAATTTTCTCCAATATAGTGATAAAATTACGATTGTCACCATAATATGACAATATATATTAAATTGAAAATATTCATATTAATCTAAAGAAAAAATAACATAGTTTACTTATTGTAAAATAATAAAATTTATACGAATGTTTCACTAGAAAACATAATACTGCCATTTTTATAAATATAAAAACACTTAAATGTTCAAAGAAAATAAAAATAATATGACTTGTGGAATAACTTTTTGCGAGAATCTCAATCCATATCTTGTGTCGATTGTGAATCTGTTGATGATGAGTTTGTGGTATCATTTAAAGCTACAAAAATAATTAACACATTAATTGTCATAGTTACAATTATATAATTATTTTATTTATTTAAATATATTGTTTACCTGAAAATTGAAGTGAGGGCACAAGAATTCCGACGGCTAACAAAGCAGATCTCATAACCTCCATTTGAGTTTGACGAAACCATCTCAACTATATAAAATATTCAATTATGTAAAAATGGGTAAGAACAAAGAGATCCTAAAACTAAAACCATAGCAAATACAACTATGTAAAATTGCCAAAGTACACATTAAAATAAAATTGTCGAAACCATATAAATTATACAAAAAAATCATTTATATTTAACAGTAAAATAAAAATATTAAAAAAATATATGCCAATTACCTGGATATTGAAATTGAGATTTCTTTATCAGCGGCATCAGCTTGGAGCAACGCGTCAGGTTCACTTCTATGATCCCTTTAAGGAGACCGTTGAGTCTTGAGATTTCTCCGAGATAGAACTCAACGAGTTGCCTCGAGGTGAGTTGGTTTCTCTCAATACTTTGTTTTATATCTTTGACCGTTGCTTCTCCGATTGAGAATGTATAGTTTGTGATTGTACGGGTGGAAGCACCAAATGAAAATATGGAAGAGCTCTAATGGAGGACTTTGACTCACTATCGAGACAACTCGCAAATTTCAATCCTAGAAATTGATGAACCTCTTCTAGTTCTATAATCTGGTACAAAATAAAAAAATTGCAAAATAATATAACTCTAAAACAAGATTATTTCAAAAGTAAAATACATAGAATGAGATTTCTATTTCACTTTCTTGATAATCTTTTTAACCCTAAATCAAATCTTTTATACAATATTCAATTGTATTTATCAGTAAAATAAAAATAAATTAAAAAACTTAATTACCTGAACATTGAAATTGACAAACCGCTTCTACTATAATCTAGAGCAAAACAAAGAAAATAATTGTAAAATAATAGAATTCTAAAACAATATCACTCAGTAAAATAAAAAGAAAAATATTTTTATTTCACTTACTTGATAATCTTATTAACCCGAAATCAAATCGAATATGCAGTTACTTTATGTAATGACAAGTCTTAACTAAGGAAATAAATACTTTATTATTAAAAGGTATAATTTCTTGCTATGAATAAGGAATGTGGAATTTGCTTGGAGGGAATTTTGATGGGGAGTTGAAAATTTGCCTCCAATTTTAAACATAGGTATATCACTTTAATATTATTAATAAAAAAATAAAATAGTAAAAAAATAAATTTAAAATAAAAAAAATATTTTTTAAATTATTAAAAGTAATTTGACAAAAATATTTGACTTTTTCTATACAACATAAATATGACTTGTGTTCATGTAAGAGTTTTATAATTTAATTTTTTGTATGACACTTGTTTTATAGTATTAGTTTTTTTCTTTTGTTTTATTTTTATTAAAAGAGTAATATTTTATATTTTAAGATTATTGATGTTATATGTATCTAAATATGTTGGAGCTTTATGGGTATTTCTATGATCAAGTATAAATATCTATTTTTTCCCTAAACACTTTGATGTAACATCATGGAAATCATAGAAGTATAGTAATATATAAAAAAATCATATGGTCATTTCTTTTTTTAGATTTTCTATTTTATGTTTTTCTCTGAAGAAACATTTGAATGTGAGATAATCTAATACATAATAACGTCAATAAAATTTAAAACACAAAAATCTATGTAAATTGCATTGTTTAATAATTTTTTTAGATTATCTTATTTTTAACATTAAGTGACGTAAATTCATGACGTCTTTTAAAATTGTCATATAAAAAAAGAGAGAAGTGACAAATATTGATTTCGTCATGCTAAAATTATTTTTTGTAACAATAATAAAATGTCACTTTTAATGTCTTATAAAATATGACAAATTAAATTGTCACGAATAAAAACTTTTTTATGACAAATGTGCAACATCGCTAATTGAAATTGAATCGTCATTAATACATTTTTTCATTGGAGACGATTTTATAATGTCATTATTTTATCTAAATGTCATTAAAAGGTTTCCCACTAAAAAATATGGTGGGAAGATTTTGGAGCCAATCATATAGAGATGAAAATCAATGACCATTTTTTAAATTGTAATAAAAAGTATACCATTAATCAATACATATGACGAAAAGAAAAAAAAGATCACATTATAGTATGTTTTGTGACGTTATACGCAATGTCATATAGAAATTTCGTCATAAATTGATAAATTTGTTGTAGTGTAAATACATCTTGTTCATTTCAATACTCGAGGATAATTCAATCATTATAAACTCTTCAATAAGGTGTCATACATTTAAGTAATTTAGTCTTTAAATGAACATTCAAAAATTAAGAGATCAACACATTTTGAATTTTCAAAGGTAGAACTGATTTTTTGGGGTTTTTCAAATAGATCAAGAATTTAATTGGTGATTCATAGGTTCAAATGGATCAAAATATGAGTTCACATGTTACTTTCACTATCATCCTTAGTCCCTTTTACACTTAAAGGATATTTTCTTTATTTCATTCAATTATGTCATTTGTATTACTTTCAGTAAATTAGTCTTCAGATATTTATTCAAAAATTATAATATCCATGTATGTTACAATCTTGAAGGTTAAAAATCCATATTTCTATTAAGTAAAGAATGAATTCTTTGGTCATTTCCACTATCAATGGAGATCCAGGTTCATTTTTCATCTCAATGGCATTTTCTTAATTACTTATCCAAGAATTTTCAACATTTAACATTTAACAAAAATAATCATAATTTATGGATTTGAGGTTAATTTCTTTATTAGTTAATCACCAACCTTGAAATTGTTCCTTATTGTTCTTTCAGTTTCTAAATAATTTGATCGAGTCTCATCTAATTTAATATCCTTTTACCATATTCAATACAATTTTAAGAATATTCATCAGAATTTACTAGACCAAATATTTTAAATCATGCATTAATCAATTACCAATATATACCGTAAATCATGCGTATGGTAATAGAGTATTACCTCGATTTTTGAGCCATATCGGACGACCTTCTAAATTTCATTTAATCATTCTCGAAGATGAATTCAACGTTTCATAATATCTCGAATACATGGAAAAATAATTTGCACCAAAAATGAGATTTAAATGCGACAATCAGATCGAATCGAAAGATAAAATACTGAAAATTAACTTATCGGGTTTGAATTTTGCAAAACAAACCAAAAGTTTAAAATCAAGACATCAAAAAACATAAAATATGATTTTTCGAAAAATTTTGACTATATTATCAAAGTCAACATTGGCTACAGTCAACAAGTCAGATCAATTCAAATTGACTTGATATGAGTTGATTAGCATGAGTTGACTCAGTTCAAACAATAGACCATTTTGATCTAATTAGATCGGCTCAGTCTGGTTCGATCCAACCGGACCGGTTCTAGAAGATTCAACAGATGGAGATGAAACCCTCGTGTCAGGACAACACGTGTGGCGACGGAAGCCACAACCAATGTAGTTTGATTGCTTAAGGCTTCCCCACTTGCCAATATTCGATCACAAATAAAACAATAACACTCTAAATCAGAAAGAAAAACGATTGGAAGTTTACCCACGATGGCAATGGTGGAGCAACGGTGACAAACCAAACTGATTGGAATTTGGTCAGACAGCACCAGAAAGTCCAATGCTGGGGGCAGTGAGACTAGTAGATCTCGAGACCAGTACGAAATTGAATAAATTCAATGTAGGTCGGTGAGTTTTTTTATGAATGCTTTGAACGTTGATTCACGGCGAATGACGACGGCTTATGACGAGGTAACAGAGGGGTTTTGGTCGCGGGTGGACGAAGAACATGTCAGTGGAGGCGGTGCACTACATGGCGGCCGGACGATGGTTGTTCAGTGGTGGTCGGCGGCTACGGGGCTTTTAAAACCTCTAGGTTTGGCTCGATACAAAACAGGGGAGAAATATGATTTTAAGGAATTTAAAATCCCACCCAAATGTTATAAAAAAATCTTGTTCAATAAATAACAAGCACAGTTCCCTAGCTTAATGGCTAAGGGGTAAATTTAGAGTTGGGTCCATGAACTTCATAAAATTTTGAAAACTAAACTAAAGTTTTTAGAATCTTACGAATTGGTCCCTGTAATTTAATTAAATAAATTCAAATAATAATCAAATTAAATTTGGGGTGTTACATTGGTTATTGTGGAAAATGGAATTTTATTTAGAAATGATAATTTAGCTATTAAATTATTATACGAACCAATTTACTTCGGTGATTAAACAAATTGTTGTTGTCCTTAGAGGTCACGGGTATGAGCACCAACGACTGCAACATGGGTGATTGAGCATTCATTGTCAAATGGTTTAGAGTATTTAGAAGAAATACTACTTTCTAATCACCTTAACTTAATAAAAAAATTGTTAAATTACCTTAAATAGTCCTTACTAATTATTTTATCAATAGTCTTGATTATGATAATTAAAATCATATGTACTATTAAAACACGATGGTGTAAGGTTTTAATAGGCATTTCCATATTAAAATGCTATAATAATGCATTATTAAAAACCAAAATTAAACCGACATCTCTACATGAACATTGTGGATTATAACATCATTTAAATAAATGATATTTATTAGTAAGTATGGATGCTCTGAAAATTATAATGCTAGAATAAATTGGGTACGATGGATGCATTATAATTATTATTTGGAGTTATTTGCTTTTTTTATGACATTATTATTATGATTTAAACATTAATGGTTTATTGGCTTTTAATGCATTATATTATACTAAAGGAAAGAAAATACATATTTACGTTTATATGGTGCATATTAGAATACTAAAGAGAAATGTTATAATAAGTTTATATTTTTAATAAATATTATTAAAAACTCATTAAAGATATGCTTTTATATAATAAAGTTAATAAACATTATTGCTATGCTTTATAGATATTGAAGATGGGTAGAATATAAATGGTTGTTATCCGTTCGATTACTCATTTTTCATAATTGATTTTGAAATTGGTTACGGTTAAAGGAATTATATGAAGAGGAAGAAACCATTTATTCCCATGTGGGTAAGATTATTCGGCCCCTGTAAAACAAGGAAAAAATAATTGTGAATTGTTTTTATTATTCTTATAATTTCTTTTAAGAAATTTATCTGTCAAATATTATTTTTAGTTGAAGGTGAAACTAATAAAACTAGAACAAAGAGGCATGATTGAGAAAAAAAGAGTCATTACTATCAATTATTTATTACTGTTAGTAAATCATTTTTTAGACTAACAATGTAAAATCTTCATTTGGGTGTAGAATTAACAGATTCAATAGAGATGTTGATTCAAATGAAGTAATTGTCATGTTAGATTTTGGGCTTTTTTGTTAAAGATGATGATGCAAAGATTGAAGTTGCATGCATGGTGATAATGAACAAGTCTATTGGATAATTTTGATTCTAATTGCGAGTGTCGAAACGGTCCTGCGATCCAACTTAATATTGGAAAAGGTTGGGTTTTTAAAATAAAGAACAAATAAATAGATTTGGAGTCGTCATCGACATTTGGGTTAGGTAGTTCGAATACCAAAAAATACCTTTTTAAAATAATTTTAAGGAAAATAATTTTAAAAGATAAAAATGATCTGTGTTTAATCAGAAATTCATTTTGAAAAAGGGTTCGGGAGTCGATTACGTGTGGAGAATGATTAGCATCCTCACAACGCTCGAAATCAGTACCTAAGAGATTATACGTCATCTAAATATTGAAATTGGAAAATTTGAATATACATTTAAATTATTATCCTTTTTTTAGGAAAAAAATATAATGGTTGTTATTTTGCACGAACAATTCTCGAAATACCTTCCTTGTCAGTTAAGGGGGCATTTCTCTGGATTCTCCGTACAAAATAATATTGCCCAAATTTTTAGATAAAATAAATATATTAAATATATTTAAAAAAATCATTCGAATATATAAAATGCATTATTTTATTCGAACAATTCATGGAAACACACTCCCTGTCAGTTTAGGTGTGTTTCTATAAATTTCGAGTAAAATAATATTTTAAAATATTACAACTATCAAGAAATTAACAAATATGTAAATGGTGGGTCAAAATAATAAATATGGTGACTTTAGGGATCAAACTATAAAACTAACAAGAGATCAAGGCAACCATTGCAAATATTTTACAAACTAGGTAATGTAATCATAAATAAACCAACTTCACTCATTCAGGACCAAAATGGAAATTATTAAAATAAGGTACTCAAATTTAAATAATTATAAAGATAAAATAACAAGGATAAAAGGACTAAAACGAAATAAAAATAAAAAATAGCCAAATCATAATCAATCGGTGACTAAAATGCATAAATTGAAGACATCGTATCCAAATCATAATAAAATAATAAATAAAATCCAAACAGTGATCAAAATGAAAATAATGTAAAAAGCAATGACTAATTTTGAATAAACTAGAATAATAAAAATGACTAAATTAAAACAAGCACAAATTATAGCACAAAATTAAAAAAATAGAGGACCAATGACCAAAATGGAAAAATGAGCGTAAAGTAAAGGGACCTGGAAGAAAATAAACCAAAACGTTAATGTTGAGAAATAAAAAAGAGAAAATCACTAAATCAATCCCTAAGTATTTAAAAAATAAATACTCACTACACATGACCAAACTGTAAAACACGCATAAACATACAGGAATTAAATAGAAATTAAACAAAAAATATATAACATGCATAAGAAACAGGTAAATTATAAAAATGGTCCCTATAGGTGACCATTTTTCAAAAACACGCATAACTTAGGGGGAATTAAGTACAATTACTCTTTACAGTTTTATATAAATACAAACTTTTTTTTTCTTTTTTTATTTTCATTTCTTTTTTTAAATCTAGAGAGAGGGTTTTCTTTCACTCTAGAAAATTGACCATCGTCGGTCGCTTACCCTCGCGGATCGTCGTTCTTTTCGACGTCGGTCGCAGCACCACCGATGTCGTCGATGGCCGTCGGCCACCAAATTTTACCCGAAGATCTGTCTCGACTCCCTCGTCTTAGATCTAGGGTCTGTTTCGCACGAAACAACCTCCAACGTCGTGAAATAAGCCGAAAATCTCTCGGTTTCCATTGCCCGGATCTCCGTCGTGTGCCGTTGGATCGGGTTCATTCCAAAGTATGTTGGCCTCCTCACTTGTATACTTCTTCTCACCGTCCAGATTGGGTAATGGAGGCTCGACTACCGAGGAAAGGTATGGCCGAATAGTAAAACCCCTCTAATTTTCCTCTTTTAATCTCGGTTTTGTTTGATTTCATACGAAAGAAAAAAAAAAGAAAAAAAAAACCTAGCTTGTGTTTCGAAATAGATAAAAAGTAAAAATATCCCTTGAATCCTTGTTTTTTTATTGCTTTTTTCCTTTGAAAAACCGAAAAAAGGGTTTTTTAAATTGTTTCCTTTGAATCGAGTCCCCCTCCTGATTTTTTTTCATTTAATTTCCCTCATTACATTACAATCTTTTTTTTGAATTAGGGGACCCCTCCTCATTGTTTTTTCTTGGGTTTTTATATACCATTACATGATAGAATATAAATAAATAAATTTTATATTGATTTAGTGGAGTGTTACAGTGGTGGGAGATGACAGGGAATGGTGATGGCGTGCTCGATTGGTGGAGCAGGGCATGGGCAGTCGGGATTGTGGCACAGTAATGGCTTGTAGCAGCATGGTGTTGGCAGTGGGTGACCAAACCGGGTCAGACCCTAGGCTTCGGGTCAACTGGTTGTAACCGGGTTGGATTTGGGCTTTTTTGTTTGGCTCAATTGGGCCTGTTGATGTAATTTGGGCCCAATTGGGCTTGTTGTACTTGGCCTGCAAAATAATAATAAAAATAAAAATAAAAAAAGAAATGTAAATAATACTAATAATAAATTAGTTTCGATCCGGACAAAAACGGGTGTCGATAGCGAGGTTAGGTTATTTAGACTTGTTGTATGTTAATTGATGCTTTTTGAATACATGAATTAGAATAAATGAGCTTTTAATTTAATTTTTGAAACTTTGTAAAAATTTTATGGACTGAGATAACCCACTAATAAAAGGACTAAAGCAATAGTGAGCCCAAAATGTATATACTTAATAAGATACTATTGTGAGTAAAAGTGTAAAGCATAATTTGTTAAGAGGCCTTAATAAAGAGAAAATTCATAAATAATTTATTAGAAAATAGTGTGATAAGTATGAAAGTGCATATCAGTAGCGGATTTAGAAATTGAAAAATGAGGTTCAAAATTTTACTACTCAATTCTAAAAAATTTTGGGTTATAAATTTTCTTTTTTTTTATTCCTATTAGTAAACTAAACTAAATTTAACACATTTATCAAAATAATGGGTGTGCAATAGCTCCCTTGTGTAGTCATGTACATCCGCCCCTGGTGCATATCTAGGATTGGTTCTATGAAAAACTTGGTATTTTAGCATGCCTAGTGCACCACCTCTCTTTCTTAGAAACCTACTTGAGACACTGTTCATTACTATACTCACTATTTCAATTTGTAAAATACTATGGCAGTTAAGATCTCTATAAACATAGTGTAGAAGTAAAAGAAAAAGTAGAGATTAATTTAGTTGAGTGAAATACAAAATTTAGCCATAGTAAATAAATATGTGACGGTCTCATAGTAAATAAATATATGACGAGTTAAGATCTCTTTAGATATTAACTTGATACGCATGTATTTATATATATTATTTCAAAAATGAAAATGATTAATGGGATGTAATATAACATTTTTAAAATTTTGAGATATTTTTTATTCTTTTATTGTTCGAAAATTGGATGTAATAAAATGGGTTTAGGCCTTAAAAAGCGAGAGAAAATTAGGGTGTTATACATGGCAGATGCTAATAGTGAAAATTTTAACCTTGCAACTTAGTTATAACAATCATTTATGAAATCATTAATTTTTTTTATATTTAATAACAAAATCAATACACAAATTAAGGTCCAATAACCAATCAAATACTAAAAATTACATAAGCTTCTTTTAGAATCAATTATACACGTAAATGAATCATTATAATCTCTATTCAATATTCAAAATAATATTCTAGAATATTAATCTAGTATTTCAAGTATTATTACAAAACTTTTTATATAAAATAAATTGCAAAAATATTCAACAATCATGTTCGAAAAATCAGGTTTCGTATAGAAACAAAATCAACATCTCCAAACGTTGTAAATCATTTGAACTAGAATAAAATAACAATTTAACAGAGAAAAATAATATTTGATCAATCAGATCTCAAACTTAAAAAAGTCAGGATGTTACTAATGACATAAAATAAATAAATAGCTGAAAAATCAATACAATGGTACAATGCTGGCTTTAATCATTTAATGATTGAGTGAGAAAAAACATAAGTCGCCTTTAATATAATGAAAATTGGTATTTATATATAACTAAGACTATAATCAATATAGATGAGTTTAGGAGTCAATGTTTCATCAAGTCGAGTTAAGAAATTTTGAGTTATTTAAGTTGACGAGTGCTATTGTATAATTCAAACTTGATTTGAAATTTTTTTTCGAATCGAGTTGAGTTTTTTAAATTTCTGCTTAAATTTAATTGTAAATATTTATGATATTATTTGATTTCAATTTAATATAAAAAATAGAAGCAAATAAGTTTAACAACCACATATAAAATAATTAAAGTAAAACCAACATGCACATGTCAAAGGATAATATTAAAATATTTAGTCTTGTAATATAGTTATAACAACCATATATAAATTTATTCAAGTAAAATCAGTATTTGGATCATACATGTCAAATGATAATAGATATAAATCAAAAGAGAACGAACAAAAAGATAACACTGAGCTACAGGCGCATAGGGGATTTTCGTCGTCTCTCCGGTGATTTCAACTGACTTTCCTTCCGATTTCCCATCCTGTGAGTTTATTCTTCACTTAATGGATTGGAGGAAACTGTTTGAGTGTTCATCAGGGCAAGAGTTAGAGTTCCCCCCCCCCCCAAATCGAGATATGGAATTCCATCAGTTCAACCTCCTCCAGAGGTATTTGATGCTGGTATTGTTGAATGGAAACTCTCTTTGGTTGGGCAATTTCTTGGAGTTGCCCCTAATTTTATTTCCATGCAAAGAATTGTTGATAATCTTTGGAAGAAGGCACTGCAAGGAGCTCATGTTAAGGTCAGTTTAGCTGGAACCAACCTCTACATTTTTTCTTTCAATTCTGAATCGGTTAGAGACTGGGTTCTAGAAAACGGTCCCTGACACATTCTAAATAAACCTTTGATCCTTAGAAGATGGGAACCAAAGTTAAAAAGACTCGATTTTGACTTATCGAGTATCCGAATCTGGGATCACTTTTATAACGTACCTCTAGAACTTTTCTCGAGAGCAGGATTAAGTTACATTGCCAATGCTATAGGAGTCCCATTATCCATGGATTCGATTACTGCCTCAAATCAAGACTTCAATTTGTAAAAATTTGCATTGAAATTGGGGTAAACGATGAAATTCCTAAGTTTGTGGATGTTATCATCAACAACGGCAAATCTACATCCATTATTGTCAAAGTTCCGTGGTTACCTCCTTAATGTAGAAAATGCAAAATCTTTGGACATAGCGAAAAAGGATGCTTTGAAAAATCAATTACTGCCCAATAAACTTCACAAGTTTGGAGAAAAAAAAGGAGAAAATACTTCTACCTTGGAGGTCATAACAGTTGAGGGTATTGAAGCTCTTCAAGAACCGGAATCAAATTATTCTACTGTCATAAACGTGCATCAAGATACAAATACAGAAATCGGAAAAGAACCAAATCCAACGGAAACAATCCCAGAACCCAAAGACAGCGGCGGAGGGTGATCATTTAAATTCGGTCCATTTCACATTGAACCGAACAACAGCCGCAAAAGTTGATGCTGTCATTCACGTTTCAGCAATTAAGATGCGCATGCTACTTCGGATCCAGCTGGAATTGATCAATTAAACTCGGTCATCAAAATGAACAGAGCACAGGAGGAAAAAAGCCAAAGCTGCCAATTACGTTCAAGCATTTGAAGACGCGCATGCAATTACCGATCCAGCTGGAGGTGATCAATTACACTCTGTCATCAAATTGAACAGAGCACATGGCGCAAATGTCAAAGCTACCGACCATGATTCAACAAATGCAAATGAGAAGACCACTTCCGAAGCAGCTGGCACAACCGAGGACGTGGAAACTACTCATTCGATTCAAAAAAGAGGTAGAGGAAGGCCACAAAAGACAAAACAAAATCAGCATTGGCTCACAAAAAAGGTTTGAAATCCTTAAGCAAGTAGATGAAAATTCACCAATCATAGACGACAAAGGGAGGAAAATTTGGCCAGCATCTCTAGGTATAGCTGGTTTGATTAATGATCTCAAATTCAAAAAAGAAAGTTCATCTAGAAAATGCAAAAAATCCAATAAGTCACGCTCGTAAGGTTGCAATGGGCCCTAATTCTTTATGATTATTAGTTTCTGGAATATTAGAGGATTAAACAATCATTTAAAACAAGAAAAAGTCCTGCAAAGGGCTTTTCAAAATAAAATTGACATACTCTGTCTACTGGAGACCCGTGTTTAATTGGAGAAATCAGTGGAAATTCTTAATTCAAAATTTACACAATGGAATACCTGTTCAAACTAAGACTTTGCTTCAAATGGGAGGATTTGGATTATTTGGAAAAAAAACATTTAGACATATCTCTTTGTCATGCCACAACTCAGTCCATTACTATCATAGGCACTTACATATGTGGTCCCCTAATCATTATAGCTATTTACGGAAGCAATGATGGTATAACCAAAAGACAACTCTAGCAACATCTACGTGAATTGTTGGATCCTTTCCTTGGATCATAGGAGGAGATTTCAACGTTATCTTGCAATCGAAGGAAAGCTCAGACTACGATCTTATGGGTCCAACGTTAACTCCTAACATGAAGGATTTTCAGGAAGTTACTCAAGATCTCCATCTTCAAGACCACCCATTCTTTGGTCATTCCTTCACCTGGAGCAACAAACAACAAAACTCTTTTCTTGCAAAGAAGCTTGATAGGGTGATTATCAATCCCACGTGGGTAACTACCTTCCATCACTCATTTGTGGAATTCATTGCACCTGGCGCATCAGATCATTTCATGTCACTAGTTTGGCTAAACAGGGAGGTTCAAGCTAATAGACCAAAACCTTTCAAAATTTTCAACTTCTGGACTCTTTATCCTAATTTCTTAAATGTAGTAAGTCATGGAAACCATCCATTCAAGGAAACCCGATGAAGGTCCTCTTCCAAAAGCTTAAGCGACTGAAAGCATGCCTCAAGATCTTAAACAAAGAATGTTACAGTGAGATTTCAGCTCGAGTGCGTCAAAAGAAAAATGAGCTTGAATAATTCCAACTATCAACTCTGCGAGGAGAAGACACTATAGAACAAGAGTTGATTTTACATAATAAGCTTTCATCTCTTGAAGAAGCAGAGGGCATGTTCTTAAAACAAAAAACCAAAGTCCAATGGTTAAAAGAGGGCGAAAAATGCACAAAATTCTTCCATTCAATTATCTCAGGAAAAAACAAAAGAGACGCCATCCGAATCCTTATCGATGACCAAGGAAGAAGACTTGAATCCTTTGATGAAATGGCTGCTGAAGTGACTGAGTTTTTCTCAGGTCTTTTAGGTACTGCATATCTCATGGTAAAAAAATGTGACCCTAATCTTCTGAAAAATCTGATGCAATTTAATTTGCCTCCAGATTATTCGTCTAACCTTGTAAAGGTAGTAACTAGTGAAGAAATCAAAGAAGCCATTTTCAACCAAAGAAATTTAAAAGCTCCAGGTCTTGATGGATTCACTCCATACTTTTTTAAAAAATTGTGGTCTGTGGTTGGAGAAAACGTAATAAAAACTATTAAATACTTCTTTCAAGAGACTTTCATCCTTCCAACCTTCAATGCTACTACCATTACGTTGGTTCCAAAAGTCCCTAATCCCAATAAGGTTAGATATTTTAGACCAATTTCCTACTGTTCTGTTATATACAAGACAATTACAAAGATCCTAGTCAAAAGGTTGACAACTCTACTTCCAGGAATAATCTCTCCCAACCAGTCAGCTTTTGTAAAAGGAAGAAATATTGTTGACAACACCCTACTTGCTCAAGAACTGGTGAGAGGTTATGGAAGGAAATCTATCTCTCCTAGATGTGCCTTGAAAATTGACCTACATAAGGCTTTTGACTCTCTCCACGGGGGTTTCCTTTCTTCCATCCTTAAAGATTTATAGCTTCCTAATACTTTCATTGGTTGAATTGAAACATGCTTTACTGAAGCAAGATACTTCGTTTCTTTCAATGGAAGTTTGATTGGCTTCTTCAAGGGAGCAAGGGGAATAAGACAATGTGACCCTCTTTCTCCAATCTTATTTGTTCTTATAATGAATGCGCTCTCCAGAATCCTCAACTTGGCTGCTGCTAGAGGTTTGTTTGGGTACCACTCTAAATGCAAGAAGATTGGCCTCACTCACCTTTCCTTTGCAGACGACCTACTTATCTTATGTAAAGAAAACATTGAATCCATTGCTGGAATCATTAGTGCCCTGGATCAATTCTATGAACTGTCTGGTCTAAAACTTAATGCTGCCAAATGCGAACTATATACTGTTGGAATCCCTTTCAGGAATCTTGAGCATATTTTACAATCCACGGGAGTCAAACATGGTTGCTTACCAGTGCGATACTTAGGGGTTTCTTTAGTCACAAGGAAACTCACTGAAAAGGATTGTGTAGTTCTTTTTGAAAAGATCAAATTAAAGCTTCATCACTGGTCAGGAAAGCACTTGAGTTATGCAAGCAGATTAAAACTTATTAGAGTTGTCCTCTTAGTATAGCAAACTATTGGTGCAGACAGTTAATTCTGCCTCAGACAATTATTAGCAGGATTGAACAACATTACTCTAGATTTTTCTGTAAAGGAAGTGATAAGTAGCCATTGGATCTAGAGTTAGCTGGCAAAAAATCTGCCAATCAAAATATGAAGGAGGACTTGGATTAAAAGATACCAGAACATGGAACAAAGCATGTATGCTACAACTTATCAGGAATATCCTTGCGGGAGAGGGATCATTATGGGTAGCTTGGATCAAAAGCTACGTTATTAAAGATGAAGAATTTATGTTCATGGAGGTTAAAGTAAATTCCAGCTAGTGTTTCAGGCGCTTAATGAAACTTAGGGGAGTTGTTACTCCTGTTTTATCTACAGGATCTTCTAAAACAAAAGATTTCTGGAAAGAACTACGGGTACAAGGAGATAAAGTCCCATGGCACAAATTGATATGGTTTATCCTATGCATTCCCAAACATAGCTTGATTACATGGATAACGCTTCTAGATAGACTCCCAACTAAAGAGAGACTCCTTAGAATAGGAATTGTTACTGATGGCTCATGTATAAACTACAAAGAGGCTATGGAGACTAGGGATCACCTGTTTAGTGACTGTACTCTGGCAATTTCCATATGGAATAATATTCTTAATCTCTCTGGTTTAGACACACCTCCTTAAGCATGGGTGAACATGTTACACTAGGCCTGTAGTGCTTGGAAAGGTAAATCCCTTCTCACGACCATCCTGAAACTTGCTTGGTGCGCTTTTATTTATTCCATGTGGGAGGAAAGAAATAGAAGATTATACTGAGGAAGCTCAAGAAGTGTGGAAGAAATAGTGATCTCTATTAAGGAGATTGTAGGTATTCAGTTAAGAGGAATGAATATAAATAGATTAGATAGTATGAATATTTACCTTTGTAATCGTTGGGGAGTTTAAGTAGGCTGTAATTTATCCCATTTATGGGATATTTTTTGTAGAAAAACTCTGCGTCTTGGGTAATAAAATTAAAATTATCCAAAATATATATATATATATATATATATATATATATATAATAGATATATAGCAAACTTTTGATAAATGGATATTTGATAAATTAATTAGATCGATTAAATAGTAACTTTGTTACTTAAAATTTAAGTCAATGAGACAAAAAATAACTACCTAAATACAAAAGATAACAGTATTAAAAAAATATTCTTAAGGGCTCAGTGAAAAATATAAAATAATAATTCATTAAATACATTGAAAATTTTATATACAATACATAAAATTAAAGTAATTTTTATGACCTTGGTTTTGAATTAAATTTTATATGCAACATTCACGAATTAAGTGACATCGTTTGTAAAAGAATTGTTAATATTTTTTGAAGTTCCGGGTTTGAGCACTAGGAATGCCAATGGTGCCTAGACTTTCAGTTTTTTCAAAATCATAATAAAGTTTAGTTTTTGTTTCATTTTAGTACCTCGTTCAAAATTTAACGTTAACTTTTGAAAGAAAAAAAAGTGAAAGTTTAGTTACTAAAACAGATCAAAATTGATAGTTTAGGTACTAAACGCGTTAAATTTTTAGCAGTGATGTACTAAAATAAAATAAAACAAAACTTTAAGTATGATTGTTAAAAAATTAAAAGATTAGGTATTAAAATGGATCAAAATTAATAATTTAAGTACTAAATGTGTAATTTACCCTAAATTATTTGTATTAATTTATGAACATGCCTTCAACATCACCGATTCTTATTCGAGAGTCATGTCCGCTTAGATCAAATTTTGTAATGTCGGAAACAATTTGTAATAGTTGTAGGCTTCATAAATAATAACTTTTTTTACACTTTTCAAATGGAAAGCCATACAAAAAAAAATGAATTACAATATTTTGACATAAACATATATTTATTTATAACAAAATTTTTAATCTATCCAATGACTATATAAGTAGATTTTTAAACCATTAATTATTTTTTTTCTTAATTATCATGTGCAAATGATTATCTTATTTGATTTAATTTATGAATTATTTATTTGATTAGAAATATGATTTTTTATTTTTCCTGATTCTTGATTCCTGATTTACTAATTTAAAATTATGTTTGTCTAATACATATTCTCTGGTTACCAGTTTTATTGAGAAACAAATATCTTTGATTTATTGTTTCTACCTAAACCAGTTTGTGGGGTACTTTCTGGGATGAGATATGGAGTCTTTACAGGTTCTCTGATCAAATTGGTAATTCCTTATAGATTTAAGGCGACCTTCGGGTTGGCTTTTTAGCCCAATGAACCTAGGATAAGACCTTATGGATCCTAAGACACTCCCTTAGTTTGGCTCATCTTCATTGTGCATAGGGAAATCTTTATGGACTTGAAGCACCTCCTTAGGTGGGATTCTACGCTTCGGCTAGGGTAAGTCTTTATGGCTTGAGGTACTCCCTTAGGTTGGCTCTTATACCCATTGGGTATAGGGTAAGTCCCCTTATGGATGCAATTTTGGGAAACTGCATATTGATGTACAGTTGGAGGGTAGTTATGTATTTTAAATCAACCTCACTGCCACTTTTATGATATTTTACTGAATTACTTTTTGAAACTTATCAATATGTTTATTTTTACACCTATTGAAACAAATTGAGCTCCCTAACTCACTCCCTCAATTTTCCCCTTTTTCAAATACTTTTGTTTAGGCATTCCATAATTGGCACTTTGAGGATCAACACATCACGCACCATTTTTTGTTGTAATGTTTCCATCTTTCAAATTGTTTTTATTTGAGTCCTCAATTTGACTAATTATAATCCGGGTCAACGCATAAACTTAGGTTCTTAAAGATTGTTACATCTTAAATATTATTGTCATAATAACAGGTCTTCGAGGACTGGCCCAAAATTTAAAGGGTATGCCAAGTTTGGCATATTAGGCATTGCAAGTGCTGCATGTGCTTGCCCTTAAATTCTTCGCTAACCCTATACTAAACAATTCAAACACGCCATTATATCTTTTCACGCATGGCTGCAGATGTCTTATTCAAATGTGCAACATACAAATAAAACCAGCAGCTCCCTCTTCGTTTATGCCTATAATTCGAAACCCTGTTTGGCACACCAAGATTGAGCTTTATCAGTGGGAAGACCGTCACCTAATTCTACACTTCTACACGCGCGCATGGATTAGGATCGTTTATATTGCGTAAAACTCTTTTAATTTTATATTTTTTTAGGATCGTTGATTTGAGAAAAATTAAAGGTTGAGATTAACTCTTTGTTTTTTGTTTTTTTTATCAGTGAATATTATAGAAAATCACCACATGTCACCACCTGGATAAAATGGGTGATGACAACTGCCCCTCTTTGCTCATTGTTGTGGAATAGGAATGAAGCAAAGACAAGAAGCACTAATTTTATCCGGCTGACTGCAAATCATGAGCTATTGATCCTTTTGATATGAACCCTTTACTCTCTGATAAAAGTCTACTCCAAAATCTGAGCAAGCTCTCCTATATGAACTCCTCATTTCCAAAATGTCTTGGACATAACAAACGAGATCTCCTGTATGAACCCTCCATTCTACCACAACAACTCAGTCTAGGTCGAACGAGGTCTTTTATATAACTCATTCTACCTGTAGAAATGTTGATTCACCTATTTCTGTGATGAAATCGAGCAAAAACAAAATGCTGATCCAAATTCTTCTATGAAGAATCAAGCAAAGTGATGAAGCTGACCCACCCCCTTCTGTGATTGTGTCGAGCAAAATGATGATGTTGTTTCGACTCCTTCTGTGAAGAAACGAGAACCATATTTTCACTGATCCAACTTCTTATGTGAAGGATCAATTAAAAGATTGTTACTGATCCAACTCCTACTATGAAGAATCAAACAAAATGTCGATGTTGATCTACCTCATTCTGTGATATAATCGAGCAAAATAAAGTTATGCTAATTCAACTCCTTCTGTGAAGAATCAAATGGAATGACATTGTTGATCCAATTCCTTTTGTGAAGAATCAAACAAAATGTTGATGATGATCTACCTCCTTCTGTGATAGAATCAAGCAAAATAATGTTATGCTGGTCCAACTCCTTTTGCGAATGATCGAGCAAAAGATTGGTACTGATCCATCTCCGTTTGTGATTAAATCAAGCACCGAAATGGATGTCAGAATCAAACAAGTTCTCCTATATGAACTTGTACAACTTCTAATGAGCTTCTGTAAAATGTAATGATGCATATGCATTGAGTTCTTCATCGAACTCCAGATTCTATTGGGGGAATGTCTCTTTTGGAAATCTTATCGTCCTTGTAAAAATGTCAACATGTTTGACATGAATGAATGAACATGCATGCTCCTATTTATATGCCTAAACATGAATGCATGGTGTCAATTATATTAGGACCACAATTTCCACTGACTTGTGGGCCTCTTCTCTTCTTCTTCGCTCAATCTTCATCTTTAAGATCCTTGCAAAGTTCTAACTCATGGTTTCATCTCATGGTTTCATGATTTCATCTCATGTTCGGAATCAAACTCGTTCTATGTATTCCCTTCGGGTTCTTTCCTCATCCGTTCTAAAGTGTCATTTCAGGTTTTCACTTTAGATTCACTTTTCTCAAAGTGCCCTTTCGGGTTTTCACTTTGAATTCATTTTCTTTTATTTTTATTTTTCTTCATTTTTTTCTTTTTCTTTTTCTTCGTTTTCTTTTTCTTTTATTCTTTCTTCTTTTCTTTTTTCATTAGCAACAATTTTTCTTATATGCCCTAGATAGCATCAACTTGATGAAAATATGCTCAACGAGAACTGAAATGTCAAACCTGATTTCTTTATTCCAAATTTTATGCTCACAAAGCTCCTCATTTAATAGGCTCAACGTACACTTTTCATCACTAAACACGAGTACCGAGATCTCAAACTACTTTGGATTCCTTGTGCTCTGAAGATTATCTCAAAGTAATACCAAGAAATCTTATGTTTTTATATTCACCATATTGACTCACTCGAAAGATGCTTAAAATAAAATAAAAGATCAGAAGAAAAGCTTGAGTTGAAAGAAATGCAATTCAGTGATGAAAATTCATAACTTTACAAAGTCATGGCAATCTTAGAACGGAAAGAAAATCAAGAAACAAAGTATAAATACTTCCAACCACTATTAGCATGAAAGTTTATGTACTAACCAACTCTGGAGCACTGATGTAAGTCTGTGTTTAGAAGACTTCAAATGTTTTCAAAATTCTTGCAGACGTGAAGCTTCTCCTAAAATATCAGACTCCCGAGAGGGTATAAATTGTTGAATTCCTAATATCAACATGCATTTGAGCCGCCCTTTCGGGTTTTCAACTCAAATCCTTTCTTTGGTTTCAAGACGCCCTTTGCGGATTTTCATCTCGAACCCCCTTATTATTTTATTTTATTTTGTTCTTTTTCTTTTTTTCTTTCTTTTCATATTTTCCTTTTTTCCTTTCTTATTTTTTCTTTTTCTCTTTTCTCTTTTTCTTTTTTTTCAAGCAAAATATATCTTGACAGAATCTGAGTTTATTGGATTTCTTAACACTTCTCCATCCATTTCTGCCAAAATCAATGCTCTTCCGGAGAATGCCTTCTTAACAACATATGACCCTTCCCAATTAGGCATCCACTTCCCACGGGAGTCTCTATGAATTGGCAAGACCTTTTTAAGCACTAGATCACCCTCTCGGAATTCACTTGGACGAACTTTCTTGTTATGAACTCGCATCATACGCTTCTGATACATTTGACCATGTTAAATAGCATTCAATCTCTTCTCCTTGATAATGTTCAACTGATCATATCGAGCCTGAGCCCACTCAGCTTTATCCAACTCCACTTCTTTCAAGATCTGAAGTGATGGAATTTCAACTTCAATAGGCAATACTACTTCTATCACTTAAACCAAAGAAAACCGTGTTGTCCCGATCGAAGTTCGCACTGTAGTACGATATGCAAACAAAGCGAATGGTAACTTTTCATGCCAATCTTTATAAGTATCAGTAGTTTTTTAGATGATCTTATTTATATTCTTATTTACTGCCTCTACTACCTCATTCATCATTGGACGATAGGTGGCTGAATTATGGTGCTTTATTTTGAACTGTGCACACAACTCTGACACTATCTCATTATTCAAATTAGTGTCAATGTTTGTAATAATTCTCTGTAGCAACTCATATCGACAAATTATCTCTTTCTTGATAAACTTGCAAATTGTTGATCTTGTGATACTTGTGTAGAAAGCATCCTCCACCCACTTAGTGAAATAATCGATAGCCACCAGAATGAAGCGATAACCATTTGAAGCCTTTGGAGACATTGCCCCAATGACATCCATGCCCCACATCGAGAATGGTCATGGTACAGTCATTACGTTCAACGGAAAATGAGGTGAATTAATATTATCAGGGTAGATCTGACACTTATGGCATCTTTTGGCATATTCTATGCAATATGTTTCCATGGTGGACCAATAATATACATATCTCATGATTTTTCTGGACATAGAAAGACCATTTGCATGTGTTCCACATATTCCACCATGCACTTCTTCAACAATAGTTTTTGCTTCTCTAGTATCGGCACATCTCAGTAAAACTTGATCTTTACCTCTTCTGTACAAAATTTCCCCATCGAGAATATATCATGCAACCATTATTCTAATCGTTCTTTTTTCTATCTCAGATGCTCGCTACAGGTAGGTATGATATTTGATGTATTGTAAAATATCATGGTACTATGGACGACCATCTACCTCCTCTTCCAGTTGTAATAGTTTACCGGGATCTTATACACTTGCATCAAGATTGGCATCATATCCGTCTTTTTAATTGCCTAAAACATTGCAGCCAAGGTTGCCAAAGCATCCACCATCTGATTCTCTTCTCTGGGGAGATAAGTGAATGTGACCTCTTCAAACTCTTCGATTAGTTCAAGGGTCAAGTTTTGATATTCAACTAATTTCGGATCCTTTGTCTCCCACTCACCTTGCAACTGATAAACCACCAGTGAAGAATCTCTGTATACTTTAAGCACTTTTATTACCCTACCCAAGGCTGCTCTCAAACTTATAACAAAAGCTTAATACTCTTCCATATTATTTGTGTAAAAGAATTTCAGTCTACTGGTGAACGAATAATATACATTCTCTGAAGAAATTAACATTGTCTCATTCCTCGTCCCAATGCATTAGACGCTCCATCAAAATAAAGTTTTCAAGATTCATCTTCTTCACTGTTTTCTTCGACTTTGATGCACATAAAATCTTCTTCTGAAAATTAAAGTTTAGGAACTCATAATCATCTGAGGCACGACTTACGAGTAAATTTACTATGGCACTTCCTTTTATCGCCTTCTAGCTCACATACACAATGTCAAACTCTGAGAATAACATTTGCCACCGAGACATCCTCTCAATCAAGGCTGGAGATTCCATTAGGAACTTCACTGGATCATGTTTGGAAATCAACCATGTAGTATGATACAACATATACTGTCAGAGTCTTCGGGTCACCCAAACCAAAACACAACATAACTTTTGAATTGGTAGATATCTTGACTCACAATTAGTGAATTTTTTCTCAGGTAGTAGATCACTCTATTTTTCTTACCATACTCATCATGTTGCCCCATCACACAATCCATTGAATTCCCAAGTAGAGAATTAATAATCTGCTAGGAAATGGTGCTACCAATATAGAAGCGTTCAACAAATACTTATTGACTAACTCTAGAGTGCCTTGACATTTATCATTCCAATATTCAAGATTATTCTTCCGGAATAATTTAAACATTGAATCACACTTATTAGTCAACCGAGATATGAATCTAGAAATGTAATTCAACCTTCCTAAGAACCCTCAAATTTCCTTTTTTATACGAGGAGGCTAAAGATTTTGAATTGCTTTTACTTTGTCTGGATCGATTTCAATCCCACTTCGATTGTTCACGAAGCCTAGAAACTTCTCTGATGTTACTCCAAAAGTGTACTTTGCTGGATTGAGTTTTAACTAGTATTTCCTCAATCTTTGGAATAACTTTCTCAAATTTTCAATATTCCCTTCCTCAGTCTAGGATTTAGCAGTCATATCATCCACTTACACTTCAATCTCTTTGTGCATCATGTCATGAAAAAGGGTCACCATAGCCCTTTAATATGTTGCTCCTGTATTTTTTAACCCGGATGGTCATATCTTCCGGATTCATCATTATCTAATTGTACCCCGAGAAACCATCCATGAAAGAGAACCATGAATGTCCTTCGGTATTATCCACCAATGTATCAATATGAGGCAGAGGAAAATTATCCTTTGGGTTTGCTTTATTTAGATCTCTATAGTCCACACACATACACACTTTTCCATTTTTATTTGCCACAAGGACTATATTAGCTACCAATTCAGGATATTTAGCCACTCAAAGAAAACCTACATTGATTTGTTTTCTTACTTCTTCCTTAATTTTCAATAGCATTTTTGGCCTCATTTTTCTAAGCTTTTGCTACACTGGCTTGCACTCAGGCCTTATTGGGAGTTTGTGCACCACTATATCTGTATTTAATCTTGGCATATCTTGGTAGAACCGGACAAAGATATCCTTGAATTCTTGCAGCATATTTATCAAACTCTGTCTTGCCTCGAGCGGTAAGGTTATGCCAATCTTCAATTCTCTTTTCTCTTCATCAGATCCCAGATTCACAATCTCGACTTCTTCTTTATGAGGCGAAATTTGCTTATCATCTTTTTCTACCTGTCTCAATAATTCGCTAGGAACTTCACATTCTACTTCATTTTAACACTCATTAATGTCTTCTAAACAAAAAAAGTCGCTCCAGATTAATCTCAAGATTAGTAACAGAAACATTCATGCTATTAATATTGGGACATATTAAAATAAAATATGGAACAAATATATACTTTGGATAGAGAAAAGCGAAACAAATGAAATAAATATAAAAATGTAAAATGTAAGAAAATGATTACCACTTGAGAAATGAATGAAAGTATCCTTTTATTAGAAACAAGATGAGTAATATCATCATGGCTACACATTACAAAAGATCCCTTAATGCTCACGGGCACATGCACAATGGTTGGTTCCGAGTATTACTTTGGGTTAAGCCTAGAAACTACAGGAAGATCCTCTGCAGTCTAGTTGTTAAGGTTTTCTCCTGGGAAACATGGGCGTATACCAGCTAAATATCTCCATGTCTTGTTGCATTCTCCAACCATGTTGATGCTTAAACCCTCCATGGCCTCATCAAGAATTTCTTCATCTTGCATCAACTTTGCTTCTCTAATTACACTGACTAACTGTTGCTCAGTGTCATGCATTCCTCCAGATCTAAAAATATAGTTCATATCTAGGAGAGATATACATTCCCAAAGAATATTCTCACCTCTTAGCTGAGCCTTTCTCACCTCCATTCTTTTTTTTTCATTTCTTTCTGGCACTGCTGATTTTTATACTTGAAATCTATCCCAAAGCGATCTCTCTTCATAAAAATAGGTTTTGGATGTAAAATTCCTTTTAGACGTTTTCCAAAACCCTTCCAATCTTTGTTCCCCTTCCTAAGGTTTCATACCACAGTCATCTTCGTGCATTTAGACAACCGAGGACAAGGAATTTTACTCCCCTCAGTGATGAAAGTATCATTTACAAACTCCAGAGACCAAAAGCAACATTTCCAATCATTTTCATATGGATCAATGTAAGGAGCATCGGTAGATACTGAGGTAATAATCTCATATTCGGCTCCAAGACTGATTAGTTTACCATCAATGACAAATTTTAATTTTTGGTGCAGAGATGAAGGCACCGCTGTTGCGGAATGAATCCACGGCCTCCCCAACAAACAACTATAAGCTGGATTGATGTCCATCACCATAAACTCGATATTGTAGATAACTGGACCTATCAATAATGGAACGTCAATCTTCCATATGACATCTCTCTGAGTACTAACAAAATCTCTGACGATATTCTGATATGCCTTCATATAGGTTCCATTTACTGATATTCTCTAGAGAGAAACCACTGGTATCACATTAAGTGATAACTCATTGTCAATCAAAATTATATACAACAGATAACCATTACAATGGGTGGTAATATTTAAGGCCTTTACAGAAGCCTTGTCCCCTTTTGGGATCTCATCGTCAGTGAAGGTAATATAATTATCTGCAGCAATATGCCCCACTATCCAATCTAACTTATTCACAAATATGTCTTTCGACATGAAAGTTTGATTTATCACCTTTAACAGAGCATTTCATGCACCTCAGAGTTCATCAACAAATCTAACACCAAGATTTGTGCTTGTTGCCTGTCCAGCTACTCCACCACGCTATATTAATTGTGTTTCAAAAATTTCAAGAACTCTTGGACCTGAGCTTTAGTAACAGGCTCAATAATTCTTAGAGGAGGCTCCTCAAATATCGTTTGAGGTGGCAGTGCTTTTGCCTTGCCTTTCATCTTCTCAAACTTCTTTGAAGTTTCAGGAGGAGAATAACATCTTCCACTCCTTGTAAAGTGCCTAACTTCACTTGTTACCTCAACGGGTGCATCCACCTTCTCTTTAACGTCCATTTTTACCTCTTGCGGTACTTTTGGTCTTTCTGCTGACTTTACCCCTCTTCCACAGAGATATTAATGTTATAGCTCCATGGAACCTTGCGTGTGTCTTTGAATGGGAATGGAGATAGAGCAGAAATCACTATTTTTGGAGTAATGGGTGTTGGATTCGTCGCCTTAGGCTTCACAGTTATAACAATTGGCTTCCTAACTCCATATGTGGGCTTGGTATATTCTAACGTGCACACATCAACTTTTTTTCTTTTCATCAATATTCTTAAAGAACTTAATCTTTTTGTTATCCATTATTGATTGTATAAAAACCCTGAACTCCTAGCAAGATTGAATCACATGTCTTTCCTCCTAATGGAACTTGCAAAACAAACCATTTTCAACGTAACGGGAAAGCAAACTGTGCTTAATCAAACTAGCACCCACTAACTGCTCAAACACCCAGTCAAGCAGTGGCCTAATCTCAGGCACATGTTTCTTCATCTTTTTTATGTATTCCTCTTGTATGGCATTTACCTATTGCTCACCGTCATTTGGAAATGAATTCTTTGCAATATCAGGGGAGTTGAATTCTTACATCCCAATATCAATCAGATTATGTACCATCTTTTTCAAAGAAACATAATTTTCAATCGAATGCCCCACAATATCAGCATGATACTAATACTTTTAGTTTACATCATACCATCTTGGATAAGGTGGTTGAAGTGGTTTGAGGTGGTATGTATGACCCACATTTTTCTTAAACAACAATGGATACAATTTAACGTAAAAGCACATAATTGGTGTAAATGTCAATTTGTCGGCCTCCTTTCTCTACCCACAATACTCTGTGATAACTCCGTAAAAAGGTCATATTTGAGACCTTTTCACTTAAGTTATTGGATGTTTAAGAGCCTATTTAGGGTCATATAGATGCATTTAGGAGCATATAGTTATATGTGGTGGAATTCTGTTTAGCGTGACATTTTATTTTGTAATCAGTTCTACTTTATGGAGAAGGTGTTTGTTTGGTGATGTGCAGGATTTGGGAGTAAAGGAAATGACGTGACATAAGGAGACTGCTGAGCAGAATGCAAATGAAGAACTAGTTGGCATTTTAAGTGTGATCAAAATGAAAGAAGATATTTTTAAAGCCAGTTATCCCTATCGTCACGTGATCTCTACACGTGAGGAGACACCTGCCTGGAGGGGACCAGCGCTGTTTCAGTTGATCCTGCTGGACACGCCCTGCTATGCTGCTCCTATCGAACCTCTACCTACTGCAGCATGATCTTGTCATGTACTCAGCGAACCACCCAGGCTGGACAATTGCCAACTGCCCAGGGGACCACTGCCAACTCTACCCACCCTCACATGAATAAAGCATGATTTGGGGTATCCTAGGAATTTCAACACAAATTCCTAGGGTAATTTTCCCCTTATAAATAGAGGATGAAGCCACAATGGAGAGAAGACTTTACACACACCGCCAAGAGAAAAATTCAGAGAAAAAGTTCTCCACTAATCCTATTTTCCGTGGTATTCTTCCATTGACAAGCTAGAGGGAGTGGCGTTCTAGACGTCCGAGAGGAGCTAGTTCGCTGGGACTGTCCATGGTGGTTGAGGGAAGCTCCGACAGTGCACGTCGAAGGCTTTTCCTCCTTCCCTTTGCTCTTTGCTTTCATATTTTATCATTTGGGTTATAAGGAACGTATTAACTTGCTTTATGCTTGCTTATTTTGAACACCACCATGAACTAATCATATTTGGTGGGAGTTTATTTTGGATATTTAAGATTTTCTTTAATGAATTGTTGTTTTTCTATGTTATTATTTATTTTGTTTATGAAGCTTAGTGCCTTAAGGTTGTAAGAGCTATGAGAGTAGCCATTCCTTAGGATATTACTTAGTGTTTGAGAGAATGTCTAGGTAGCACATCCTTAGTGTTCGAGAGAAACTAGGGAGGAACCATATAAGCAAGGGGTTATAGATAGTAACTAGGCCTAATCCACCTTAGATATAAGGATAGAATTTCATTCGACTAAAAGGAGTTGTGCATGAGTGATAGGTTAGATGTTAATGCTGCCGCAAAAAGGTATTGCCAAGACATATCCTGTTATCTGGACCAATAGGATCATTACAGGGGCTAACGCCAATCGGTTTTGCCAAGGCATCTTTAATCTGTCGAGTCCCTTAACTAGAGATAGCATAGGCACCCTTAGTAGACTCTGTCGGGCAGATAAGGCATAGAAGTAAGACCATTTTGAAAAGTATACTTAGATTTTCCTAAGTGACTCCTATCACTCATTCCCATAATAGCTTGTCTTGTGAGGAAGTTAAAGTCCTAGTAATCAAATCCTATATTTATATTTTATTTTTCCTTTGCATTTTCATTTGTTTGCACTCAATACAATATAATTTGCCACGACAATTTCATACACTTTGCCACGACATCTCTATCTGCTACCATATTACCATTATTTCATTTCCACAATAGCCATTTCATCTTGCCACAACATTATCATTTGTACATACCATCACTAACTTTACTTAGGTGACATAGTAAAGCACTTTGATTGAACTTATCAATTTCCTCCAATCCCTGTGGAGACGATACTCACTTATCACTATATTACTTGTTCGATTGTGTATACTTGCACATATTTCTGCACCCATATTTAGTACTCACAACCAGTCAGCACTCACCCTTATTGGTATTAGACTTTTTTCCCCGTAGTCCTTGGTTGAGTAATTGTTACATTCTTTGATGTAAACGGTTGTGGGTGTACTTTATTATCTATCTTTTTAACACCCTCTTTTCACAGCCATCAATTTTTCCATTTTTTATAGCTGCTTCTATCAATTCACTTGAGATCACCATATCTGAAAAGTTCTTTGAAGCGCTACTCAATATACGATCTAAAAACGGACCTTTTAGAGTATGAAGGAAGAGAACTGTAGTCTCAATCTCTAATAGTGACGGTTGAACTTGTGTAGCCAAATCTCGCTGCCTCTGGGCTTATTGCCGAAAATTCTTATTAGGTTTCTTTTGTATGTTCATCAGGGCTACCTGATCTGGTATCATATCAGTAATATTCTTGTATTATTCTAGAAATGCTATAGATAAATCTTTCCACGACCTGATATTGGTACAACCTGATATTGGTACGACCTAGTTGTGCATACCACTGAGCTGCAGAACCGATGAGACTGTCTTGAAAAAATGAAAAAGCAATTTCTCATCTTGCAAAAATTTGATCATCTTGCAAAAATTCGATCATCTTGCGACAGTACATGGTAAGGTGAGCATGACAACTGGTTCTATATTACTTTTCAAATTCTAGAGTCTTGAACTTGTGTGGGAGAACTAGATCGGACACCAGGTTGAGCTCTCTAGCATCCACGCCATATTCATCGAAGGATTCCATCTCTTTGACCTTATCCTCGAGCTTCTTATAGTTATCTTCGTATTGTTTAGATAAGTTAGACTTAGCCTTTTCAGCCTCGATAAGTAGATTGAAATCAGGGGGTTTCATTGTTGAGATACTCAATATTGTCATTGAGGTTAGCGAGGTGAATTATTGATGCTCCAGAAGGTTTTCGGATTGATCCCTCACATGATCTGACGAACCATGATCAACCATGTTATAACCTTTGAAGGGACTTTTTCGCTTAGGGTATACTCCAAGTAATGCAGTAATTTGATCTTCATCTCTTTGAGACAAGGCCACTTGGTCCCTCAGGTCATTTTGGATATTCTCCAACAGGTTTTCCAGGCACTTTTGGGCCTCTTCCAATTCTTTCAATTTTTCCTCCATATTTTTTTGGCTCTACCCTAAAGTATTATATGAATAAGAAGTACTTTTACTAGGAACCAAAATATCCTCGAACGAAAATCTTCAATTTATATAAAAAGTTTTAATGAATGAATATGAATATAAACATAAATGAATATTAACCACGAAATGATAAAAATGCAAATTGCATGAATGCAAGAGGTATCTATCTCAAAAAGTCAACTATCATAAAACAACTTCCCAAAATTAAAACAAACGCTCGTACACAATGGTTTCTCTCTAAAAATATGGCATAACCTTTCTTCTCAACTCTACAACCTCATATATCAAGGATAGTACTCTCTTGCTACTATCTGAAATTGGGTCGAAGTAATGCCCCCTATCCTAGCCTGTGCAGTCAACTCTCTCAAGTATCGAGCGACCTCACTCATCTGGATCAGCGCCTTGGTGATGACATGCTCCCTAGCAACATTTTCATCCTCATAGGTATCGACTTCTTTTCGCTCACAGTGGGCATCATTAACAAGGTGCTCTAAGTTAGAGACATGCTCTTGACAATGTTGTAATTCTTCCTCGAGGCTTTGGATTTGACGGCACAACGCGATTCTCTGCTGAAGACTCTCACTGAGAATTGTTGCAAGTCAGACACGTCATTTCTCTTCAAAGAAATCGATGCATGCTTGGCTAAACTGGACGCTGGTCAGCTGGTAAACTGTCCTCTTTCTCTTTTTGTAGAGCCTCATACCACGGGCCTACTTCCTTATTGGGAACCATCTGACAAATGTTTTTATTTTCCATCTACTAAAAGCATTCTACTTCCACAGCTGACTAGATATTCAATACCTCAGCCTATGAATGATTCAATAAGTGCAAATAAAATAAAAGGGAAATGGACGAAAAATAAAGAAAAACATCGATTAGTGTCGTCATAATAATAATTACGTTCATAATATAGTAAAACCTAATCCACATTATTTTCTAGTTCATACGCAATGACATAAAAAAATAAAGGTTTAGAGTTGATTTCTCCCTTGTATACTTATTCGGGTACCTACGGTGAAATTTCGACAGAGTTTCGCATCGGGTAGATCTAAGGTAAATTAAATGCATGGTTTCAGCTCTAAAAGGATAAGGTACTTGAAAATATCCTTGTTGATGCCCCCTTGGACTAGTCAGACCCTCGATCCTCACCCATTACAAGTTTATAGATCAAGTTAAATTTTTACATTGAGCATTTCTCTATGCCTGGCACGAGGAATAAATCCCTACAAAGACATAGGTACTTTAGACCCCGAAAATTACTTACTAGGTTTGTACGAAGAATAAATTCACACGAATGCGTCGCTTTCGCTCTCACTTAATAAATATTGAAAAAGAAATGTCTAATTATTTTAATATCATTCATTTCAATATTAAAAAACAAATATATATTCTATTTTAATCAAATTATGAATTTATTTATTGATTTCTAATTAATTTTATTAAAGAAACTAATCCTAAAAGGATAATTCTAAACTCAATTTATTTCTAATTAGAGAACTTAAACTAAGGCTCTAATTAATGACTAAAGCTAAAACTAAAGAACTAAGGCTTGATTTTAATGTTAGTGATTAAATTAAAAGATTCAAAAATCTAAAGGTTTTATTTTATGGTAAACACATAATCATTTTAAAATAATCAAGAATTAACAATCAATATTAATAATTAAACACATTTGATACAATAATTAAAGCAATTGGAATAATATTGATGATTAAATTCAATTCAATTAAAATTCGGGAAATGAGTTACAGTGATTTGGGACTAAAATAAAAAAAAGTAAAAGACAAATAAAAGACAAATACAAAAGCAAAAACACCAGTATGATAGTGGGTTTTAATGAAGCAATTAGCCCAACAAATTACATACTATAAAAGACATTTTTAAGAAAACTTCATTTTGTCCAAAAAATAATATTCTTCTCCCATTTTCTCTCTAATGGTCGGCCACCTCTCACCTCTTTCTTCAAACTCAACAAGTTCATCACATGTTCATCTTATATTCATTCCAAAAGTCCACTTTGATCCAAAAAAAAAACACCTAAATACCAAAATAACATGTTTATAAAGATCAAACTCATCTTTTTCCTCAAGAACACCACTCAAGTTCTTCACATTTTTCTTTTCTTTATCGAAACTAACACCCAACCAAACCTTTATTTTCGTTTTTCAAGAATAAATCTCCATATCTCACAAACCTCTTCATCTCTTTAGATCAAAATCAAGAACTCCCAAGAACATTTCCAAAACAAAACCTAAAATGTTCTTGATTTTAACCTAAACTAAACCCGATTTCAAAATAAATCACCCAATCTCCAACCATCCTAACTACCAGAAAACCGAAATCATCACCACCCTAAATACTAAAACCTGCCGGCCACCATCTCCGCCACCGCAACCCGAAAACGGCTACGACTATTCGAACCGAGAAAAGAAAGCCATGAAGCAAAGTTCACCTTAACGACAAGTGGCGGCGACGAAATACTGAGGGTAAAAAAATCTTTTCCAACTTTTTCATTCGAAATCTTTGGATTAATGCCTTGATTCTTCCTCTTGATGATGGTGGATGCTTGTTTTTGTTCTCTTTTCCGTTGTGATTAATGGCATTATATAGTAGCTAGATTAGTGAGATTTCATCTCTTCCAGCCTATAAACAGTTATAACTAATTTCTGTTTGAGATTTGCAGTAGAATCTTCGTTTTCTTGTGTTAATATTGGCTCCTTTGATGTTTTTCCAAGTTTGAAATAAAAAACGATGATAACCCGATGATTTTCCGTTCAAAATGGTGGCGACAGTGGCCGGGAAGACGATATTACAGCACGTGTTGTTCACGTGCCTGAGAAACTCTGGTGCCGGTGGGACGCGCTGGTGAAGCTCCAAAGTTCTCCTTTGATGAAGCAATCTTGGCCATTGGATTAAATCTAGATCTAATGGTTGAGATGTATTTGTGCTTCTTCACTTGGATGGATGACGTGGCTTAATGAGAGCCTTTGGATCTAGCTTCCCATCCAAGGGCTCTAAAGAATTTGTGTTTTCTTCTCAAAGATTAATGATGTGGCAAAAATCTAAGCCATTGGATCTGAAGCTCATCCATGGTCCATAATTGCTTGGCTCTCTTCACGAGGATGAATAAGGTGTCATCATTAAGTACACCTAAAAAAGTATCACCACAATTAATACATTGTACCATTAAAAAATCAAAAACAAAAACAAAAACTACCCCCCATACCCACAAAAACCGACTGCTACACATGTAAAATCAGTTTTTTTTTCTTTTTTGTATTTACTTGTATATATTTGTAAAAGGTGTGGGCTATTATTTGGGCCTAAAAAACTATATAAATGGATTATTACTTAATGAAATGGATTATTTATTTGGGTTTTTATTTATTTAAAAAAGAAAATAAAATGGGCTTATATCTAATGCAAAAACTATATAGTATATACTAACTATATAAACTATGTAATATACTAATTATTTAATATCCAATATAATATGCCACACTTATAGTATGTAATTATTTAATATGAAACTATATAATATGCAATGCAACTAATATTTAATATGTACTATTTAACATGCCAATTATTATTTAATATGCAAACTATACTATATGATATATGATATATCTAATATGCTCACACATTTATTATATTATATTATATTATGAAAAATCGTCACATATCACCATCTGGATATAATGGGTGATGACAAGGTGTGAACTTTGTTATGAGTTGTCGACATATATTTTTCCTTCCTTAATTTTATATTATATAATATGTTGAGAGACGTTGTATAAGCATGGACATATGTTGGGTGGGATTGAAATTTTGATTAAAAAATGAAATTGGAAGGATGAGGACTGATTTTGAGAGGAGACAAATTACAGTCATTATTACGTTGTTAGAAACAAGGACCACAATTCCAATTCCATGTGAGAAAAAGACCAAATCATCCCTATTCCCAATCACATTACCGACACTATCACATTCAATCTTAATTAGTTCTCTAACTATCACCGTCTAGTTTTATTAGTTTAGATTAAAAGATTCATATGTTTAGAAAAAGACCAAATTCGTATGGGTGACAAATCACTATCACGGCAACAAATACGTATGGGTGATACATGCAACAAATACGACGGCTTCAGTCCATCCTTGTCTTCTTTCTTGGCTATTATATGTTAGGCCACTCGTTCTACAACGACACACTACTTCAATTAATTGATGGCTAAATTAATTTTAGACTTTAATTTGATGTGAAATTAAGTATAGTCCTTTTTTTAAAATTTATAATTTTAAAATAACAAATAATCACTTTTTTAATAAAAGGAGATATTAATTTACTTAATTAATATTATGAGACATTCGTAAATATAGAAATATACAGCAATAGCTCCACTAATCACTCACTTATCAAACTAATGAAAATGAAATCTTATTAATGCCACAATTTTACATCCCTTAAAGAAACTACATATATCTTATTGTAGATTTTGCTATCTGCTTTTCCTTTCAATTCTTTTGTTCATTTATTCTATAGCAAAATGTACAAATCGTAAAAAAAATATATATATATAGATGTACTAACGGCGTTAAGTAAAAAAAAGGAGATAAACAAACGATATATTTGACGACACGTTTGTTACATCCACCTCTTTCTTCTTGTTTTCTTGATTAGTTTTCAGACACTAACGCTGCATCGCGTGACGATCTGATACTTAACGGCGTTTTGACCGACGGAAACTCCGTTACTTCTGCTACCGAAAGTTATATACGCCGGACACCTAACGTGAAGATGATATCTTCCGGATATAAAAGACCCAACTTTCCATCTCACCCGTCCATCAATCTTGATCACCATGAAAACCGAACCGGCGGCTTGTTCGGTTTTCAGAGCGACTGAGAAATCCGGAGCTATAGGGACCATATTCCCGTATATGAAAGGCGACCAGACATTGACTTCATTATGACCCTGGTATGTCGGAGGGAGCGCTGTCCGAAGAGTGATCTGCTGGTTCCTGTAAGTGGCGTAGGTGACGAGCCTGTCGTAGTAGATCCCGATTCGGTCGTTTGGGTTCCGAGAAGAAACGGTGACTTGGAAGTTGGAGGTGAGGAAATTCTGGGTGGAGGCGTTGAAACCGTAGACGGTGGTGTCTTGGAGGATGAAGCGGGGTTTGGTGGGGCGGAGGACTGCCCAGATGATCAGGATTGTGATGAGAACGATGACGAGGAAAACCAGAAGGCATCGGATGATTCTTCCGATGAGTTTCTGGCGGCCTTTGCCGTGGTTGCCGCAATCCTTGGACGCCATGGTGGTGGGTAGAAAATGCCAGAGAAATGGAAGTTGGTTTTCGAGGAAGAGAGAGAATGAAATGAAGGTGATGAAGAGTTGGGCGTATTTGTATTGTATAATAAAAAGAAATAATGAGAGCTTTTCTCTTTTAGTTGAAGAGTAATGAACCAATAATTGTAGGGGTGTGTAAATTCGGGTACCCGAAAATTGGGTATCCGAAATATTCGGGTTATTGATTTTTTGGTTTGTGTCTTGATCCGGATATTTTAGGTATCTAATTTTTGGGTACTCGGATTTTACAGGTATTCGTATGTCGGGTATTCGGATACTTGATTTTTTTTAAATGTTTTAAAAAATAATTATTTAATTTAATATATAATATTATGTTAGATAAAAAAAATTTCATATATTGAAATGTTCTAAAATAATAGTTGTTTACTTTAATTTAATATATAATAGTTGTTTATTTTAATTTTAGGGACTCTTTTTTATATATAAAATAATATTATATTATTATATATACCCGAATACCCGATGTTACTTTAAAATATTCTAAAAAAAGTTGTTTACTTTAATTTATTATATAATATTATTAATAATTAAATATATAATAATAGTAAATCATAAATCTAAATTTCAAATTTAAAGTTTAAAGTTTTCAAAATGCAAATTAAATAATATTTTAACATCCTACCTTTCTAATTTCAGGAGCCTTTTGGACGTGATCATTGTTAGCCCAATAAGCATAAATGTAGTATTTATAAGTCTGGGAATGAATATTTCAAGAAACAACAGTGCATAAAAGCCTAAAAAAACAACAAGCTAACCGGGTATTCGGGTAATCGGGTACCCGGAAAAATCAATTTTTGTGACTCGGGCCTGACCCGGAAAGTATCGGGTCGGATACCCGACCCGACCGGGTATTTTTTTTAAAAAAAATTACCCGATTTTTTTTATCCGAATTGAGTCAACCGAGTCGGGTAATTTTGCACACCCCTAATAGCTGCTACTATACTGTAGTCTGCAGTGTAGTTAACGGAGTGCGAAGAAAAATACTATTAATCTTTGGAGTGTTTTTAAAGTGAGAAATATTTAATCATATGTAAAACATCTTATATAGTGATGTTATATTTTTTTATTAATTGATAATATGTTGATAGTATATTATCTAATTAGTTAAATTTTTTTAAAATATAATATATTTTAAATTTAAAAATAATTTGAAAAATTATGAAAAATAAATAAAATAAAATATATATATATAATTACATAAATTATGAGGATCCTAAATTTTTAAAAATAATCACTTAAAATTTGTTTGACAAATTCTAAATATAATAATAATACTACCTAGAAGGTAGAAAAAATAAGACTTTAGGGGAAGGGAGGGGAGTGTTTCTAGTGAGTCTAGAATTCATGATATGATATAATATGAGAGAACAAATATGAATATCTTGATCAACCAGTCATATTATAAAATAATTATAAAATAAAAGTCGGATTATATTTCTTACAATTTTAATTAACTGTATATTTTATATAGTTATCAATATTTGATTCATTTATATATTATTTTAGATCGAGTATTGTAAATATACATTATAAGACAACTCTCCAAGATTCAAACCTGACTATTCAAAGAATCTAACACATCATTTTGTTAGTTAATTTAAAGAAAATTACAAAAAGGTTGATTTAGTATGATAAGGTTTTAGATCCCTCAAATAATGTTTATAATTTTAACAAGTTGAATTGATAGTCTTGTCCTTATATTAAGTGTGTACTTTATTAGTTCTGATCAATTAATTAATAAATTAAATAACAGTAATAATAAAAAAATAATAATGATTACAAATGACTAATATTATCACAAGAACAATAATACTTCTTTCCATAATTTTATAATTTTCTTATAAGTATTTAATATTTTTTAAAATTGTTATATTTTTATAATTATATTTAATAAAAGTACTTAAATATAATTTATATAATTATCATTATCTTTAAGGATCAATTTACTTAAGTGAGAAATACAATTTATAATGTGAGATATAGTCTTAGAATAATCTATTAACAAATTCTACAAAAATAAAACTTTACAAAGTAACCCTTAATTGTGCAATGTAAAGTCAAGAAAGGGAAGCTTGCCTTTTGTTAATCCAACTTAGAACAAGAGAGAGAGAGAGAGAGAGAGATTCCATAATGTAATTATAATGTAATTTATTAAGTCATAAATATTAATTATGATGCATTCAAATACTATAACATTTTAAAAACTAAAAAATATGAATAAACCATAAATTTTATATCCAATAAGATAAATTAATTATTTTCTCAAGGAGAATGAAAAAAAAGTGAAAGTTGAAAGTCGTTGAGGAATCAAACCTAGAAAGCTCTAGACTCGATGAAGAAAGCGGAAGGATTTGAATGAAGGAAGAAGATGATGGAGTTATGGAAGATGAAAATAGATGGATAATTATCTTATCAAACCTTCCTAGTCGCAATGAAAACGCAAACTCGATAAATGACTCTAATCAACCCTTCTAATCGCAATGAAAAGGTAAATTAGAGTATGAAGATCTTTCTCACAAAGAACTTGAAAAGAAATGAAAAGAAGCTTTGAAGGCACAAGTAATCAACACTTGCAAAGATAAACTTTCAATGTATTATATTCAAGAAAATATGTGATTACAAAGTTGAATGAATCCTCCTTTATATAGGATATGAGTTCTAAAAGTCTTAAATAGCTAATGAATAAAAATAATAATAAACTAAAAATGTTTCAATTCTAATTCCTAATAAATAATAATAAACCAAGAATAATGTTTTAATACAATTTTAATTCCTAATAAAATAATAAATCTAATTTTAAACGATAATGCATCATCCTATATTAAAATTATATTAAAAATAATCAATAAAAATATTAAATAATCACAATATTTACAAAATCTTGTAATAAACCCATATAGAATTTTTTACATGCGTTGTCTTGACTAAAATGAGTGTATCTTAAGCTCTCGATATCATATTGATGTCATTCAAGAACCGTTAGAAAGCTAAAGACAACTGATCATATCTATAGAAGACATGTCGACCAAATAACACCAGGATCCAATTTAAAAAGTCGTTGCAAGTCTGTTGCTATTTTGGTATTCCTTTCCAAGGCTTGGTTGTGTGGATCAATTGGAAGCGTTAGTCCATCTTCTTTTGATGTGAGCCTTGTGATGCATGTATCATCCTCCCTCTCTTTAAAAATATTCAACCTCGAATCTGAGACATCAAATGGAGAAACATCAAATATGATTCGTATTATATTTACTGAATAGATAGGCTTTGAATCTTCGAGACTTTGTTCTTCTAATAGGTTCGAGTAGAAACATTAGTCCAAAGAAGCAAGCGTTGTTATCATTATGGACTCTGGTGCATGTATCATTCCCCCTCTCCTCAAAAGGATTCGTCCATGAATCTAAAAATATAAGTGAAAGAGAATTAAATGTGTTGAATGGCAAGTGTAGACAACTCATTTTCCACCATTCTCCATTACCCCTCAATTAAATACCATTTCCCCCACGTGAAATACCACAAATAAATAAACTACCCCATAGTCCCACTCACTCAGAAAATAAAAAATAGACACAACATTAGATATCCACTAAATATATTTTTTTAAACCAAATAAAATCTTAGAAATTAGGTATTCCACCTTATCATCATTCTAGTGGAAAATCCACTACACCACTCAAGATAGCACTAAAAAACCACTGCATCCAAACGAAGCAACTATAAATGGAGGAGTATGGAGCTGCTAAATAGGGGGGATTTTATTTTTTGTTTTTAGGCCAGAGCAGGGAAATCCAAGGTGATTATATATTACTTTTAATTTTCATTTTCTTCATTAGAATGTTTGTCTGTAGCTTGTTGTTATAAAAGGGCATATTCCAATGTCCAGTCCTTAAAAATGTGTATGAATACCTTACGTAGATAATGAATGAATTTGTTTTTATTTTGAGTACCTTCTTTTACCCTAATTTCATATTGATCTTGGTATGATTATGATTCATATTTTTATGATATTTGGAATTTAGTCTTTGGTTTTATTATAATTTTTATTTTAGTACTAGGTTGTCTGTTTATTTTCATTTTTTTTATTTAAAATTTTCATTGGTGCACTGATAGTTATTTGTTTCATTGTTTTGTCTATTAAGTATTTATTAATATTACTTGGTCCTCGTAATTATCAGGTATACCTATTTCCTTTTGTTTACATTTTTTTAAATGACTTCATACTTGTGTTTTAGCCCTTTATTTAAGTATATATATTTTTTATATACATGCGCATCATTATATGTAGGTTATAGTTTTAGGCTTTCCTTGTATAATAAATGTTTTATATATTACATACATATATTTCAATACATGATATATAATAAATATTTTTTGTATATCCCTTTTATGTACTGAATAAATATCTATATACATATAATTTAACACAAAATACATTTTATTCTTCATATATTTATTATGCGAATGTATTTACAAGTATGTAATTAATTTATTTATGATTTGCATGACGTTTTTATGACATGATATCCTCATAGCATTTTTGACTCAAATCAAAATAAACGACTAAGGATAATATTCGATCATTTTAAAATTATCAAAAGAAATTTTGTAATACGTAAATATTTAATCCATTTTTTATAGCATTAAGTATTAATACTAGAACTTATATTTTAAATTTGAGCTCCTAGGTTCCTTAAATTTCATAATTTGAAACTTTAAGTTAGAAAAAGCCTTAATTTATTTTTAGTATAATTATGATTAAATAAAAATTTTGCTTGATTGCATTGTTTTTTTAAAACTTAAGGCACTGTTCACTTATTAAGGAATTAATAGTATATCCTCCGCGATCGTGCTCAGGGGGTGACTACTGGTAATTCCCCAAATAAGTCGACATCCTTTTCAAAACCACATCATGTTTTCTAAAAATGAGGCAATGCTCGGTTATTAGACAAAATAGCTGATCTCCCGTATTTACGCTCGGGGCGAAGGCTATCGGTCTCAATAAACGAATACCCTTTTCAAACTCTGCATCCTTAATGATTTTTAAATTAAATAAAGATCGAACTCAAAATTTCCGATTTTAAATATAAGGTAATTAACTAGGTACCAATTTTTGGGCGCTTATGGGGGTGCTAATCCTTCCCCATGCGTAACTGACTCCCGAACCTGATTTCTAGATTTTCGCAGACCCCAAAACTCGGTATTTTGATAAAAATAAAATGTTTTATAAAAATCACCCGGTTTTTACGGTGTTCCAATCACACCTCAAATGATTGGTGGCGACTCTTCATCTTTCGAAACAATTTTCAAAGAGAAAACCCCATCGGCATCGGTCTTTCCCCTTCTGGGCGAAAAACGGTTACGACAGCTTGGCGACTCCGCTGGGGGACTTTTGTTTTTTAAACAAATTGAGAGTCGAGCCACGAGTTAGTTACCCTATATTTATTATTTGGAAATTACGAGTTCAATCTTGTTTAATTTACGGTTCATTATGTTATTTCAAAAAAAAAAATCTCTGATTAATGCTTACACTTCTGTGAAATATTTAGAATTGTTGCATATCATAGCTCTAAACCCGAGCATAATCCCGGTTTACCTAAGTAGGGAGAAACGTCACACCTCACGAGGAGCATTGGGCTTCCTTGTGTGGGTCTGACAAAGTATCTCTGGAAAACACCCTAAGTTGCGTATCCGGATATCAGTTCCGAGGTACGCTTTTAGTGGTGTGATCCCCTGAGCTGAACCCGATTCGCAAGTCTGTAATGGGCCAGAATTGGGGTTAACCTTATCAGGTTGTAAAAATAGCTTGGGAACATTCGCTAGAACCCAACCTCATATAGAGAATTTAGTAAGTCTACCTCGTTAGAGCCATGTGGATAACCTATGAGAACTATAACGCATGCGGTTAGGACCATAATTTCCTTTGTATGCTTTATTTTTTTAGTCTCAAGTTTAAGTAATATTTAAGATTATATATATTTTTTTACTAATCATTTCAACTAACTTGATTTTTGTTGTCTTGTTTCTACTAACATTGATTTTCTTTTGTATGCTCTTATTGTATTTTTGCATGTATCATTGTCATATCACATCATTTCATAAACGGTATTGATTCACAGATTACCTAGTTATTATAAAAAGAGCTTAAGGCAGCAATGTCTTCCGATAGGACTGAGAATGCAATAAGTGTTCAGACCTGGTTCGAGTATGGGAAGACGCAGTTCAGAGACATCCTTGTCACTACCGAAGAATCAGTTTTGCAAAAGAAGAAAAGAAACGAGCCCTACAACATGCTCGGAAACTGAGAGAGCAAAGAGATGAGGCTAACCAAGAATTAGCACAAAGGCGAGCACAGATTGAACAACTCAAAGCACAGCTGCTTAGCATCGATGAGACTTTTCGGAACCCTTACAACAGTCTCCAAAAAGAAAATGAAATGTTAAAGAAGAAGACAGTTGAGCTAGAAAGATAAGGGTTGATCCACTCATCTGCACAAGAGGTAACCATGCAAGAAAACGAGGCCTTAAAAGCCAAGATTACTGAGTTAGAAGTCATAGTACATAGATGTCATCAGCGAATCCAAGAACTAGAAGAGAGCTGACCATTAACTAATCCAGAGCTTGGAATTGCTCTACGACAAGCTCAGGACACTATTCAAATGCAACATGAAGCAAATGGAGAGAGCAGTGGATCAGGCTCGCGATGTAGCTCGCCAAGTTTATGAATTATCTGAAGAAGCGGTAGCTTTAAGAGTTTTCGTGATTCCAGAATCAGAGGAAGAATGTCGCATCATGGGATTGATGATAGAACTTGAGAGATTAGGGAATACAACAAGATTTTACGTTTAGTATTCATGTCGATATAATCTCTTTGCCTAAGTGCTTAGACGTTGTGTGTTGTTGAGTACTTTTTTATATAAACTAAGTTATTTTGGAATCAATATCGGGTTGCACTTGCATTAGCATTTTCATATGTTTTTTAATTTTTCAAAATCTTAATGATTATATTATAACAATTCATTCATTAAAATTCACCAAATAATAAAATACAATTTCCAATCATTTGTAGTTATTCTGGAATACACCTCACACCCATACGGTACTCGTCAGTCAACCAAGAAAATGGATGACAAGATCGCACAAATTGAAAAAACTCAAGCTGAAATGCAAGAGAATTTAAAGAAAGCGCAAGAGGATATGTGTGAACAGATGATGAAGGCTCAAGATGACATGATGGCAAAGCTGACTAGTTTGCTACAAAGAAATAGTATAATCTGAGAAGAGACTCCAGTTATCGATCATACTACCGAGGAACCATTATATCCCCCTGGTTTCACACCACCACATGTCCACGCACAACAAACTACAACCATCCAACCGAAAAAAATACAACTAAACCTATCTGGCTCTTCTACAAACCCGCAACCAATTGAAGATGTCCCTGATCTGGATGAGGAAGACAAAAAAGAACAGGATAAGGAGATTAAAAAAGAATGGGAACAAATGAAGCATGAATTCCGAGCTATGAAAGAAGATGCTAGCTTATATGGAATTGACGCCAGAGAGCTAAGTCTGGTCCCTGATTTAGTGTTACCACCGAAGTTCAAAGTTCCAGACTTCGAGAAATTTGATGGCACCAGTTGTCCTTCTGCACACATTACCATGTTTTGCAGAAAAATGACAGGCTATGTGGGAAATGATCAGCTATTAATTCATTGTTTTCAAGAGAGTCTGGCAGGCTCAGCAGTTCGTTGGTACAATCAGCTAAGCCGAGCTCAGATTAAATCCTGAAAGGATTTGGCTAAGGCTTTTCTAGAGCAATATAAGCACGTAAAAGATGTGAGGCCGAATCGAATTCTGTTGCAGAGTATGGAAAAAAGATCCAATGAGAGCTTCAGGCAATATGCCCAAAGGTGGAGAGATGTGGCTGTACAAGTTCATCCACCATTAGAGGAGGAAGAAACCAATATGTTTTTTATAAATACTCTGAGGGCCCCGTTCTTTGGACATCTCATTGGAAATTCGTCCAAGAATTTTGCTGACATAGTTAATACAGGAGAAATGATTGAGATGGCGATCAAAAGCGGGAAGCTAGACGGGGGAGAATCTAGCCGAAAGCCTCCAGCAAGAAGGAAGGATAATGAGGTCAGTAATGTGAAGAAATATGATTCTAATAACATTACAGTATCTCGACAACAAGCCACTGTATCGTCAACATTAAATCCTGTCCAGCAAGGGGCGAAAGAACCAAGACAGGAAAGGGAAAGGGTTCAATTTGACCCTATCCCCATGACCTATAAAGAACTATTCCAAATCCTGTATGACAAACATGTGGTGTCACCTTACCACACTTCTCCAATACAGCCTCCTTACCCAAAATGGTTTGACATCAATGCTCAATGTGAGTATCATACAGGGGCATCGGGGCATTCAATTGAAAACTGTCTGGCCTTTAAAAAGTTGGTGCATAGATTAAGACAAAGAAATGTCATCAATTTCGGTGACAGTGAGCAGCCCAATGTGGCTCAGAACCCACTCCCGAATCATGCAGGGACAGGGGTTAATATTGTTATTGAAGAAAAAGGGAACGAAGTCATTACCAAAGTCAAAGAAGTGAAATCATCCATGCATTGGGTATGGGGGCAAATGGTCAAAATAGGCTGGTTGACCTTTAATGCTAACGAAAATAAGCATGCTTGCCCCTACCACTATTGCGAGGATCATGTCATTCAAAAATGTGATGAGTTCAAGGCCTTGGTTCAAAGGCTGATGGATAGTAAAGATATGGAATTTTACCATGAAGCTACGAAAGAGAAAGAGATTGAGATTTGCGCTTCCGAAGGAACATCCAAGGGAGTTTACAATACTAACTGCCCTTTAGTCATCACACCGAAAGCCCAGACTATGGAAAGGTTAATCCCTAAAATAGTGATCACGCCTCCGTCGTCTTTTCCTTATAAGGACAACAAGCAGGTCCCTTTGAGGTATGGATGTCAATTAAAGAATGTTGAGAGTTCAGAGGCTGCTAAGGAAGAGGTGGATGAGGTAGGCCATTTCACCAGAAGTGGGAGATGTTATTCTCCCAACCAGACCAGTGAACCCGAGAAAAGGACGACCGTTGATAAAGGAAAAAGGGTTGAGATATTATTGAAAAATGATGAGCCGACAATTAATGAGCCTGTAACCGAAAATGATGCTGTAGAGTTTTTAAAATTCTTAAAACATAGCGAATATAACATTGTTGAACAATTACACAAATTTCCAGCTCGTATCTCAATCCTAGCTTTACTATTAAGCTCTGAGGCACATCGAAACGTCTTGTTGAAAATCTTGAATCAGACTTTCGTACCGAAAGATGTACCAGTGGAAAAAATAGACCGACTGGTTGTAAATATTCAGGCGGATAACTTCATCTCTTTCTCTGATGACGAGATCCCGTCCGGAATGATGGGCAATCCCAATGCCCTGCACATTACCATCCAATGCAAGGGACATGTGTTATCGCGAGTACTAATTGACAACGGTTCTGCCTTGAATGTGATGCCATTAGTAACCTTGAAGAAAATATCGGTCGATAGTACACACATGAGAAATTGACAAAGCATCGTTCGAGCTTTTGACGGAACAAAGAAGGAAGTTTTAGGGAAGATCGATATTCCTTTAACCATAGGCCCATCAACCTATGAGGTTGAATTCCTTGTAATGGATATAATGCCCTCCTATAACTGTTTGTTAGGAAAGCCTTGGATCCACCAGGCAGGAGTCGTTCCATCTACTCTGCATCAAAAACTCAAATTTGTAATTGAGGGGAGATTGGTATGCCTTAATGCCGAGGAAGATATCATTGCTTCCATATCTACTACCGCTTCATATGTTGAAGTAGATGAAGATGCAGTCGAGTGCTCTTTCAGAGCCCTGGAATTTATTAATGTCACATTTGTTGCTGAAAGAAAGAAAATTCCAAAGCCTAGGCTATCAAACTGTACCAAAATGGGACTGAAAAAGACCCTGGGAAGAGGAGCCAAGGTTAGAAGAGGGCTAGGGAGTCGCTTACAGGGGAATATTAGTCCAGTTTTTCCCGGTTTTAAGCTAGATCGTTTTGGTCTAGGATATCGCCCGACTTTAAAGGAAAAATTGAAAAATGTTCAAAAGAGCCAGGAAAAGAGGAGAGTCAGGTTAGCCAGGGAGGATATTAAGTGGGAGCCTATGATTTTCCCATCGCTGCGTGACACCTTCATATCAAGGGGCCACATGTTTCAGGGGGACTGATCATCTAAAGAGCCTGTTATTGAAAATGCCCTGAGGGATTTGGGTATAAATGTGATATCAGAGGAAGGAATCGAAGACGGAGTGGCTATGGGCATTTACCCCACACCACCAGGCTTTGTGCTAAACAATTGGACTGCAGAAGAATTATCTGTAGTTTACAAAACTATTTCAGAGTAATGCACAAAAACTTTCCCTATTCTCTAAACCCCGGGACAATATGTGATCTTCTGTAAGGGGTTAATCTATCTGTTTTTTTATTTTTAATAAATGATGCATTCCTGTTAATTCACGAAATGGCAAACATCATCTATTGCATTTTTTTATTTTCTGTATTATATATTATTATTTCATTCTATTTTGATATGGGTTAGATCCTCCTGTATTTATATATGTATATATATCCTCTTGTTTGTTATTCTTTCAGGACCTCTGTATCAATAGTATGAATATTGATGACTTTGACCCGAAGATAGATTTCGAGCTGCCCATATGTCAAGGGGAAATTGAAGGTTATGATAATGACGAGGGAAGTGACTTACTTTCTGAACTACTAAAAATGGTAGAGAGAGAAGATAAACAAATTCTGCCTCATGAAGAGCCATTGAAATCTTGAATCTGGGATCAGAGGAAAATAAAAAGGAGATAAAAATTGGCACTATCATATCTGATGAGGAACGACAAAGTCTGATGCTTCGAGAGTACATAGATGTGTTTGCTTGGTCGTATGAGGACATGCCAGGTTTAGACACTGAGTTAGTGGTACATAAATTGCCAATAAAGCCTGAATGTAAACTGGTACAACAAAAGCTCAGAAGGATGCTACCTGAAATGCTGCTTAAAATTAAAGAAGAAGTAAATAAGCAATTTGATGTTGGGTTCCTAAAAGTGGCCAAATATCCAGAATGGGTAGCGAACGTTGTTCCAGTACCAAAGAAAGATGGAAAAGTCCGCATGTGCGTTGATTACAGGGATCTTAATCGGGCCAGTCCGAAAGATAATTTCCCTCTGCCACACATAGACACCCTGGTGGACAATACAGCTGGAAACTTTCTATTTTCATTTATGGATGGGTTTTCAGGTTACAATCAAATAAATATGCATTCAGATGATATGGAAAAGACTACATTTGTCACCATATGGGGCACATTCTGCTATAAGGTGATGCCGTTTGGGCTAAAGAATGCAGGGGCAACCTATCAAAGGGCCATGGTAACACTATTCCACGACATGATGCACAAGGAAATAGAGGTCTATGTCGATGATATGATTGTTAAAGCTAAAACGGAGGAAGAACACATCAAGAATCTGAGGAAACTCTTCCAAAGATTAAGGAGCTGCCAGTTAAAACTCAATCCAAGCAAGTGTACCTTCGGGGTAACATCGGGAAAACTCTTGGGGTTCATTCAAAGCTATTCATAATTTACCACCCCCAAAAAACACAAAAAGAAGTTCGAGGATTTCTGGGAAGATTAAACTACATTGCCCGATTTATTTCGCAATTAACTGAGAAGTGCGATCCCATTTTTCACCTTCTCCGTAAAAATAACCCAGGGGTATGGAATGATGATTGCCAGGGAGATTTTGAAGCAATAAAAGGATATTTGTCGAATGCTCCAGTATTAATGCCACCAATATCCGGCAAACCATTAATCCTCTCCTTATCAATCTTTGAGAATTCAGTGGGGGTGCGTATTAGGGCAACATGATCAAACTGAGAAAAGAGAAAGAGCAATTTACTACCTCATCAAAAAAGTTTACTGATTGCGAGACAAGGTACTCACAAATAGAAAAGTTGTGTTATGCTTAAGTTTGGACTACCCGAAGGCTCAGGCAGTATATGCTATATCACACTACTTGGCTGATATCTAAACTTGATCCTCTGAAATATCTAATGGGTGTACCTTCTTTATCTGGAAGATTGGCTCGTTGGAAAATCTTATTGTCTGAATTTGATATCCAATATGTAAGCCAAAAAGCAGTTAAAGTAAGTATTGTGGCCGATTTCATTGCAAGTAGGGCTTCTGAAGAATATGAGCCACTGAACTTCGATTTTCTAGACGAAGATTTAATGGTTATTTCAACTGAGCAGTTAGTTTCCTTTACTAATGAACAGTGGAAGATGAATTTAGATGGTGCCTCTAATGTTTTAGGGCATGGGATTGGGGCAATTCTCGTCTCACCTTATGGAAAACACTATCCTTTCACCAGCCGATTGAATTTTGATTGCACAAATAACATGGCCGAATATGAAGCATGTATTCTGGGTCTGAAAGCTACCATTGAGCGTAAAGTGAAAATACTCAAAGTATACGGAGATTCAGCCCTGGTAATTTATCAACTCAGAGGTGAATGGGAAACAAAAGATACGAAGTTGGTGGAATACCGAAAGTTAGTCTTAGAGCTCATTAAAGAATTCGAGAGGGTGACATTTCATTATCTCCCCAGAGAAGAGAATCAAATGGCGGATGCTCTGGCCACTTTGGCAGCAGCTTTCAAAGTCAATGAATATTCAAGCATGATGCCTATTACGATGGAAGCTTACGGGTATCCAGCCCATTGCTATAGCATAGAAGAGGAAGAGGATGGAAATCCCTGGTATTATGATATCCTGCAATATATTAAAAATCAAAGCTACCCTAAGCATGCCATTGAGAATGACAAAAGAACTATTCGAAGAATGGCGGCAGGATATGTGCTTGATGGTGATATCTTGTACAAGAAAAGTCATGATCAGGTCTTGTTGCGATGTGTGGATGCCAAAGAAGCCAGAACGATTATTGAAGAAGTTCATGAAGGAGTATGTGGTACTCATGCTAATGGACATACAATGGCTAAACAAATAATGAGATTTGGATATTATTGGTCAACCCTGGAAACTGATTGTATCAATTTCTCCAGAAAATGTCACAAATGCCAGATTCATGGAGATAAGCTCCACACCCCTCCTCATCCATTGCACGTAATGACTGCTCCGTGGCCATTCTCTATGTGGGGCATGGATGTCATTGGGCAAATTTCACCCAAAGCTTCTAATAGCCATCGTTTTATATTCGTGGCAATAGACTACTTCACTAAGTGGGTAGAAGCGGCCTCCTATGCAAATGTCACTCAGTCAACAGTTTGCAAGTTCCTGAAGAGAGAAATTATTTGTCAGTATGGACTACCAGAAAGGATCATCACCGATAATGCCTTGAATTTAAACAATAAGATGATGGAGTCAGTATGTAAACAATTCCAGATTAAATATCATAATTCCACCACTTATCGCCCAAAGATGAATGGAGCGGTAGAGGCAGCTAATAAGAACATCAAGAGGCTCATACAGAAAATGACTGAGACTTATAGAGACTGGCATGAGAAGCAACCATTCGCTCTGTTTTCCTATCGAACTTCAGTGAGGACGTCCACTGGGACAACTCCATTTTCTTTAGTTTATGGTATGGAGGCTGTGTTACCCATTGAGGTCGAGATTCCGTCACTACGAGTGCTGTCAGAGGTTAAGCTAGATGAAGCAGAATGGGTGCAAGCTAGGTATGATCAGTTGAACTTGATTGAGGAAAAAAGATTAAAAGCTATCTGTCATGGACAAATGTACCAGAAACGTATGATAAGGGCACATAATAAAAAGGTTCGTCCACGAGAGTTTCAAGAAGGAGACTTGGTACTAAGAAAGATTTTGTCAATTCAGAAAGATTTTCGAGGTAAATGGATGCCAAATTGGGAAGGACCTTATGTGGTAAAGAAGGCCTTTTCTGGAGGAGCTTTGATCCTCACCGAGATTAATGGACCAGAGTTACCTAACCCTGTGAATGCTGATGCAGTCAAGAAATATTTCGCCTAAAAAATGAAAAAGACTAAAAAATGAAAAATGAAAAAAAAGAAAAGAAAAAAAATAAAAGGATGGTTCAAGATGAAAACCCGTAAAGGACGTCTTGTAATCAGAGAAGGTCTCAGGTTGAAAACCCGTAAAGGGCGGCTTGAGAATTGTGTAAATTCAGAATTCGTGCATGGTGGAGCTGAATTAGTTGGGTAACCAGAAAGTAAATGGGATTCAAACACTGGCTTATGGCATTCAACAGTCGGGAATTTGGCAGTATTGGGGGAACTTCACACCCTTACGCATTACCATAATCCTCAAGATCTCCTTGACAGAAGCTACACTCGGGTCCTCTTACGGCATGCCAGTTCAAAAGCATTCATACTATTGATGTCTGATGACGCCTACTGATTATTCCTTTTAAAAGTTTGTCATGTATTCACCCAAAAAAAACTCTTTATTTATAAATAAAAGATGTTTTTAACCGCATTGTAAGCATCCTGATTAAAAATAAAAAACATGTATATTAGCTCGGGAAATATGAGATCATTGTGCATTATTGTACAAAAAGTTTTGAAAAATACAGATATTCTGAAGCCGAAAATGGTTTTAGCATAAGGCTTACACAATGTCAGGACACAAGAAGTTAAAACCTTGAGATACACGCGATTACTCAACAATGTGGGATAACTAAAGAGGTTTTGTCACTGATTAAATAATGGGTCATGAGAAGCACATGGGTTTAAAGAGTAAAGAGAATCAGAGTCAGGCTCAACCAAAGAGTTTCCAATTAGGATTTTCGATCGAGATGAATTGCTGTTGATTTTTTATGCCCAAATCAATCTGAAGTACAAGGATGTTAACAAAAGAAAGTTCTCGTTTGAAAAGAAAATACCCTCAAAATAACTGCATCATTGCACACATTTTAGGCATAAACAGGATCATGACATGAATTGCATAATAATGAGTACTTGCAGGTTTTCTTAAAAGAAAGGACAGAGATGTAAAGACCAACCATAGAAATCACCAATTCGAATTTCCATGTTTGGTCGTGGCGAGACAAGCTTATACAAAAGAAATCTCTTCCAAAAATTATTATCCCAAGACTTTCAGGTATGATGTTTTCGAATCCTCAAACACATACTAATAAAGGTTAATGTTTAATTTTCAGGTTTGATCCCAATTCAATGGATCAACTCCCCCAGATATGATATTCCCTTCAGAGTAATTGGAACATGTATCTCTTCTCCAAGATTTGATATTCCCTTCAGAGTAAGTGGAACAAGTCTGCTTCGATTCAATGGATCAACTTCTCAGATCTGATATTCCCTTCAGAGTAAGTGGAACAGGTCTCTCTTCTTTAAGATTTGATATTCCCTTCAGAGTAAGCGGAACAAGTCTCTTCTCCAAGATTTGATATTCCCTTCAGAGTAAGTGGAACAAGTCTGCTGATTCAATGGATAAACTTCCCCAGATCTGATATTCCCTTCAGAGTAAGCAGAACAGGTCTCTCTTTTCCAAGATTTGATATTCCCTTTAGAGAAAGTGGAACAAGTCTACCCTGATTCAATGGATCAACTTCCCCAGATCTGATATTCCCTTTAGAGTAAGCGGAACAGGTTTCTCTTTTCCAAGATTTGATATTCCCTTCAGAGTAAGTGGAACAAGTCTACCCTGATTCAATGGATCAACTCCCTCAGATCTGATATTCCCTTCAGAGTAAGCGAAACAGGTCTCTCTTTTCCAAGATTTGATATTCCCTTTAGAAAAGAAGCGGAACAAATCCCTTTCTTCAAGATTTGATATTCCCTGAGTGACAGTGGAACAAGTCTACCCCGATTCAATCTTCCCTGAAGAACAGTGGAATGGATCAACATCCTCGGATTTGATATTCCCTCAGTGACGGCGGAACAGATCCCTTATCATATTTCAAATCATGAAGTTGACCGGGCAAAAAATGCATTGTCTCTTCGTCTTTGCTCTATTCCTGATTGACACAAGAATGAGCAAAGAGGGGCATCTGTAGACAACTCATTTTCCACCATTCTCCATTACCCCTCAATTAAATACCATTTCCCCCACGTGAAATACCACAAATAAATAAATTACCCCATAGTCCCACTCACTCAGAAAATAAAAAATAGACACAACATTAGATATCCACTAAATATATTTTTTAAACCAAATAAAATCTTAGAAATTAGGTATTCCACCTTATCATCATTCTAGTGGAAAATCCACTACACCACTCAAGATAGCACTAAAAAACCACTGCATCCAAACGAAGCAACTATAAATGGAGGAGTATGGAGCTGCTAAATAGGGGGATTTTATTTTTTGTTTTTAGGCCAGAGCAGGGAAATCCAAGGTGATTATATTACTTTTAATTTTCATTTTCTTCATTAGAATGTTTGTCTGTACCTTGTTGTTATAAAAGGGCATATTCCAATGTCCAGTCCTTAAAAATTTGTATGAATACCTTACGTAGATAATGAATGAATTTGTTTTTATTTTGAGTACCTTCTTTTACCCTAATTTCATATTGATCTTGGTATGATTATGATTCATATTTTTATGATATATGGAATTTAGTCTTTGGTTTTATTATAATTTTTATTTTAGTACTAGGTTGTCTGTTTATTTTCATTTTTTTTATTTAAAATTTTCATTGGTGCACTGATAGTTATTTGTTTCATTGTTTTGTCTATTAAGTATTTATTAATATTACTTGGTCCTCGTAATTATCAGGTATACCTATTTCCTTTTGTTTACATTTTTTTAAATGACTTCATACTTGTGTTTTAGCCCTTTATTTAAGTATATATATTTTTTATATACATGCGCATCATTATATGTAGGTTATAGTTTTAGGCTTTCCTTGTATAATAAATGTTTTATATATTACATACATATATTTCAATACATGATATCTAATAAATATTTTTTGTATATCCCTTTTATGTACTGAATAAATATCTATATACATATAATTTAACACAAAATACATTTTATTCTTCATATATTTATTATGCGAATGTATTTACAAGTATGTAATTAATTTATTTATGATTTGCATGACGTTTTTATGACATGAAATCCTCATAGCATTTTTGACTCAAATCAAAATAAACGACTAAGGATAATATTCGATCATTTTAAAATTATCAAAAGAAATTTTGTAATACGTAAATATTTAATCCATTTTTTATAGCATTAAGTATTAATACTAGAACTTATATTTTAAATTTGAGCTCCTAGGTTCCTTAAATTTCATAATTTGAAACTTTAAGTTAGAAAAAGCCTTAATTTATTTTTAGTAGAATTATGATTAAATAAAATTTTGCTTGATTGCATTGTTTTTTTAAAACTTAAGGCATTGTTCACTTATTAAGGAATTAATAGTATATCCTCCGCGATCGTGCTCAGGGGGTGACTACTGGTAATTCCCCAAATAAGTCGACATCCTTTTCAAAACCACATCATGTTTTCTAAAAATGAGGCAATGCTCGGTTATTAGACAAAATAGCTGATCTCTCGCATTTACGCTCGGGGGCGAATGCTATCGGTCTCAATAAACGAATACCCTTTTCAAACTCTGCATCCTTAATGATTTTTAAATTAAATAAAGATCGAACTCAAAATTTCCGATTTTAAATATAAGGTAATTAACTAGGTACCAATTTTTGGGCGCTTATGGGGGTGCTAATCCTTCCCCATGCGTAACTGACTCCCGAACCTGATTTCTGGATTTTTGCAGACCCCAAAACTCGGTATTTTGATAAAAATAAATTTTTTTATTAAAATCACCCAGTTTTTACGGTGTTCCAATCACACCTCAAATGATTGGTGGCGACTCTTCATCTTTTGAAACAATTTTCAAAGAGAAAACCCCATCGGCATCGGTCTTTCCCCTTCTGGGCGAAAAACGGTTACGACAACAAGTTTGTAAAACACTTACCTGGATTAATGTGATGTGTATTTATGCGTTTTAGGAGAAGTTTATTCCTTGTTGAAACTGATTTCTTATTATCTTGAAATCCTCTTTTGAACATAATTCTTATAATCCAACGTTTGGATTAAAATTCAGCATGGTGCCAACTACGATTTGCTTTGTCCGTGATTAATTATATGTTCTCTCAATGGTTTTACTTGTGTATGGCAAGAAGGAGTGTTTAAAAACCATATCATATAGTTTGTGAAAGTAATAATGTGATGTCACCTAAGCGTGATTTAGGAACTCATAATTCTCGTGATGAGCTTTGTGGGATGCAAAACATGTTTAGTTGAAAAGAAAATTCATCTTGGTCTTTTAACCAATTAAAGGATTTGTGGTTAGTATGGATGATAACTTCAAGAGTCTTACCTTGAAAAAAGGAGAGAAAATAGGTTAGAATATCATTAAAATGAGTAATAATACACTTACTTTTGGACTCTTGTGAATCATGATTCATCACTGATGTGGCACAATGGTTAAGGCTTTCTGGTGGTACCCCGTTAAGTAGGTCACCTAACATCATTCAAAAACTTTATAAAAATGAGCAAACATACTAGACAAACTAGTGTTATTGTCAGAAACAGAAACCAATGGTTGTCTAAAGTGGACAATAATGCAAGGCTCTTTGTGAAGAATGTTCTCTCTCAATTTTTTTGTTCTCACACATATATTTTGAGTCACTTTTTTCTTCTAATAATTAGGTTAACTTGCCTCCCGTGAGTTTTATTCTTGGCTTTTGTGGGTTGTGATCTCTTTTGTTTTTGCCTCTTTTTTAGTGTCTTTTTCTTTTTATGCTTTCCCCCCCTCTCACAAAATTTCATCACATGACTTTCAAGTTCATCTTTTAATTCCAATGGTGCAAGGTTAAGTGAGTGAAGATCAATATCTTCTATTAGCATCATATTCATTGATGTCATTGTTCGATTCATTATCTTTGGTAAAAGGTGAAGTAGAAGAAGAAGTGGAAATAGATGGAGTAATAAGTTTGGTTTAGTGGCAAACCTCGTGCCATTCCACAGCAGTTGCTTAGGTTTGATTCCCCTTCGAAGTCATTCGCCTTTTAAGGGTTCTTTTAAACAAATACCAATCAAAGAGTGACATTTGTCACTCTTTGATTGGTCATAAATAATTAAATATAAATAATATTAATCATAATAATTATTTATTTTATTTTTAAAAATTCTGACTTGGCAATGCCACGTCATCATGAGCTCTAACATAGACACGTCACGTCGGCATCCACGTCCATGTGCACATGCTTGGTCAACATCAAGCAATGATCGTCAGTTGACTGACGGTTTCCATCCATCGAGGTTGATTTTTGACCCAAAATTAAACGTTGAGTAGACGAATGTGTCAACCAAAAATGATAAGGGTATATTTGACACTATTGTCAAACGTTAGAGTTATTTTGTTGTATTATGCCTATAATTTAATGGGGCATGAAAAATAATACCTTGGGTGCGATGTAGTATGGAAAAAATAATAAGCGTTGAAATAGACTTTAAGGAGTTCTAAGGGGTCGTTTGGTTCGTAGAATGTAAGATTATCTTTAGGAATGAGATTATTGAAATGTTGTGTTACTTGACATATTATTAGGAATGTTGTATTACCTTGTTTTATTTTTTGACAGAAATGTAAGATTACATTATTTGATTGGAGGAATATAAGATTGCTAAAATGTGTATTTTACCAAATTATCTATGTGATATATTTTTTTAACAACTTGAATTCTTGATATTAAAATAAGTATATTTATATAAAAATTACAAAAAATATATTATTTCATTATTTTATATTTATATATTTTTATTTATAAATTTAAATTCTTAAAAATTATACATTTTCTTTTATAAAAATTACAAAAATAAATTAGTAGAATAAAAAGTAAATAATCATATATTCTTTTAATCTTAATCAACATTAAATTTCACATTATTTATCTAAAAATATATTAAAATTTGCATCGTTATAATGTAATTTATCTTATTGGATATGAGATTTATGGTTTATTCATGTTTTTTTTGGTTTTTAAATAACAAAATCCCATACCTGTATTAATCTCATAATTAATATTTATACCTTAATAAATTACAATATAATGATGTAAATTTTAATATAGTTTTAGATAAATAATGCGAAATTTAATGTTAATTAAGATTAAATAATATATGATGTATTTACATTCTATTAATTTAGATTTTATAAATAAAAATATATAAATTAAAATTAATGAAATAATATATTTTCTATAATTTTTATTTTTATTTATTTTAATATTAAAAATCCAATAATAATTACAACATTATAATCTTACATCCTATTAAACAAATCAAATAATGTATTACAGCATTTGTAATAGTATGCCACATAATTTAATATTTTAATTATATTTCAAATATAATTCACATTCTATGAATCAAACGATGCCTTAACATTGAAGAATATACAACTTGTTGGCTTTAGCTGTCACTTTCACCTTCACCTGCTCTCTTCCTTATCTCTTATTTAGTGCTACCAAACAAATCCCGACGAGGCAGTTGACGCAAAGTAATCAACGAATCCAATGCTCAGTTGAAATTTGGTCAACGTCATGCACACGTTCTTTAATAAATTAAAATTAAAATTAAAATTAAAATTAAAATTAAAATTAAAATTAAAATTAAAATTAAAATTAAAATTAAAATTAAAATTAAAATTAAAATTAAAAGATTTCTTTTAACAAATATTTTTCCATCGAATTTTTTTTAAGAAAAAACTTTCATTTAGAAAAATATTACTAATATTAATAAGTCAAGTAGACTCAAACTCTCACTTTTTCAATACACTTGGTGTACAATATTTTTTGTATTTGATAAATTTAATTTTTACAAGTGATTAATATAAAAAGATAAAAAATAAAATTCAAAGGTTTACGTAAGGTAAGATATATATAAGATAAGATTGAATTGAATAAGACTATATTAAATTTGATTAGGAAAGATTAGATTAGATAATTTAATCCAATATTTATCTTTGATACTCGATCTTAAATCCTTTATAAATATTAATATATAAATTATTTTTATCAGTGCGAATAGATTCAAAAAGAATATAAAAATAATAATTCCGAGTGAAATTATCTACTTGAGATAATTACCTTTTATAACAAATACATTGTTTTTTAACATATTGACATCTCTAAGAAAAGTACACACGCTAAAAGTAGAAACAGGGACGTCCTTTTTATATTAAATTTATAAATTTAAAATGTTACATTAAAAATTAAAAGATATATAAATAAATTATCAATTAAAAATATCTAAATTATATAAGGATTTAAAATTTCCAGAATACGATCGTACTTCTAACACCTTAACCGAAAAGAGAGAGTTCAACATTAAACAATCCCACCCAAGAACACTAAATTTATATGGATGATGACGATAGATTGAGATTCGCATGCATGAAGGATCCTTACATTATGAAATCGACGTAGAAGTGTTTTTCATTAGTAATCTGACTTTGTATCCTCTAAAATTTTATAGCTTCACACTACTAAATTTCTAATAAGTTTCCAAGTCCAATTCTATTAATATAAAACTCTACGTTCGTCCAATGAGTTTCCATGTGAGCACGAATAACATCCAAGACAAGGCCTCTAGGATGGACATTAACTCAGCATTCTTTGGCTCGATATCTACCTGCAACACTCGGGTGAAAGCACCTACAAAATCACCATTTGCATCTCCTAAAACAACAACTAATTGATAACATCCTCACTAAAAATGTTCCAACAATTCTGATAGAAGTTCAGGATCATACCTGCCAAAACTCACAAGGGCAAAAAGGGGCAATAAAAGGAGGGGGGAAATATCAAGATTCACTGTTTGAAGGTGAAAATAATGAACTGAAATAATTAACAACAATATTACCCATGCCATCCATTGCACTACAAGCTTGACCAGTTGAATCCAATAACACTGCTATTTGAAGCTTGATCATTTTCAAAGTATTAAGAATTCAATGACAAAAATACTTATACCTTCTTCCTTTTGAAGCTTCATCATGAAAGTATTTAAAATTTGATTTTCTATAATTAAGCCAAAGAAAAGTTTACCTTTGTTACAGTAAAAAGACTACTAAGATAAAGGCATATTAAGTTCAGAACGGAGTATTTTTATTTTTATTTTAAATCATCATTATGAGTCCTTTGACACGCCTTTAGTTGTAAAATTCTAAATCCGGTTACAATCTTCAACGAGTTTACAAGTGTCACAATTGATAATTTCCCTTCCATAAAATTTTTTTAATAATTTTTCTCCACTCGAGGGATCTCGTTGTCGAAGAATTAAAGGCAAACTTGATAAGACACATGATCGGATGAAGTTTCAGGTTGATGAAAAACATAGGGAGCTTTATTTGACAATTGAGCTGGGTGTTTGTACGGCTGCAACCATGCCACCAATTGTCAGTGCGTTTGTTAAGGCGCAACAAGCTGAGAGCTCATTGTTTTGGCCCTTACAACGTACTAGAAAACATTAGACAGGTGCCTTACAAGCTAAGACCTACCTGATCCGTCTCCCATTGTAACCCCCTAGATCCGGCCTATGCGTTTCGACTAAGTCTAGTGGATCACATTATGATTATTAAAGACATTTTTCGCAACCGTTATTCCATCAATATAAAATCACATTATAAATAACATGAAATTATAAACAAATTATAATATCAAAATCCAACTCGTAAATATAGTAGTACAAATAAATAATAATTTAATTTAAAACATGTCTTCAAATTCAAAATCACAATAAACCGAGCAGTATTAGCAAAAGAGTTATCATTATAAAATCCGATATTTTTAAAATAAGGTCCATGTCACTAAAATAAAGTCAACTTGCCATATCAAAACATTACAATCTGATTTACTTCAAGAGATATGTTGATCCTCCAAGTGCTCGAACCAAGGTATCTAACCAACAGTATCTGAAAGGGGGAAAAACATTTTCAAAAGGTGAGCTAGGCTTAGTGTGTCCCAACATTTCCATAAAATCACAATAGGTACAAATCATAGTCCAGTAATCTCACGAATTCGTAAAAGAGTTTAACTTTTTGAAAATCATAGTTTAAACCCTTTTCTGGTACACCATCAGTAGTTGCCAAAATTATTTTCCATATAGCTTACTTTATGCACATAGCAAAAAAGAAAGCCGACTTAAGGATAGGCTCTGAAGCTTGTATCCTTAAACCCAATTCAATAAGTCCATATAGCTTACCCTAAGCACACAGCAAAGGAAAATCGACCTAATGAAACATCTTGGGGCCCTCAAGAGTCACATTAGGCCCAGTTAGCTTGATCAGAGATATTCCATCGTAATTCAATTCCAAAATTCAATTGCACCGTGACATAAATTCCATAAATCCAAAAACATGGTAATCATATACCATTTCAAAACAAAAATTAGATAGCAGCCATATTCCATAAATTGTCACATTAAATTGGTGCATCCATAAAACAATAACCAATGAATTCGGTGTACCACATATTAAAACCAATAAAACAGTTCAATAATAAGTAGGGAACACACCTCGACAATAGATTCAAATAACAAATCTACTGATTGTTGGTTTCACCACGCTCTGCTACAGTTTTCGAACGGGTGAATACTGGCACACGTGGTTTAACTAATCTAAAAGAGCTGGGTCGAGCTGTCGAACGATCCGGAGAGTCTCTTGTACCTTCAAACAATAATATTTATCAGTCTCAAATCCTATTTAATTGTTTAAAGCTAAACTTCTTAAGTATATACACATTTTTTGGGTTTGACTATCAATTTGAGGTATTTCGAGTCTGAATTTGGCCAAACAGATTGCGGAATCGGAATCAAGGCGTCGAAAAACATAAAGTATGACTTTTCGAAAATTCAAATTCTTGGTCAAAGTCAAAGTCAACCACTTTGACCGTAGATTTGGAGACCTTCGGATTCGAATTTGACAAAACGGACCACGGAAACGGATTCGGCACGTCGAAAACTATCAGGATAGGTATACTCAGAAAAGATTAACGGTCGTTTAATGCTCGGTCAAAGCCATTTTAAGTTTTGGTCAAAGAAAGTCAACGGTCAACGGTCAACGGTCAACGGTCGGGTCGGGTCGGGTCAACGGTCGGGTCGGGTCAACGGTCGGGTCGGGTCAGACCGGTCAACCCGGTTCAGACCAGTCAAACCGGTTCGAACCGGTTGAAACCGGTCAAACCGGTCAGAACCGGTTGAAAACCGGTTAAACCGGTTTCCAGCAGCCACTCGCCCTGCGGCGGCGCGTGTGGCGCGTGAGGCGTCCTCCGGGGCCCTAAAAATCCCGGAAAAATTTCTAAAAAATTATTTTGAGCGATTTCAAGATACTTACAACGATCGGTTCAAATTTTTGAACGGCGGAGAGCTCGATTTCAAATCGGCCGAATCTTTGACTGCACCACCTCCTCACGCGCCGCCGTCTACGGTGGACAAGGTTGACACCGGTGAACTCGGAACGGCACAAGGAACACGATGGTGCGGGAGGTGTCGTAAACGGAGCAACGATCAGCGGTGAATTTAAGATTTCCTCGGCGATAGAGCTAACAAAACCGTCGCTACTTTGACTGGAAATTCCCGACGTTTGGCCGCGTTTCGCTTCAATTAATTTGAAGGGTTTGTTCCTCGCTCGATGATGAACACAACGGTGGTTTCAAAACAACGATCGAAATTCGGACGGCGTTTGGATCGGACTTGAAAATGGAGGTGTGAGAGGAAGAAAATTGAAGAAAAGCTTTTGTGTTTTCTGATTGAAATCAGAAAACACGTTAGTTATAACAAACTTGCCGACACTTTTAGGAGAAATTCAGGGCTTGGTCCCTGAATTTCCTTTACTTTGAAAATGGCATACAAGTTTTCATAAATTATACTTTAGTCACTTAATTTCACCCATTTTCACAATTTACCTCCAATTTCAATTAAATATTATTTTGAAAATCGGGTTGTTACAATTCCCCCCCTCTACAAGAAATTTCGTCCTCGAAATTTACCTTATGAGAATAGTTGAGGAAACTGAGCCTCCATTGACTCCAATGTCTCCCAAGTAGCTTCTGAGGGGCCTCTATTACTCCACTGAACTTTGACCATTGGAATTCGTCTATTCCGAAGAACTCGTTCATCTCTCTCCAAGATCTGAATGGGCTCCTCTTCATATGACAAATCAGGTCTCAACTCTACTTCTTCAACCTGAATAATGTGACCTGGATCTGGACGGTATCTCCTCAACATTGATACATGAAAGACATCATGAATACGACTTAGCTCAGAAGGCAACTCAAGCTGATATGCAACAGGTCCTACCCTCTTCAAAATACGAAATGGTCCAATAAATCTTGGACTCAATTTACCCTTACGCCCGAATCTCAATACTTTCTTCCAGGGTGAAACTTTCAAAAAGACCCAATCTCCCACTTCAAACTGTATATCCTTCATTCTTTGATCTGCATAAGATTTCTGCCTATCAAATGCCTCTTTCAGACGGTCACGGATTAATCTGACTGTGTCCTCCGTCTCTCGCACTAACTCAGGTCCCAACGTTTTCCTATCACGCAACTCAGTCCAACAGATCGGAGTGCGACATTTATGCCCATAGAGCGCTTCATAGGGTGCCATACGAATGCTGGTCTGATAACTATTATTGTAAGCAAATTCAGCCAACGGCAAAAAGTTCTCCCAACTACCATGAAAATCGATTACGCAACCCCGCAACATATCCTCCAGAATCTGAATTACTCTCTCAGATTGACCATTAGTTTGTGGATGAAAGGATGTACTATAATCCAATCTTGTTCCCAAAGCCGTATGTAACGCCTTCCAAAATCTCGAAGTAAATCTCGGATCTCGATCAGAAATAATAGACAATGGAACACCATGCAATCTGACAATCTCTGAAATATACAATCTTGCCAGCTTATCCAAAGTATAATTTACTCGCACAGGAATAAAGTGAGATGACTTTGTAAGTCTGTCAACAATCACCCAAACTGAATCTTTTTTCGAAGGAGTCATCAGCAAGCCAGTAACAAAATCCATAGTAATACGCTCCCATTTCCATTCAGGAATCTTGATAGACTGTAACAAACCTGATGGATGTTGATGTTCTACCTTAACTTGCTGACAAGTCAAACACCTAGCCACAAAGTCAGATATGTCTTTCTTCATACCAATCCAATAATACCTCTCTCTCAAATTCCGGTACATCTTATCTCCTCCGGGGTGCATAGCATATGGACTACTATGAGCCTCAGTAAGGATAGTCTGCCTCAACTCAGCATCATCAGGCACACAATATCTACCTTTAAAGCATAAAACTTCATCCTGATCAATTGCGTAATCTGTGTTTGTCCCCTGCTCTACTTGCTCAAAGATGGAAAGCAAGGAGCTATCAAGGGGCTGCTTAGCTTTGATCTCATCAACCAAGGTCGGCTTAACTTGCAATTCTGCTAACAAAGTGTCATCGTCATATAAATTCATCTTGGCCATGAAAGACCTCAACTCTGATACCGTCTTTCAACTCAAAGCATCTGCTACAATGTTAGCTTTACCAGGGTGGTAATCAATCACGCAATCATAATCCTTTAGGAACTCTAACCAGCGACGCTGTCTCAAATTAAGTTCCTTCTGGGTCAGAAGATACTTTAAGCTCTTATGATCTGTGAAAATGTAACACTTCTCTCCATAAAGATAGTGTCTCCAAATCTTCAAGGCAAAAATTACTGCTGCCAACTCTAAATTATGAGTAGGATAGTTACTCTCATGCGGCCGCAGCTGACGGGATGCATAAGCCACCACCTTACTTTCCTGCATTAAAACACAACCAAGTCCTGAATGTGAAGCATCACTATACACTGTAAAATCCTTCCCGGACTTTGGTTGAATCAACACCGGTGCTTGAGTCAAAACCGCCTTTAATTTCTCAAAGCTCTCCTGTTGTGCCTCGCCCCAGTCAAACAACACATTCTTCCTTAACAACTTTGTCAAAGGAGAAGCAATAATCGAGAAGCCCTCAACAAAACGTCGATAATAACCAGCCAAGCCCAAGAAACTGCGGATTTCAGATACATTCTTAGGTCGTTTCCAATTCATAATAGCCTCTATCTTGCTGGGATCAACCTGAACACCTAGCGCAGAAATAATATGCCCCAGAAATGACACTTCTTGAAGCCAAAACTCACACTTGCTTAGTTTGGCATATAGACGATGCTCTCTCAAAGTCCGCAGAACGATCTTCAAATGCTCGTCATGCTCTGCCTCAGTACGAGAATAGATCAGAATATCGTCAATGAAGACCACCACAAATTGATCCAAATATGGTCGGAACACCCGATTCATCAAATCCATAAAAGCTGCAGGAGCGTTCGTCAAACCAAAAGGCATCACTAAAAATTCATAATGACCATATCTAATGCGAATGGCCGTTTTTGCAACATCAGATCCTTTAACTTTCAATTGATAATACCTCGAACGAAGATCAATCTTAGAGAATACAGTAGCTCCTCGTAATTGATCAAATAAGTCATCAATCCTGGGTAATGGGTATTTATTTTTGACCGTCATCTTGTTCAATTTCCGATAGTTAATACATAATCTTAGCGACCCATCCTTCTTTTTCACGAATAGAACTAGAGCTCCCCATGGTGAAGTACTATGTCGGATAAATCCTCGATCGAATAATTCTTGCAATTGGACTTTCAACTCCTTAAGTTCATTTGGAGCCATACGATAAGGTGCCATAGAAATAGGTGAAGATCCTGGATAAGTCTCAATCTCGAACTCTACCTCTCTATCAGGAGGTAACCCAGGCAACTCCTCCGGAAAAACATCAGGAAACTCGCTAACTGTACGAATCTCATCGATCGTGGACAATGCACCTTTGGTGTTCAAAATACAAGTAATGAAGGTCTCATATCCCTTCCGGATCATATGATCAATTTCCATCGCTGAAACTATATTGGAGAGATAACCACGCCGTTCACCAATTAACACAACAGTCCGACCATCTGAAGTCTTCAGAGTAGCCCGCTTGTATTCGCAATCCAGCTTTACCTTGTGTTTATTCAACCAATCCATTCCAAGAATTAGATCGAACTCCCATAAAGGAAGTTCCATAAGATCAGCGAGAAAAATTTCTCCCTGAACCTCGAGAGGACAACGCCGAAATACTTTATTCACTAATACCGCTTGTCCTACTGGACTTGTAACTGTAACAGTATTTTCAGTGTTCTCGATCGAAATCTGAAGGTTTCGAGATACTGAGCTCGATACATAGGAGTGAGTGGAGCCATTGTCCAATAATGCAAAGTATGGGGTAGAATAAATAGTAAATGTACCTGCAATAACCTCAGGCTCATCTCTGTTATCACGACGTCTAGTTGCATAAACTAAAGCTGACTGTCTAGCCTCAGAAGCTGTTGGCCCTCTATTTTGCTGAGGTCGGGCTCTACTGTCTGTCCTGGACGCTGATCCTCGAGTCTTTCCTTGACTACGATCTCTAATTAGGGTCTGTACTGTAGTCTGCGAACGCACAGGAGTTTGGGTAGTGGTCTGCTCAAACGAAACTAACTGAGGACAATCCCTCCGATAATGACCACTAGATCCACACTGATAGCAAAGACCCATCTTCTTACGACACTCTCCTGAGTGTTGTTTACCACAATACTCACAAAGGGGCCCATTATAATACGACGAGGAACCGCCTCGACTGACAGCTAAAGGTGAGGATGCTGCAGGCCTGAAACGTGTATTATTTCTCTGAGGGGCTGAAGTACGAGTCCTCTTCCCGGACTATGATGATGACTCCATCGGGCCTGAAAATTTCTTAGATCGATCTTGATCAACACGCTCTCTACCAGAAGCTAAAACCTCCACCTCTTCCGCATCTTTGGCTCTGCCCACCAGCACATCAAATATCTCATCCTGATGGGTTACAACTTGCCTACGCAGCTCGTATCTGAGTCCAAGGGCAAATTTACGACATCGATCTCTCTCCATAGGTACCATACTGAATCCATACTTCAGCAACTTCAGGAACTCGATCTCATATTCAGAAACAGTCATGTCTCCCTGAACCAGGTCTTGAAACTGTTGTCGTCTCTGAGCTAAGTAGCGCTCTCCCAGAAAACGGCTCCGAAAGCGATCCTTAAAGAAATTCCAGGTCAAACGATCGGTAGGAACACTACTGGTCACTGACTCCCACCAAGTGTAGGCATTGCCATCTAACATCGCCACAGCACCCTGATATCTCTTAGTTGAGTCCAAACCCAACTGATCCATGCGTCTCTCTGTATCCTGGAGCCAATCCTCAGCTTCAGTAGGAGCTTCACCTATCTGTCCCCCAAAAGTTCTAACTCCATTGGCAATCAAAGTCTGCGAAATAGGAACCTCAGATACAACACCAGTAGCTCTGACTGCTCCCTGTATTAACTGCAGAAATTGTCTACCAAAATTCTCATCCAAAGCAACTCCGGTAGACTCTGACTCAATATCGGTCGCTCCTATTATCGGTGTAGTCATGCCAATACCAGCGGCAGGAGGCAGATCTGTTGGGGTCGTAGGAGCATGATCACCTATCGGAGGTGGGGGATCTACCCGTATCTCATCGATCGGATCTGCGAATCTAGCCACTCGACCTCGTCCACGGCTAGTTCGACGACTACGTCTAGCACTCATTTTGATGGATCTCAAGTTTACTACAGAAGATAAAACTTAGGGTTAGATAAGCACTTGGAGTCTCAAACATAGTTAAAATCTTAATAACTTTGTGACATGGCCTTAGTAACTCGTTTTGTAAAATATTTCAAAACCGTATTTTCAATGTGGACTCATACACAGTCCGAGGGGTTAAAAATCAAAAGCTCTGATACCAATAAATGTAACCCCCTAGACCCGGCCTATGCGTTTCGACTAAGTCTAGTGGATCACATTATGATTATTAAAGACATTTTTCGCAACCGTTATTCCATCAATATAAAATCACATTATAAATAACATGAAATTATAAACAAATTATAATATCAAAATCCAACTCGTAAATATAGTACAAATAAATAATAATTTAATTTAAAACATGTCTTCAAATTCAAAATCACAATAAACCGAGCAGTATTAGCAAAAGAGTTATCATTATAAAATCCGATATTTTTAAAATAAGGTCCATGTCACCAAAATAAAGTCAACTTGCCAGATCAAAACATTACAATCTGATTTACTTCAAGAGAGATATGTTGATCCTCCAAGTGCTCGAACCAAGGTATCTAACCAACATTATCTGAAAGGGGGAAAAACATTTTCAAAAGGTGAGCTAGGCTCAATGTGTCCCAATATTTCCATAAAATCACAATAGGTACAAATCATAGTCCAGTAATCTCACGAATTCGTAAAAGAGTTTAACTTTTTGAAAATCATAGTTTAAACCCTTTTCTGGTACACCATCAGTAGTTGCCAAAATTATTTTCCATATAGCTTACTTTATGCACATAGCAAAAAGAAAGCCGACTTAAGGATAGGCTCTGAAGCTTGTATCCTTAAGCCCAATTCAATAAGTCCATATAGCTTACCTTAAGCACACAGCAAAGGAAAGCCGACCTAATGAAACATCTTGGGGCCCTCAAGAGTCACATTAGGCCCAGTTAGCTTGATCAGAGCTATTCCATCGTAATTCAATTCCAAAATTCAATTGCATCGTGACATAAATTCCATAAATCCAAAAACATGGTAATCATATACCATTTCAAAACAAAAATTAGATAGCAGCCATATACCATAAATTATCACATTAAATTGGTGCATCCATAAAACAATAACCAATGAATTCGGTGTACCACATATTAAAACCAATAAAACAGTTCAATAATAAGTAGGGAACACACCTCGACAATAGATTCAAATAACAAATCTACTGATTGTTGGTTTCACCACGCTCTGCTACAGTTTTCGAACGGGTGAATACTGGCACACGTGGTTTAACTGATCTAGAAGAGCTGGGTCGAGCTGTCGAACGATCCGGAGAGTCTCTTGTACCTTCAAACAATAATATTTATCAGTCTCAAATCCTATTTAATTGTTCAAAACTAAACTTCTTAAGTATATACGCATTTTTCGGGTTTGACTATCAATTTGAGGTATTTCGAGTCTGAATTTGGCCAAACGGATTGCGGAATCGGAATCAAGGCGTCGAAAAACATAAAGTATGACTTTTCGAAAATTCAAATTCTTGGTCAAAGTCAAAGTCAACCACTTTGACCGTAGATTTGGAGACCTTCGGATTCGAATTTGACAAAACGGACCACGGAAACGGATTCGGCACGTCGAAAACTATCAGGATAGGTATACTCGGAAAAGATTAACGGTCGTTTAATGCTCGGTCAAAGCCATTTTAAGTTTTGGTCAAAGAAAGTCAACGGTCAACGGTCAACGGTCGGGTCGGGTCGGGTCAACGGTCGGGTCGGGTCAGACCGGTCAACCCGGTTCAGACCGGTTAAACCGGTTCAGACCAGTCAAACCGGTTCAGACCAGTCAAACCGGTTCGAACCGGTTGAAACCGGTCAGAACCGGTTGAAAACCGGTTAAACCGGTTTCCATCAGCCACTCGTCCTGCGGCGGTGCGTGTGGCGCGTGAGGCGTCCTCCGGGGCCCTAAAAATCCCGGAAAAATTTCTAAAAATTATTTTGAGCGATTTCAAGATACTTACAACGATCGGTTCAAATTTTTGAACGGCGGAGAGCTCGATTTCAAATCGGCCGAATCTTTGACTGCACCACCTCCTCACGCGCCGCCGTCTACAGTGGACAAGGTTGACACCGGTGAACTCGGAACGGCACAAGGAACACGATTGTGCGGGAGGTGTCGTAAACAGAGCAACGATCAGCGGTGAATTTAAGATTTCCTCGGCGATAGAGCTAACAAAACCGTCGCTACTTTGACTGGAAATTCTCCACGTTTGGCCGCGTTTCGCTTCAATTAATTTGAAGGGTTTGTTCCTCGCTCGATGATGAACACAACGGTGGTTTCAAAACAACGATCGGAATTCGGACGGCATTTGGATCGGACTTGAAAATGGAGGTGTGAGAGGAAGAAAATTGAAGAAAAGCTTTTGTGTTTTCTGATTGAAATCAGAAAACACGTTAGTTATAACAAACTTGCCGACACTTTTAGGAGAAATTCAGGGCTTGGTCCCTGAATTTCCTTTACTTTGAAAATGGCATACAAGTTTTCATAAATTATACTTTAGTCACTTAATTTCACCCATTTTCACAATTTACCTCCAATTTCAATTAAATATTATTTTAAAAATCGGGTTGTTACACCCATTCATCCAAAGTTTCATATTTACATGTTGGAGACCCCAGAGAGGATGCTTACCTGAAAGATCAGTTTATGCTCTTCGAGTTTGGCTCTTCGAACACTTTATTCACCCGTATGTATTTAGGAATCATCTCCATTGTCTCGTTAGATGCACCCTCGACAGTATCTGATTTCATTATCAGATTGCAGGTATCCTAAGGATTCAGACAAGCACATACTTGATAAACAAACAGAGCTTACCATGAGTCAGGCATTGGTTGCGTTCTTTAGCATTGTCTTGAGAGTCGAGACTCTTGTCCCAATTGTGGCATTTATAAGGGAATGTTGTTTTCCATAGAGGACCATCTTTCTTTATACTATCTCCCGAGAACTGCAAACTGAAATCTTTGTAGCAAAAATATTGCAAGGAACATTCTTGATGGGAGTTCTCAAAGCTTTGATGTGAGAACTGTACACCTTGATCTAAGAGATTAAACCACCTGGTTTATACATGAAATTATAGAATGGGATCTACTATTACATGATTTACAAACACTGACATTTCAGTTTCAAACCATACAAAGAGGGGGGACAAGGGTGATAACTTCGACATCTCTCCATTTAGTGAACACTTCCCTGTATATCCGAGTGTAGCCTGATATATACGGAACAAAAATGAAAAAGTTTGACTCTAATGGTTGATGAGCATGGTTACTGAATCATAGCCTAAACAAAATGATAGAAAGGTTCAAAGTGCGCAATGGCTGCCCCCTAACAATGCCAGCCTCCGGTTAGCAACCTTGGACCTGTAACACCACACCTCAAACGCCTCGGTTAGATCCGGATACCGTATATGTTCATTTTCTAACCACTCGGTCAAAATCTCGGCTTGGTTTGCAGATGGCAATGCAAGAATTATGGAAACAAATGTTGACTCCAATGATTGCCAAAGTTCACCATCTATTTTAAATGCCAAAGACTCCTCATCACCAGTCATGACAGAATCAATCAGAGGCTTGGTAATCTGCACAAAGGGAAGCCAGAGTTTCAACATGTAAAGCCGTTTAGAGGTCGGCAAAATAACAGTGCCATATCCGATTGATTCCAAAACTTTGGCCACAACCTCGACAACCTTCACCTTTATCTCAATCATTTCAACCATGGGACTTGACTGCATTACCGTCAGTATTTTATCGGATGCATCCACCCAACTATTAACAAATACCCTCATTATTTCCAACTTCGACAACAGCTGACAAACCCATGAGAAGTCGGCAAAATAGGACTTGAATAACATCATTGTTCCGGCTTCACCAACTGATTCTGCGGGCTCACATAAAAACTCTTCTAACAGTTTGCTAAATCTAGAAAATAGTCTCCCAACACAATCTTTGACCTCGGATTTTATATCCTCATCGGCAATTAAAAGAGGGGTATCATCATCTTCAGTTACCATGTATTCAAGCTGCTCTTGAGCCGAAGACTTGAGATCATTCATTAGATAAGGTGGTGATGACATGGCAAATCTAAGAGTTGAGATAAAAATCCCACGTATGGCCGATAGATTAACTGGTTGGAGACGGGCAAGAATTGGCTCCGCTTCAGAACCCATGCCCGGTACGATTCTTAAAATCTCCTCCTCCTCCGACTCTTCCCAAGGGACGGCTTCCAAGTAGTTCACACAAGCAGTTACAATTTGTGGGCAACCAAGTTGAATGCCAACTTGAAGAATGCCAAGGGCATTTTTTACACCATTCCACAAATCATCAAACGAACCATCTAGAACATAGAAAAGGCGTAGAACATTGACATGGTGATCAAAGTCCAACTCCTGGCAGTACACCTCAACACAGTTGCGTGAGTCAAGGATCTGACATGTTGGCCAATTATCAGAAAGGCGATCCGCAAAATATTTGCTCTTCTCTACAAGGATAAAGGAGTGACAATATATCCACTCGTCACGCCCTTCTTGTGTTCGTAGCCTGACAACAACATCACTGGTTGACCGGTCACCGATTCTGCTTGGAGAATCCATTTTAGGTTCCTTAAATCAACACGAAATACTATACATAAAAGGGTTGATGACAAGATTTTCTGTTATAATTGAGTCAAGGAAACATAGTTCAACCAAAAATGCAAGGTACTAACTAGTGAATTTAAATTTAAAGTGGTTGTTTACTGCAACAAAACTAGTTAACTTTTGCTAATTAAACTAAACTTAGGATTGGGCTCTAAACTAGATCACAATTGAAGGAACATACAAGAGTCTAAAATCGCTGATGTGATTCTATGCACCATTCACTCACAAGGTTTACAGACAAATTTGTTACATATGCAAGTGCCTACTTGAGCCAAAAGGTAAACTCTAAGCACAATCTTTCAACAGAAACGCAACTTACTCCATTAAATTAAATGGAAACTAATATCTCTAAGAAGTGAGACCAGGGATTTAAATAGCGGTCCACTATCAGATGCCGTTATTTAGCGTTAAAGGTGTTGTCCTCCAACACTACTTCACGAGCGCTTACAGTAGCGGGTGCTATTGCTGTAATCGGGATAAACATGACGCAACCAAAAACACGAACACAACCACAATTTAAATCCTCGCTAAGAGCCAAACTGAAAATTCATTTTACATAGAAATTCAAAATAATAAAAAACACTAAAGCAAAACACTAACTGAACCAACATTAGTTGGGAAGATCATTTGCCCATATCATAACACTCATTTCAAAATAAATAAATAAAAAACACACTTCATTCTCTTCTATGCATCAACAAATCACGATTTAACTCGAAAAACAAGCCTAATTCTTGGAGCACGATAAGTAGATTTAGCTGTCAGATAAACCAAATTTTCAAATCTGAGAACTGAGAGCCTAAACAAAGCCAAAATGGGGGCGAAAGGGTTCAAATTCACCAGTTGAAGTAAATAATGAATTAAAAGGAAAACAAAGGATGACCCAATTGAAAATGGAAGGAAAAAAGTAGGAAGGCAATGATACCTTGGGTTTGAGTTTGAATTGGCAGTAGCATTTGACACGGCGAGAAGCGGTGGCTTTGGTTCTTCCTATAACTGACACAGAGAGAGAGAGAGAGAGAGAGAGAGAGAGTTCAGATGAGATGTATGGAAAAATACCACAAGGCTGAATTTAATGGCCCAATTTGAATTTTTGTTTTGGACTCCAAAAAACTTTGGGTTTGGGTTCTGCCATGGCTTTTTCTCCCTGCTCTCAACATCGAGGGTTCTGCTGTTGGAATTTATTCGTCTTCTTGCAGGAACAAAAATTGAATTGTCTCTTCTTGCAAAGCCCATAAGTGGGTTAAATATGTTGTTTTTCTTTTTATTATTATTATTTTTTAATTTTCTATAACATTTATATTTTTTTAGAATCAGTGATAAATTTGATATGACATATAAATGTTGAGGGTTAAAATTTTTTTTATGCAAGAGGGTTAAAAGTCTTAAAACTAAGATTACCAATTCGATATAAATATATAAACTTAGAAATCAATCTAACTTTATTGCATTTCCAAGGAAACTCATACTCGCAATCTCTATAATAATCTTAGGTTAATTGTTCGGATTAATCTAAAATCCAATTTATTAATATAAGGTTAAAAATAAAAGTAAAAAAATCGTTTTCAATCAAAATATTTTTACTTTTTAAATTAGATATAATAATATTTTACGTTGAATTGAAAATATTATAAATTTTCAGTTACAATAGAAAATAATATAAACTTTTATATTTTTTAATTATAAACTTTAAAACCTAGCATTTATAGTTATAACCGAAAATATTATAAATTTATATATGTTTTAAGTTAGATTAAATAACATTAAAAAATTAAAATTCGTTTTAAATTAATTGTAGCACAACATAACCACCTCAATTGTTCCTAGCTCTTTGTGTATAATGTTTTTATATTATTTTGTGTGTTGTGTGATATCTTTGCTATTTTTAAACTAAACTAAAAAATTATTCAAAGATTCTTTCTTTCAGATATTAATGAATATTATTCACAATAAAAAATATTTATCTAAGTCATCGAGTGTTGGAACAAGTGGTTAAGATTCAAGAATTTGGCTTGTAAGGCCAAGTTTGAATCTCAACACCGTCACTCTTGGTGGGTAATTTGTAAAGTTATATGTAAATCCCAATTGAGTATTAGATATGCCTTAACCTTGAATTGGGAGAGCCATCCTTGATCTAAACTTTTGTGTACAAAAAAAATATTTATCTAAGGATGAAACCTATGTTTAATATAGTTTATGCATTAATTCTATATAGCTTAATATGTAATCCATATTGAAGAATTTTAACATAAATTATTCTCTTTAATCTAGAAAGTGGTTGTGATAAAATTTAATATGTTTTAGTTACTCGTTTTATATCAACAACTAATATATCATTTGTGAACCATTTCAAATCTCGATTATGTGTGTTTCTATCTGAATTAAATTATTTTATCTAAATTATGAATTAACTTTCATTATGTGTAACTCGTATCTAAATATACTCTAATTTAAGTCTCATTATGTGTAACTCGTATCTAAATATACTCTAATTTAAGTCTCATTAATCTGAATGCGCTTAGTAGATAGTTGAATCTGAATTATATTTGACTTGCAACTTAAAACAATAAGAGAGGCATTAGACGTACAAAATAATGGATTCATTCCCAGTGAATTGGAAAAAATATTATTCGTCAAACATGATTGGATCATTGAAACACTTTTAAACTGCAAATGGCTTAATTTATAATGTGATTGAGCCAACTAAGTGGCCTTTTCTCCCATGAAATTGATTGAGCCAGCTGCCCATTTCTCCGGGGATAGATCGAGTGGTGTAGACGGGACAATTATTCTTAAAAATTTTAAATTTACATATAATTTAGATATTTTTTATTGATAATATGTTTTTTTTTCTTGAAATTTTATATATTCATCCAATCAAATTTTACTAATTCATTTACATCTACATAAAATCGTATGTTGATCCCTATTTTTTTCCTAATGAAATTGATGGAACCAAGTGGGGATTTCTTGAACATTAATTCCCAAACCCCAAAACTCCCAAAGATTTCAAATCAAATCCTGGAAGATTCGATCGCCAGCAGAGGGAATCTGAATTAGAAAATTAAATATTTTTAATCACAACTTAAGCTTTGACAGTTTCCTCTCATAGATATTTGGAAGATTCGAACAATTAATTAAGCAAAATCAGATAAAATGACATCATGGCCATGGGATTTCTCAAGCCTAAGGTTTCGGCAGTTGTGTTGCCGACATTTTCTCAGCAGATTACTTTGATCGAAGTTTAATCTATTGGTCTTCCATTTCTACAAATTTTTAATAAATAAGTCTCCTTTACATGATGATTAGATCAACCTGAATTTCATTATCAAATAAAACAACTAGTTTTTGTAAGGAAACATTGTCGGAATTTTCCGCAGATCATGTTGGCTTTTTTCCAAGAATTGATGTTACTTTAGATCTGATTTTTAGATTGTTTGTTTCTCATGCATTCACACAGTTTAGAGAACTGAATCACGGCTAAATGCAATGTGCACAATCCAATTGATTGATCCACAATTTCAGTCTGTCTACAAGTATTTTAAACAGAATATTATTCGGGTAAAATGCACTAAAGGTCATTAAAATATACTCAAATGATCATTTTAGTTATTGAACTTTTACGACCTATATAATAATCATTACAATTTATCCATCGATTATAAAATGATCATTGAAGTTATCGAGGTTTTACATTTATTATAAAGTTGAAGTAACCATTTTTGTAATAGTTTGATAATTTGGTAACCATGTTCAGTAATATGTTGTTATGGAGTATTATCTATGTTTTAAACATTTATTCTCCATTCAACTTGAAACTTAATATGTGATTGTTTTGTTGGGAAATAAACGAGTAACGAGTAATTTCCCTATAACCAGATTAGTGAGAATGTGAAATAAAAGCGGAAAAATAATACACGAAATTGATAACGGAGTTCAGCCAATTTGCTTACGTCTCCGGACTGTTGCAGATCTTTTACTAAAGAGAGAAAATTTACAGGTGTTTACAAAATACTCACTACTCACAAGAAAGCTCTCTAGTATTGGAGAAAGAAATGATTTGGGATGATTTTGAAGCTAAATGAGTTAGGGTATTTATAGTTGAAGCTTAGGGACTAATCTTGTAAATACCCTAAAATTTGCAGGGACTAAAATGCAATTAACCCTATTACATTTTCAATAAAAAATAATTTGTTGAAAAACACCAAGCCGTTCGGTGCCCACACACTTGTTAATTTCCATTTACTTGAGCCGTAATTATTGACTTCCAACATGTTTTTCATGCATAAATAATTAATTAAGAGGTTTAAAATAAGATCATAAAAGATACATCATACGGTGATTCATAATGATCCTACATAGAAAGAATAAGGTTCGATTTAATATAGCATTGTAGTTTGAAATACAATAGTCTCGTTATGTATTTGAGGTTCTGTCATGATATGGACTTGCTATGCTACTCATAATGTGGCTAGCAATCTTATTATTTGATCCACAATTATGGTTTTAACGTGTGTGATGACATGTGATGATGTGAAAAAGTTAATATGCAAATGCATATTCGCTATTTTATCGGGAAAGATTTTTGGAAGAGGTTGAAGGTTGATATTGGTTATTTTAACTTTTAGATTATATTTCGACTGGTTCTTTTCTTATATGAGGTGTTTCACGTTTATCACATCGTTTGTTAATGAGAGCAAATGGTTTACGATGGTTATCCCTTTTGATTTAAACGGAAAGTTGTAGTCGATAAGGAAACGACCATTAACGGATGTCTAAATCTTATGTCTTCATAAGGAGATAGAAGAAAGGACAATGAAGAACAAAATTGTCCATCCCTTTCTTGGTCTTTATAGTTACACTTGGAGCTGGTGTCAAATGTAATGTCATGGCTACTTGTAACTCAATAGATTAAGTGGATATGATCGTTTGATAGTAGATTTTATTCTAAAATGCCATATCAAAATATCGTAATTTTTCAAGAGCGTTAGATGTTTGAAGTTAGCTTTTTCATAAATATTTTTCTAGAATCCAGATCATGAAGCTATTCTCCGAAAACTTTAAAGTATACATATATTACATTATGGGAAAGAAAATACTACATATATTGCATTACAGAAATTAAATAGTTACGTATGAAAAGAAAAGAAAAAAATAATGTATAATACGAACTAAATTACCTCATTGATTAAAGAAATAATTGTTATTTCTTGAAATCTTAGGTTCGAGCATCAATGAGTGCAACAAAAATGATTGAACATTCATTATCAAATGATTGAAAATATTTAAATAGATTTATTAACTCGTCATTAATAAAAGGCTTAGCTAAGTGGTTTTACGATCAACTGCTACATCCTCTTTTATTTCATACTTAAATATTCAATTATGGATTTTCATGATTATATAACTCAAACAACTTGATTAACGGAGAGATTTTATATTTGAATACGACATTTGCATGAGTTAATTAAATTAAATTAAATTGTAAACATATATTGTTTTATATTTATTTAAAAATAGTAAAAAATTTATAAAATTATTTTAAAATATTTAAATATTATTATCTGATTTTAAATTCAATTCTAAATAATATTATTTGTTGGAGATTTGAATATTTAAATATTTAGATTTGGTAAGCTGAATAATTTTTAAGATAAGTTTAAATATTTGAATATATTGTATATATACGAGGATTCATTTTCATTCAAAGAATGCATTCATATCACTTTCCGGATAAGAAAATAGTCGACCAATGATTTATGGTTTAATTACATTTTAGGCATGATAGTTTTAAAATCATTATAATTAAGGCTTGTTTCTTTCAAAATATTATGGTTTGTTTTTTTTAGGATATTAACAATTTTAAAATTAATAAAATTATGGATTCACAGTTTTTCTGATTTAATTATTTCATTTTAACTCTTTTAATTTTTCTAATTTTACTATACCTCATTCGGATCTTCTCTGAAAGTCACATTCCCGCTACCATTTCTCTTCCTAGTCAAGCACTGAGGCCTCTAGAATACATCAAAGCCTTATGAGATCCATACCCTCTTGACTTCATTGAGACATCTACAACTTTATGTCTTTTAGGTAATCATGAATCTTGAGATGACATCTTATATGTTTACGAGAACTATCAGGACCAAATTTATTGACAAAAGGTTAAATCTATTTTGTTTATCAGCCTACGAATAATCATTATACCCTTAGGCCTAATACCAACACATATGATTAATATATAAACCTCTATGCAAGACTGAAGAGGGGATCAAAACCTTCTCGAATCTTCATATTCTTCTTCAACTAATCATCTCTCTCCCCTTCTCATAAAACCATTGACTATGCCTCTATGCTCGAACCAGAAGCGTTGAACCACCTACAACCATATCACATTTTATCATCAAACTGGTGCGATGAGTGTGGAATACCTCATGACCAAAATAATCATTCAAAATGAAATCATAAGAGTAAAACAACCAACCTATCTTGCCATTACCTTCCTAAAATCCACATACGACTAAACCTATTAACAGACTTATTAGGGTGTCTAAGATTAGACCGTGTAGACCCATATTTTTATTCGAGGTTTATGTTGTATTTATTATGTATATAGTTTTATAATATATAAATATATATATATTATTATGGTTTTTCAAAACATAGTGTATATATATATATTTAATATATAGTTTTGAACTAAATACATAGTTTTATATTTTGAAAAAATATATATTATATTGTTATTATTTTTTATTTTATTTTATTTTTATTTTAGGTTGGGTCCAAATTAAAAAGGTCCAAACCTAATCCAATAATTAGAGTCCAATTGAGGTCCAAAGTATCTCGATCAAGGTCAAAGATCCAAAGGCCCAACAAACAAAGCCTGACCTAGATCCGCAAGTTAGGTTTTCATGTTCGAGTTAATAGCTGCCTTCATCAAGGTCATAGGATCACATGGATGATCAAAGATTCATAGCACACATCAACTAGGGTTTCTAAACCTTAGCACCAGTGCAACTAATCCATAGCTGTTATATGAAGCCCTTTGATCTAATGGCCACAATTGCACCAGAGAATTCAAGAAGTCATGATCGGCCGATCAACGACTCGTGTAGACCACACGTCGACAAATAACGACCCTAAATGACATAATATTTCGAACCAAAATAATACTTTTAGATTCTTTTTGAGACGGTTTTGGCAAGAAAATCAAGCTGAAATAATGCTAAGAAACCCAAATCGATTAAGGAAACATTTTCCTTAAACATGTAAAAGCTGTCAAAGGGAAATAATCCCTTAATCGAAGCAAAGAAAATGATGACCAAAACCATATCAAAATTAAAAGGAGAAACAAATCACAAAATCATGAAAAGAAAAGCAAGAGAGATTTGGGGGAAAGGAATTTCTCGAGCCCCTATAAAATGAACCCGCAAAATGAAAGGAAGACATAAGCCTTCAGATTCAAAAAAAAAAACACCGAAAATACAAAACAAAAAATCAAATAAGAGAAGATAATACTTAGCTTTTCATCGCCGATAAGAGAATGAGAATCAAATATGACCAAAGACACAAACGACGTCGGGGAAAGGTAAAAGTCGAGAGCTATAGGTGCATATCTACGCTAATAGAGATATTATTTGATGTTTTGGAGGTTAGATCGAGGTTTATGATGAAAAGGGGTTTTGAATGGGCATAGTGTAACACCCCAATAGGGGCTAAATTTTATAAATTAGAAAGTGGTGAATATAATTGGTATTTTGGAAGAAATTGAGGATTAAATTATAAAATTTCAAAGTTGGCAGACCATTTTAAGAAGTACATGAAATTTAGTGACTAAACTCATAGTTTACCCATTTTTTATGTGATAAATTATAAACCCCATTTCCCTATATGTTTATGTAGAATTATTTTCCCATTGACCCTCCTTTCCACTCCAATTTCTCCACCGTCCAGCCACCGTTTGACAAACCGAAACCACCGTTTGACGAACTGAAACCACCATCGTGTTCATTGTCGACCGATGAATAAAATCCCCCAAACCTCTCATCGTGAATCAGCGTCTTTTTTCGTAAATTTCAACCGGAAGTATTGTAGGTTTTAACTCAATATCCGTTGGTTTTTCGTCGATTCACGTCGATCCGATCACCCGTTTTCGACACCTCCCGCACCATCGTATTCCTTGCATCATTCCGAGTCCGTCAGTGTCCTTCTTGTCTCCGTCGTCGTCGACGTGTGGAGTGGTGAGAAAGTCAAAGTTTTTGATGTTTTGGAATCGAGCTCGCCACTGTTCAAAATTATGAACCGAGCTTGGTAAATGTCTCAAAATGCCATAAAATATTTTTTAGAATTTTTTCGAAAATTTTTCAAACACCGTAGCACTGTTCATGCGCCGCCACCTAAGAGTGGGCTTCGTTTGGAAGCCTTGGGAGCCATTTGAGCCGAGACGTTTGAGCCGAGCCGAGCCAAGCCACCTGGACCAAGCCATTTACTGTTGACCACTGTTGACCGCCGTTGAACACCGTTGATCGGACCTTTGACCGGCATTGACCGGGCATTGATTGACCGTTGACTTTTTATGGGTATACCTATCCTAACGTCTTTCGACGTCCTGAGTTCGATTCCGTAGTCTGTTTTGCCAAATTCAGAACCGAAAACCTCTAAATTGGTGTCAAACCCGTTGACTTTGACCAAAAAGTCAAAATGTTTGAAAAGTCATATTTTATGTTTTTCGACGTCCTGAATCCGATTCTGAAGTCCGTTTTGTCAAATTCAAACTCGGTAAGTTGGCTTTCACTGATTTATCACCAGATTCGATATGTTTTACGTAATTAAGCTCCGTTTTTGATGAAATTTCTGTTGATATGTATCTGAGGAATTATTGGAAGTTAATTTCAAGATCGAGGATGTTTGAATGGAGTTTAAATGGTCGATCAATATGAAACAGAAATCAAGGTAATACATTACTACCTCTTTATGCTTTATGGAACATGTTGCTAATGGATAAATGCATGAATGTATATGATTGGTCTATTATGCCTGTTTGATTATGGATGGATTTGAATCGAATACGATTTAAGTGATAAATTAGTTAAGACTCTATTGAATTACAAGTCCTGTGATTAAGTTATAAAGGAATCAGTCCTGAATATAAAAATTATAATTTATCTCATTAAAAGTACTTGGATGATAAATTATGAGAATACTTCGATTAGGAAAAATTATGAAAATACCCTTATGTTGTAATAAGGACAAGATTTGACTCAGTAAGTTGGATAAGAATTTTTAAAGACATATTGATATGATGAAACCACTAATACGTACAGAAAATACTGGTTTTGCTTAAGAAATCTGGATAACCGATTTCTAAATGCAAGATGGCTTGTACAAGATTTTAGAAGTTTTGTTAAGGAATAATTTAAAGTTTAGAGATTATCTGGGAAAGCGATTAACCCCAGAATATCTAAATTATAATTATCCTTGTTAAGAGTTTTAATACTGAAATTATCAGATTAGGAAATTACAAAAATACCCTTGAGAGGTAAAAATAGTCTGAGTTGACCATGAACGAGAAAATACTTTGAGAATTTGTACTTAACCCGATAAATTACTGATTTAATTGTTAAAATCATGTCTTTGTACAGAAAAGTCCTGAAACCCTGTTTGTAACATCTGAGAAGGCAGTGGACCTGAAAATCCTCGAGTTAAGAATAAATTATCGAGGGTGCTCTTTTGTCAGAATTGTTCGAAAGGTCTGGAAAAGATGATACATTTGAATTAAATAATAAGATCATATGGAAGGAAATGGTTAAAATACACTAGATCTGTAAAATGACCAAAATGACCCAAGAATATCACCAAGCTCAAGAATGATTAGATATCCAGCTCTGTAATGAATGGAATAAAATTGAACACCAAAATGACCAAAATACCCTTATGGTCTATACTAAGTAAATGTCTTGGATTAATTAAAGAATCTAAATAAGCATAAGTGTTGGACTACTTTTAAAAGTTATAGAACACAGCTTAAGTGAGTTGATCAATCTTAATGATATGTCAGTACCTAAATGACATAGATATTACTTGAATGCGTGTTTATCTTCTCAAGTTTGGCTGGATGATAATTTTGGAAGTATTCAGCTCAACTCAACTCTAGATCGTATTCAGTACTAAGAATTGTATATTTGTTCGACAAATCAACCACGAAGACCGAACTGATCTGAACTGAACGAAGGTACAATATGTATTCGAAATTCAGAAAACGTCCGAATTACTCTGGAAAACTCTGAAGTAACCAGGATAGACTTGACTGTTAAATGAAATAAGTAACCTCAATGACTGAGGATTGAATAAGTGATTTGGATGAGTCTGGAAACGTCAATGAACATACATGATGTAATGTTCTTATGGGTCATGAACTACAAATCAAGCACGTCAGCATTTCATGATATCGTGGAAGTGTGGAAACGAAATAAAGAGCATTGGAATATCTGTTAGTTTCCTTAAGATCTATTCAGCGATGATTCTGAAGATGATCTATGGATAATAATTTTTAGTATTAAAAAGTAAATACCCTGGAAGGACAATGAATTGACCAGTCAACAAGTATTAGTTCTGGGAGTTATTCATATGGAGTTGTTCGATAATCCAATCAATCGACAAAGATTATAAAGGATTATGAATACCCTTATGATTACGTTAAGTTTCCGAAAAATGTCCAAATAAGATATGATCCTGATAAATAATATTTTGAATAACTGATGATTCTGTCAGTTAATGAACTCTTCCAACAGTGATTCTAACTTCCGACATTCTATCGGTAAACTAAAGATTAGTGTTTCTCTGCACGATAAGATTATCCAGTATCTCTAATAATATTTGTAAACACTAGTATGTTCCCTAATTACATGAATGTTTTATCTGATTTCCGATTTGAATTCTGTTCTGATTTCTAATATGGATTCTGTTCTAATATATGATATGAATTCTGTTTTGATTTCTGATATCTCCGTTTATTGATGGAAAAATGTTTTATTTGGGGGTAGTTTTGGAGGAAGAATATATGCAGGCTCCTCGGCTTTGTGCTTATGGCCTAACTGTTGTGCAGGGGTTGCATGGTTCTGGGGAACCTACACATTATGTTGTGTTCGGTTGAAGGGATTACTATGGTTTTTGATAAATAAAAATATGTTTTTAAAAAAGATTTGTATCTATTCACTAGTTTTGAGGGAACACACTAGATCATCTATTCTGATCTCCTGAACCTAGACATCCCAAATATTTCCATATGAACTGAAAGCTCATTGTATGTTACCACCTGAAATAGTAGTAGGATCTCCTCTCAGTATAAAAATCTGTAGATATCTGAACCAATAAGGAAATATATGTTTATCTGTATCTACACTTTTTTCCAGCATCATCTGGTTGTTCTGTATTACTGAGCTTTCTGAAGCTCACTCTATTACTCACCATTGCAGGTTAAAAGAATTGTACCAGTGCAACTATCGACTTTAGTAAGGGAGTTCTTCCGGCGTTGCTTGCAGAGTATGGTACATGTGATTAGGGGCATGTAATTGTATTTTGTTTTATATATGAGTCTGAAAATCTTTTTTATTTCTGCATATTGATAAATAATTTTATAAGTTACATGTTTTAATAAAAGTTTTAAATTTTCCGCTATTTTTACAGTGGGTTGCTCCGGTGGCCCTAATGTGACACTCCAGATCGGATCGAGTTACCCGCATCGGTCTAAGGGGGTTACACATAGGTTAGGTTGTCCAGCCATTGTGTGGGTTGTGGCCGGAATGGTGGCCGGAGGTGCAATGAGTGGTGGCCGACCGGAGAAGAGTCATCGATTTCTAGAAATAAGAGAGAGGAGATTCAGAAAAATTCTAAGGGTTTTTTAGAGATGGTAAGGAAATGAGAGAAAAAAATCTAGGGCTATTTATAGTGAGAACCACGTGTAATTACTAAAATTTTATTTTATTTTCGCATTCCCTATACTTTTGAAGCATAATTCATTTTAGTCATTTTCTTGTTTTATTTTTGAATTTCTTGTAAATTAGACACCTAATTTAATTTAATTTAATTTTCAATTCGACCCTTAATTGATATTGCTAATGTTTTAATTTTAATTTTAATTAAATTGATACATTGATGTGTTTTATTGCAATGTTTCAATCATTTTATTTTTATTTTCATATTTTATTTTATTTATACCCTAACATTGATATTAATTTTAAGTAACCCATTAAATTTATGAATACTCGTCAAAGGTAAATAGTTTGGATCGAACATAAATGTTATATTTTTTATTTAAATTTATATTTTTGTAATTAAGATAACCGGGTAATCAATTGATACTGAAACATTGATATTAATTTTAAGGAACCCATTAAATTTATGAATACTCGTCAAAGGTAAATAGTTTGGATCGAACATAAATGTTATATTTTTTATTTAAATTTATATTTTTGTAATTAAGATAACCGGGTAATCAATTGATACTGAAAGGGAGACTTGAGGGTGCTCATCCTTCCTCGACCGTAAACGATTCCCAAACTCGATAATTCTTTGGTAAATGTAGATTCAGTAAATGGGTAAGTTAAAGGTGTACTATTTACTAAATTTAAAAATGATCAGTGGCGACACCATCACATACAATCTAAGTCAGAAAGCTAACCCGAAACCACCCAAAGGACCATTGCGACAAATCGATCAATAGTACCCTAGTAATCATATCAGCAATTTGCGTACTCCCAAGACCAATATCAATTGTAAGTTCACAACTTGCAAAAAAAAAACTATGAAACTTGCAAGCATAATTTCAAGCCTCTCAGGAGACCCAACTGTGGTTACAAAAACAAAATCAATAGCAACAAAATCTGATCCAAGATACCCTTTAATAGTTATTAATCTCCCAATGTCAAAGAAGTAGGCATCGAGGAGAGAAGGAAGAAGAGGTCGCTAACATAGAGAAGTCAGTAAGAACATGCCGTTTCTCATCAAAAGACATTATATAAGAAAGTTACTTATCCTAGAGCCTGACTATAGATAGGGCAACATTGAATATATGCCACAATATGTGGAGCAAATGGAGCATGATGGGATAAATTATAAAGATCATGTAAAGATAGATCAATGATTTCTGAGTAGTAAATAACCTGAAAGAGATTGAGCTACAAAAGAGTAGAGTCATCTCATGCCGTATGTATTGCGAGCTTTCTACCTCTTACACTTCAACTTTCCCAAGAAAACTACATAGCAGTTGTCCAAATTTATGAACTTAATGGTCATCATAAGGAACTCTAATGAGCTAAAGTGCAAGGTGTTCCTGACCATCAACGAATTAGAGCCAAGAATTTACACAAATCTTTATTTTTGAATACTACAGGGGACTCTTTAAGGGTTAACAAAATGGTGGAAGCTCATTTTTATCGAGTAGTAAAGAGATAAAATGGACCAGTCATATTACTATAAACGAGTTCACATGGTTGCTCGACAATATATGTGATAATTCGGTGCATAGAGCAACTACACATCGCTTAGCATGTCATTATCTAAGTTCCTCTGTAACACCTACGACTCGTATACTTATGCCAATATAGGTTATAGATGTTACATGAATTTCTTAAAACATTTTCCAACTCAAAAGTGATTAAAATTCATTTATCCAAAATGTAGTTATTATTATAAAATGTTAAATCACATAAAACTGTCGCAGAAGATCTAAAACATGTATTAATATAAAATACATCCCTTTATAAATAATAATACTGATTAATACTATCCATAGTGAAATAAAGTAAAACAATTTAGTTAAACCATTACAAACCAGTTCCAAAATAGTTCAACAGAACAACTAGGACATTCATAAGTACATGCCACTAACTAAGTCAAAATCACATCAAAGGATGTCTTACTGATATTGTAATATACTCCTCGATGTTTGGTGTTTCTCAGTACTCCTTACTCATACCCATGGTCTTAACCTAAGTGTGAAAATCATCGCACGCTAAGTATATACTTATTGAGGCAATTATAATAATAAACAATGCAATACAATTCATGCATGAAATTAAATGTATTTTTCCAATGCAATAAGATCACCTTAATTGTATGCCCAATATTTTACCATAATCACATGATAATAATATCATTATAATCATTTATACCAATAAGCATGGCCCAAATGTAAACCTATGAAGACCCTGAGAATTGGAGTCAACTATATACTACGTAGTGCTAAACCTACACTAAACTTATGCTCTAGTGCTAATCCGAATATGACACATAAGGTCGTGTCCACCACCTGCACTTAGTGTCCTTACACACTAGTGCTAATCTTAACCTGCAGTTGTTATACTCTATGGCATGCCAACTATACCCTGTCCTTCAATGATTTACTTGGGCATATAGTATAATTTGTTTCATCCATGGCATCATATAACTATATAATTAACAATAGGGCAGTTCATACCCGAAATAACATTCAAGGCAAAATATCATATTTATCAGTGATCAATGCTTTATAATTTCACACTTTGACATATAAAGGTCATGTCAATTTTATTATAAATGACATAATATCATGCTGATACAAACAAGTTAAACTCATCGCAACTCTTCTTGATGATGTATAACACATGTATGTACTATATCATGCATGCATTGCACTCACCTTGACACTTTATATAATTCAAAAGATTTGCCTCTCTATGCTTCAAACTTAATCCTTTTTATACTCGATTTTCTTCAATCACAAAATCAATCACGATCTATACACAAATTGACATCAATACACACTTTAGTATTGTACTAACATAAATACATTTCCAAAACAAAATCCATAATTATACTTGAAACTTATTCACTACCAAAATACTTAAACACTTATTAATTCTTTTAATATTGGCACCAACTTTTTCAAATTATATAAAATGGTCATTCACCATTTTAACACTTAAATTTTAAATACCAAAATTCCAACATTGAAATAATTACCATCCAAGTACATTTACAAAGGTATAATTACATATAAACACCACAAACTATTCGAATATTGCATATAATTCGCTAAACTTTACAAACTTCCATAATAATCCAATTTCACATCCTAACACTCATTTAAATTCCAAAACAATAATTTCCAGCATAATACATCAACTATTAAAAAATAACACAACAACCTACCTTTTTTCCCAAAATTATCGATTTGGTCTCCCAACTTTTCAAAAATTACCAAATGGTCCCAAAATTTTTATAAGACTTGTAGAATACTTACTACATCATTTCCAGTCCTTACATAATTTTTCCATAATTTTTGTCATCCATTTAAGCCATGGTTGAATACTTCAAAGTTCCAAAACTAGGGTTTTCATGATTTTGCTCATTTTTTATTCGATTCAAGCATGAAATTAACCTCCATCCAACCTTATATAATCTCTACAATCAAATCCATAATCAAATTTCATCTAAAAAGAAGTTCCCCAACTTTATAGTTTGGCGGAATCTTAAGGAAATATTTCTAGAAGGATTAAACATGTTTCAATTATTAAACAAGCTTGAAAATGAATCTACAACCTCAAAAATATCAATATTCATCATCAATTCCATAAACCCTAGAAGTTGGGATCATTGAAATCAAGCAAGATTAGCAAGCATAAATGGTGTCAAAAGATAGCGTTTCTCGCGTAGAGCAATTTTCTATTTTACGGCATAACCCAAAATCCAAAGGAAATTACTCAAAAATTGAAAAGAAATTTGTTCTCACCTTTGGAGGGGTTTACGGCTTGGAGAAGAAATATGAACAAGATGACATGAAATTTTAGATTAATTTCATGCTAATTTATTGGGAAAAGATCAATTTACCCTTAATGAAACTTTATATTTACCATCAAACCAAGACACCTCAACCTTATCATATTCCAAAAGTCAAAGATGAGCAAACTATTTCACACTTTACCATTTTTTTCCACGCAATTTTCCAAAAATTACGATCTTTCCACTTTAATCCAACGGTTCATATTTAACATGGAATTAAATCCTCTAATCCAATGGTTTATATTATTTTCCATCATTTTAAAATGTGAAAATATTATTTTTAAGTCTAATTTATCATTCTTCAATTTTCCCAAAATGTTTTTCGATCCGATTTACCGAATTTTTCTCGAACTTTATCGCTTTATAACTTTTAATACAAAATCTGTACAAAAAATCTGATTCCCATGGAAACTTTATTCTTGAGGTAAACTATTCATTTATGAAACTGGATTGTAACTTTTTTAAAATTATCATTTTAGTCCTTGAACTTTTCCAAAGTTTATACTTTAGCACTTAACTTTCAAAATTTTCATTTTGGTCACTAACCAAAATTTGGGGTATTACAACTATCCCCCTTAAATAAAAATTTGTCATCGAATTTTAAGACGTACCTGATGTGAAGAGGTGTGGATATTGCTTCCTCATGTCATCTTGTCTTTCCTAAGTAGTTTCCTCAACTTTCTGATTTTGTCAAAGCACTTTAACTAGGGGAATCATATTGCTACGTATTTCTTTGATTTCTCGAGAAAAAATTTGTACTGATTCTTCTTCAAAAGTCAAATCTGGTCAGATCTCAATTTTATCAGGTGCAGTGATATGTAAAGGATCCGATCGATACTTTCTAAGCATCGATACATGAAACAGATTATGAACTTTGTTTAACTCCGGAGGTAATGCTAACTGGTAGGCCACCGGTCCGATTCTCTTTAAGATCTTATAAGGTCTAATGAATCTTGGATGTAATTTTTCTTTGTGCTCAAAACACAATATCTTTTTCCAAGGCGATACTTTAAGAAAAACTTTATCACCTTCATGAAATTCAATTTCTTTTCGCTTCAAGTCTGCAAAAGACTTATTCCGATCAGATGAAATCTTGAGATTATCTTGAATTATCCTCACTTTATCCTCAACTTCTTTTAATAAATCAGGGCCAACAAGATTTCAATCTTTTAACTCAAACCAATTTAATGGTGTTCGACATTTTCTCCCATATAAAACTTCGTACGGAGCCATCTTGATGCTCAATTGATAACTGTTGTTGTGGGAAAATTCTGCTAAAGGAAAATACTTTTCCCATGATCCCATAAACTCAATCACACATGCCCTCAGCTTATCCTCTAATATCTGAATAGTCCGTTCTGACTGACCATCAGTCTGCGGATGAAAGGTCGTACTGAAATTCAATCGAGTGCCCAAAGTTTTATGCAAAGAATTCCAAAATCATGGCATGAACCTTGGATCTCTGTCAGATATTATCGATACAAGAACTCCATACAGCTGAATTATCTCTTTTTTATACAACTCTACATATTTATCCAATGAATAGTCTATTCGCACTATAATGAAATGATCCGACTTAGTTAATCGATCAACTATCACCCAAATGGAATCTTTCTTATTTGAAGTCAAAGGTATCTTTGTAACAAAATCCATAATGACTCTTTCCCACTTCCACTCTAGAATTGAAATCGGTTGCAACAATCCCGAAGGCATTTGATGTTCAGGTTTTACTCGTTGACATGTCAAACATGTAGCAACAAACTTAGTGATGGCTCTTTTCCTGACCATGAATACCAACTCTTTAAATCTTGATACATATTGTTTCCGCCTGGGTGCATAATCAGCGGACTATAATATGCCTCAAAAAGAATTTATTACTTCAACTCATTATCATTCGGAATGCATATTCTTCCCTGGTAATACAAACATCCATTGAACTTGACTTTAATGTCTTTAGTCTCACCTTTTCCCACTTATGCAATATTTTCTAAGCATATTTCGTATTTCTTTTGGATCTCTTTTATCTGATCTAGAAGCATCGACTTTATCCTTAATTCAGCCAACAGTGCATCGCTTTGTTTTAAAAATAGTTGCACGGCCATAGCTCGTAAAGTTGCAAAAGTCTTCCTACTAAGTGAATATACTATGAAATTTGCCTTCCCTGGATGATAGTCAATGATCAAATCAAGTCTTTTAAGAGTTCTATCCATCTTTTTTGTCTCAAGTTTAACTTTTTTTGAGTCAACAGGTACTTTAGACTCTTATGATCCGTGTAGATGTAGCACCGCTCACCATACAAATAATGACGCCAAATATTTAGAGCAAATACCACTGCTGCCAACTCAAGATCATGTGTGGGATACTTTTTCTCGTGTGTCTTTAGTTTTCTAGAAGTATAAGCTACAACCATACATTGTTTCATAAGTACACAACCTAAACCATTATGAGGTGCATCGCTATATACCACATACTCTTTACCAGATTTTTGTTGTACCAGCACTGGGGCTCCCATTAAAATCTTCTTTAGAGCTTCAAAACTCTCTTGACACTTATATATCCAAATAAATGAAACATCCTTTCTCAAGAGCTTGGTCAACTAAGAAGTAATCATCAAAAAGTTCTTCATGAACCTTCGATAATAACCAGCAAGTACTAAGAAGCTTCGAACTTGTGTATCATTCTTTGGGGGTTTCTACTCCACTATTGCCTGAACTTTCTTAGGATCAACCCTTATGCCTTTTTTCGAGACCACATGACCAATAAAAACAACTTCTGACAGCCAAAACTCACACTTTGACAGCTTGTTATATAAAATTTTCTCCTTATGTATCTCGAGCACAGTACAAAGGTGAGCATCATGCTCTTCTTTGTCTTCGAGTACAATAGAATGTCATCAAAAAATGCCACCACAAAATGATCCAAGTAAGGTCGAAATACTTGGTTCATCAAATCCATGAATGCTGCCAGAGCATTTGTCAAACCAAACGGCATCACCACGAACTCGTAGTGCTCATACATTGTTCTGAAAGCTGTCTTTGGAATATCTTCCTCTTTAATATTTAACTAGTGATATCTCGAACGAAGATCAATCTTAGAGAAAACTACTGTTCCCTTTAGGTAGTCAAACAAATCATTAATCCTCGAAAGATGATACTTTTTCTTGATAGTCACTTTGTTTAACTACCTATAATCTATGCATAATCGCATGGATCCATCTTTCTTTTTCAAAAACAACACTGGTGCACCCCAAGGTGAAATACTCGATCTAATAAATCCTTAATCTAGTAGCTCTTGCAATTGAGACTTTATTTCCCTTAACTCTATCGGGGCCATTCGATAAGGAGCCATCGAAATAGGCGTTGTACCTGGAAATACATCAATACCAAACTCCACCTCTCTATCTGGAGGTAATCCATGTAACTCATCTGGAAACACCTCTGGACACTCTCGTACTGTTGGAATGTCTTCCAACTTAACTTCACCAGCTCTTGTATCAATCACATTTGCTGAAATTGCTTGACATCCTTATGATAACAATTTCTTATCAGTAAAGGATGAAATCAAATGAGATAAGTGATTTACGCTTTCTCCCACAAATATTATCTCTGAACCTTTTGCATCCTTTAAAAACAATCTCTTCATATGAAAATCTACCCAACCATAATAGGAAGATAACTAATCCATGCCTAAGATTATTCTAAATTCCTCAAAAGGTAATTTCAACATATTTATAGGAAATTATACTCATTATATCTTTATCGGACACTCTTTACATATTTGACTAATCTTCGCACTATGACCCATCAGATTGATTGCCATATGTCAGTAGAAATAGGTTCTAAGGAAATTATCCTATCTCCAACCAGGTTTGCACTAATATAAGTGTATGTAGAACCGAAATCTTCTAACACAAAAACATGTTTATCAAATAGATAAAAGGTACCTGCTATAATCTTAGGAGCATCTCGATCATCATTAGTTTTGATGTGGTAAATTCGATCAGTAGTCATGCCTTCACAATTAGATGCAACCTCAAACATACCCGATTTACCTCCTTTTCCACCTCTACCCTTCTAAGGTCCCGCTACCGACTGGTCTGGGTAGCGCTCTGGACAATTCCTTTTATAATGCCCAGCTTACCCATAGTTGAAGCATTTTCCTTCGTCGAACCAACATCGACCCGAATGTTTCCTTTTGTAAATCTTACATTCTGGAATAGGACGGAATCACGAACCTTGGGACCTGCCGAAGTTGTCTGAATCTGCTTGGAATTCCCTCCAGAAAATCCTTTTATGCCTGTGGATACTGATGAAGCATAACTTTTCTGCTGCTGACCCTTGTTGCGTTTGGAAAATGGTACAGAGTAGGAGTTTCCAATTCTTTTGTTTTTCTGAGCCTTTTTCGCCTCCAAATCTTCATAGTCAACTTTTTTCATAGCTTTAACCTTGTTTCTGCTTCTTGGAAAGTAGTAAAATGGTGAAAGACCAAGATTCTTTTGTACTGAGGATTTAACCTAGAAATAAACCTATCAATTCTGGCTTTCCCCATCAGAAGAAACTCCGATGCAAATCGTCTCAATCTGTAGAACTCGCATTCATACTCATATAATGTTATGCCAGACTGCTTCAAATTCAGAAACTGTTCTATCATCTCGCTAATAAAAGCGTTCCCAATGTACTTTTCCTTGAATTTTCTCAGAAAGAATTCCCATGTGATCTGCTCAGGAGAGACTCGTGTGGTGATTGTATTCCACCACACACTGGCGTTATCCATCAGTAGAGACAAAACCCTTTCTAACTTTCCTTGATCGTCACTAGGAATCTTGTTCAACATGTTCTTAACATCATTCAACCAGTAATCGACAACCATCGGATCAGCATCTGTATCACCTCGAAATTAAGGTGATCTCATTTTCCTTAGTTATTTCGGAACTGACATAGGGGTTCTACGATTGATTATATTGTCCAATTCCTGAAGGAATAATCATCGATTTTGCATAGTCATATCATGTTGATTTAGATTAGACGGCTCCACATTAGGCTGAGCATTAGGTGGATTCTGGTTCACCGTATTACTCCCACTTTGTGCAGGAGTAACACACTCAGCTACCCTACTAGATTCCAGATGATCTGACATCTAAACACAATCAAAATCATTTAACATTAGTAAGGAGTAACTTTACTCAGTAATAAACATCATAGCATATATACAACTATCAGTGAACTTTGGACATTCTAGTGCCATGTATATATTCTTAACTTAATATAGACTCATTCTATGTCCAAAAATGACTAAACATGTAGCTATGATACCAATAAATGTAACACCTATGACCCATATGCCAATACAAGTTATAGATGTTACATGAATTTCTTAAAACATTTTCCAACTCAAAAGTAATTAAAATTCATTTATCCAAAATATAGTTATTACTATAAAATATTAAATCACATAAAACTATCACAGAAGTTTTAAAACATGTATTAATATAAAATACACCCTTTATAAATAATAATACTGATTAATACTATCCATGGTGAAATAGAGTAAAACCGTTTAGTTAATCCATTACGAACCAGTTCCAAAATAGTTCAACAGAGCAACTAGGACATTCATAAGTACATGTCACTAACTAAGTCAAAATCACATCAAAGGATGTCTTACTAATATTGTAATATACTCCTCGATGCTTGATGTTTCTCAGTACTCCTTACTCTTACTCCTGGTCTTAACCTATGCGTGAAAATCATCACACGCTAAGTATATACTTAGTGAGGCAATTATAATAATAAACTGTGCAATACAACTCATGCATGAAATTAAATGTCCTTTTCCAATGCAATAAGATCACCTTAATTGCGTGCCCAATATTTTACCATAATCACATGATAAAAATATCATTATAATCATTTATACCAATAACCATAACCCAAATGTAAACCTATGAAGACCCTGGGTATTGGAGTCAAATATATACTACGTAGTGCTAAACCTGCACTAAACTTACACCCTAGTGCTAATCCAGATATGATAAATATGTTAGTATTGTACTAACATAGATACATTTCCAAAACAAAATCTATAAATATACTTGAAACTTATTCACTACCAAAATACTTCAATACTTATTAATTATTTTAATATTGGCACCAACTTTTCCAAATTAAATAAAATAGTCATTCACTATTTTACCACTTAAATTTTAAATACCAAAATTCCAGCATTGAAATAATTACTACCCAAGTACATTTAGAAAGGCATAATTACAAATGAATGCCCCAAAACTATTCGAATATTGCATATAATTCACTAAACTTTACAAACTTCCATAATAATCCAATTTCACATGCTAACAATCATTTAAAATCCAAAATAGTGATTTCCAACATAAGACATCAACTATTAAATAATTACACAACTACCTACCTTTTTTTCAAAATTATCAATTTAGTCCCCCAACTTTTCAAAAATTACCAAATGGTCTCCAAATTTTATAAGGATTGTATATTACTTCCTACTTCATTTCTAGCCCTTACATAATTTTTTCATAATTTTTCTCATCCATTTAATCCATGGCCGAATACTTCATAGTTCCAAAGCCAGGTTTTCATGATTTTTCTCATTTTTTTATTCGATTCAAGCATTAAATCAACCACCATTCAACCTTATATAATCTCTAAACTCAAAGACCTAATAAAATTTCATCAAAATACAAAGTTCCCTAACTTTTTAGTTTGGTCGAATCTTAAGGAAACATTTCTAGGAGGATTAAACTTGTTTTAATCCTCAAGCAAGCTTGAAAATGAATCTACAACCTCAAAAAATCAATATTCATCACCAATTCCATAAACCCTAATATGAACATAAACCCTAGAGTTTGGGATCTTTGAAATTAAGCATGATTAGCAAGCATAAATTGTACCAAAAAATAGCGTTTCTGGCATATAACAATTTTCTATTTCACGACATAACCCAAAATCCAAAGGAAATTTCTTAAAAATTGAAAAGAATTTTTTCTCACCTTTGGAGGGTTTCACGGTTTGGAGAAGAAAGATGAACAAGATGACATGAAATTTTAGATTAATTTCATTCTAATTTACCTTTAATTTAATCTTAAATGAATATTAAATTTATTTAATTGGGAAAAGACCAATTTACCTCAATGAAACTTTATATTTACCATCAAACCAATAAACATCAACCTTATCATCTTCGAAAATTCAAATATGAACAAACTATTTCACACTTTACCATTTTTTCCATGCAGTTTTCCAAAAATTGCAATCCTGCCACTTTAGTCCAACAGTCCAAATTTAACATGGAATTAACTTCTCAAATCCAATGGTTTATATTATTTTACATCATTTTAAAATTTGGAAATAATATTTTTAAGTCTAATTTATAATCAATCAATTTTTCCCAAAATTTATATTGGATCCAATTTACCGAATTTTTCTTAAACCTTATCGCTTTATAGCTTTTAATACAAAATTTGTACGTAAAATCTGATTCTCACGAAAACATCATTATTGAGGTAAATTGTTCATTTATGAATTCTTATTGCAACTTTTTAACATTGCTATTTTAGTCCGTGAACTTTTCCAAAGTTTATGCTTTGGCCATTTAACTTTCAAAATTTATATTTTGGTCATTAACCAAAATTTGGGGGATTACATCCTCTGCCATGTGGGAGATTATAAAATTTTAAATCTATCTTCCTTTTTGAGGAATGACTTTCAACACAATACTATCTACTATTGTGATAATCATAAGCAGAAAATGAAAGAGATCGATCAATGTTTGTGTAACACCCCAATTTCGAGGCTAGTAGTTTTGCGTTTACCTGAGAGATTTATAGAGCTCGTGGAGTTAGTAATTAAAGTCGTTGGGTCGGGTGTGCATTTTTTGGGTTGGACTTGATTCTAATTAGCCATAAAAGATAAGATGTTAATTTTAGAAAGATAAGGAATGATCTATAGTGTGATTATCTCAATTTTAAAAAGATGAAAGATTCTATCTCTTTTATCTTCTTATTCTCTTTATTGTTACATTTCATTAACATTTTCCATCTCTTTCTTCCTCTCCAAGTTCCATATCTCAAAGCTAAGTTCTTGATCTTCTTTCATACTTCAAATTCATCCATAGTCCCTTCACCAACCTTGTTTTAAGGATTCAAGCTTTGGGTTTCATATTTTGCCAGAGAAATTGGTGGTTTTATCATCCAAGACCTAGAGGAGAGTATTGGTTGGCTAAAGGAGATTTATTTTGAGATTATAACACCAATGTAGTGTATTTTACAAGCATGGTGATTTGTTAAGATTTGGGTATTTGAACATTTTAGGGCTTCATACTTGATTTATGTCATATGTGATAAATTTTATGTAAAACATGTTTTTTTATGATACTTTATAACCCTAAGTAGCTTCTTTAAGCTTTATCACATGATCAGGAACCAAACTAAGACATTTAGGATGATTTTAGGTGTTTTCCCAGCATAAATAAGACATTTTTAGGTTCAAGTATCGATGTTGTCAATAATGGATGAACAATACATCGATACTGGATGAATTAGATAATCTTTGGGCAAATTTTGCTGGGTGTATCGATACTGCTAGGGAAAGTATCAATACTACCCCTACAATATCGATACTCAAGGTACCAATATCGATATTAGGCCATTTTCCAATAAATAGAAGCCTTCTTTGGTAACGATACTCATATGAGTATCGATACTTGACCTTAGGGTATCGTTGCTGCAAGTAGCGTATCAATACTAACCATTTTGGATGGTTATATTTGACCTCATTATGACATGTAAGAGTCAAGGATGATCCTTAATGGTATAACTTAGTCAATGAGGGACATAATTGGCCAAAAGGTCCTAGAAACACTCGTAGGAGTGGGTTATAACCAAAGTAACCATACTAAGAGTAATACGTCTAAGTATATTCAATCGAACATGTATCAAATAATTAAGAATGATGATTATCGTAAAGGATGTACCGATAAGTGGTACAATAAGTCAGATTACATGATAGCGAAGTCCTGTACTTTAGAAACGTCAATGAACCAAGAATATATGATTCGTCCCTCCAATTCAAGGGGTATTGAGGAGAAGTACAATAAGAGCGATTAGATTGTAGCTACCCAATATTGAACCCAAGTCAAGTATCGAGCTAGTTAATATTATAGCCAATGAACAATATAATTAGTAACTGTAAAAAAAATGAAACACGTAGAGATTTCTTTATAGATAGAAAATGACTAAAATACCCTTAAGTAATGAATGAATATAATAGAGTAGCTTAATAAACTAACATAAGTAACAAAATAATAAATCCTTACATAATGTTTTAGATAAACGAACGAATGAGATTGTAGCTAATGAGAGAATGACATCACTTTCATTTGTCCAGTTATGCTAGGATGTAGCCAGGTTGCCTTAGTTACCCTAATGGGGTATTTTCAGTATTATGTGGGATTAAGGCGCTCAATAATGCATGTGTTATTGCATTAGTCATATACAACAATTATCAGAAAAGCTTGGCTTGATGCTTTGTGATACCAAACCAATGTTTCAGTTGAGTGGGAATTACCGATGCTTTGTGATACCAGAACTCCTTCTCCACGGTCTACCTCGTCTAAGCAGGTTAGTATTTGATACTATATGAGACCACATACTAGCACATAAATATGTCATGTGTCATATTTAGAGAATGCACATTAGTTAGTTAGTGTGAGTAAAGACCCAATAGAGGTGTACTCATAAAAAGGCCTCAGTAGAGGATTAAGGGAAGCATAAGACCCTTACTTCAGTGATAGAATGGTTAAACCTTAAGTAAGTAGTATATGATTAAGATCATGCATATACCTACAACTTAATACTATGTCTTTAGCATACTTATAATTATGAGACTTTTAATACTGCTATAGATTATTGATTATACTGTTGGGCTTTCTAAGTTCAACGCTATAATGTTTTCCCTTTGTAGGTTATTACCTTGAGACGTTTGTAGAGCACCATCATAGAAAGACTTCTAGTACCTATTCCGAAGTACTATCATATAGCTTTAGTGTGCATATGTTTTCATAGGACCTTTATTATTGTATTTCAAATTTATAACTCCAAGGTTGTGTTATTTTGGTTTTAAATTAAGTGTCACAGAGCTCTGTTTATGAAATGCTTTTATAATTGTCATGAATATCTATTTTGATATGATATTTAGTATGTTTTGAAATGAAAATAAAAAGGTTTTGAAAATCAAGGGTTGTCTCGTCGACATATTGTGATAGTTTAGGCTCATTCGGGTTTAAAGTTTTACATTTAGTGGTATCAGAGTGTCAAGTTGAGTCGGTCCTAAGACCTAGTGATCAAGTATAGTAACGTGTCATTGAATACATGTCATAGGTACTGAAAGTACCCATATAAGTCTGAAATCCTAATGGTGCTTGTGTGTTTTTATTTGTGTTGTAGAAATTTGCAATGATTGATAGTTTCGAGCGTGGTCTCAATGATAGGATGGTGAGTTGTGCCTTTCATTCTAATAGCATTAACGATGAGTTTTTGCCTAAGACTGAGGATCATGGGGTCTTGTTAGGCGTAAGAGTCACAGAGGCAGCCTTCTTCAGAGGTTTAACTTTCACCCTTAGAGAGATAGTGAATGTTATTCCTAGAACACCGACTGTTCAACCAACCGCCCATATAGCGTTATTTCTGATATAGTCTCTAGTAGAGAGACTGAGGACATATAAAATAGTCGAATTTTCTTATTCAAGCGAAGATGATTTGATTTTAACCGATCAGAGGTTAAGGGAGACCATGAAGACTTTGAGACAACTTTACCTTACCTTAGAGGGTAAGTTAGAGTGTGCCACCTCTTTGCTTAAGGGTGATGTTATCGATTGGTGAGAGACTATAGAAATGGCTTCATAGCCAGAGGTTCATATGTGAGATCACTTCCTAAATGAGTTTAGAAGAAAGCATATCGATGAGATACATATAGATGATTTGAGAATGTAGTTCTATCATCTAGATCAGAGAGATTTCTCGGTGTATGAGTACGAGAGATATTTTCTTCAATTCAATCACTATGCTTCAAAGTTAGTTGCGCTAAATTCCTTGAGGTGTAAGAGGTTCATAGAGGGACTTCATATCGACATCCTTGTATAGTTGGTGACAAACCCGCCTAGAGTGTTTTCAAATTGTCACAACAAACTAATGCTATGGAGAGCGTATAGAGTATGAGAAAGATTTTGTTGGGTGAGTCAGACACCTCAAGTATGAGGACCTGTTTATTAGTAGATCTATCTTAATTGGTGGCCAAGAAAGCCAGAGATTTGGGAGAGTCAGCTTTGTCACTCCAGTTGAGTCAGAGTTTAGACACAACATCTCATAGGACACTATCAGCTTCGTAGTTCATGTCGATTGTTGGAAGCTCCAATAGAATTTTATAGTATTCAGTGATCGAGAATTGCGGCATGTAACATCAAGGAATGTGCTTCAGACTCTCGAGTAAGTGCTATAGATATGGATCCTTGACGTATTTAGTGAGGGATACCCTAGTTTAGATGGTAATGTTTTAGCTCATCTTAGGTAAGCTATCTCAATAGCTCAGCATGGTAGAGATTCTATATAGAGAGGTGTTAATTCTATGCTCGAGAAAGAGAGTAGAGGAGCAGATTGACCCATTCCCTATCCGACTATGCATGACCTTGTTTGTTAAATCACAATGAGGATTAGACAATATGTTGATAACACGAATGAGAAAACATGCATGTTTTTAACAATTCCCTTTATTTTTGTTGTTCTATTCGTCATGAGTGTGTGCAATTCTTCGCGGAGTCAAGCGACCTATATAGGGAAAAAGATTCATGTAGAAAATCCGAGAGCGATGATCCAAGTGGCTAGTTGGATGATTTTAGTGGAATAGAGCATAGTGACCTTAGATGTTCTTTTAGGGCTTGGGTTATGATCGCATGTAAATGTGTGTGATGTGGCATGCAAATATGTGCAAGTATACACAATCAAAGAAAGTAATACCATAGTGAACGAGTATTGTCTCCATAGGGATTGGGGAATTTTTTAAAGATTGCTACAACTAGGAATAAGTGTCACTAACTAATCCTAAATGCCTAAATCTAATTATATAAACAAATGAGGAAAGAGATATGGCATATGGTATGAACAGATGGAAAACATTTTTCGAGGTAAGAATCGTGTAAAGTGATATGAGCAGATATTTTTTGTCGTGGAAAAAATATTTAAGGCAAAAATTAATTGCAAGAGTAAGTAAATAAAAGTTTATACGGAGAAAAATGTTTGAGTTATGAATATAGATTAACAACCTCAGACAATCAGACTTCTAACGGAGCACTTTGGTTGGATTTACTATGGCGAGAAATTATTCTATGCCTAAGATGAACTAAGTATGCTATGCCTATGTTACCCGATATGATTTACTAAAGTGTTTCTAAGCTATCTCTAGTAAGGATCCTGATACAACTATTCCTTAGATGTTCTTTTAGGGCTTGGGTTATGATCCCATGTAAATGTGTGTGTTGTGGCATGCAAATCTGTGCAAGTATACACAATCGATAGTAGTAATACCGTAGTGAGCGAGTATCGTCTCTATAGGGATTGGGGGAATTTTTTAAAGATTGCTATAGCTAGGAATATGCGTCACTAACTAATCCTAAAGCCTAAATCAAATTATTTAAACAAATGAGGAAAGAGCTATGGTAGATGGTATGAACAGATGGAAAAAGTTTGTTAAGGTAAGAATCGTGTGAAGTGAGTAAATAATTTTTGTTGTGGCAAAAAAATATGTTAGGTAAAAATTAATTACAAGAGTAAGTAAATAAAAGTTACTAAGGATAAGAATGTTCGAGTTCTGAATATAGACTAACAACCTCACACAATCAGACTTCTAACAGAGCACTTGGGTTGGATTTTATATAGCGAGAAATTATTCTATGCCTAGGATGAACTAAGTATGCTATGCCTATGTTACCCGAAAGGATTTACTAAAGTGTTCCTAAGCTATCTCTAGTAAGGAAACTTATACAACTATTTCCACGGCAATATCTCTCATCGTAAATAGTGACCATGGCCTATCGATTAAGTACTATCCCTTTTAGTCGCTTGAAACCCTCTCCTTATCTCTAAGGTAGATTAAAACCTCATCATCCAGAATTAGTTACATTGTTCACATAGATCTAACATAACTCTCTAGATATTAGGTATCAACTCTTAGAAAAATAACCATCTCTCAACAGCTCTTACAAAGACTAAGAATATTGTGCCAAGGCACCAGGCAATCTCTCAAAAGATCTTACAGTGCTAAGGAATAAAATTAAAACAGTGAACAAAACAACAATAAACATAAATATCAATTAAACATAAAATAAATTATCATCCAAACAACTCTAATACCAAATAAAATAATTCATGGTGTGGCTAAAATCATCACCCTTAAAAGATAAGAAATGAATAACAAGGATAAGAAAACTCCCAAAAACAGAGTTGTTGTCATGACATCACACCACCACCATGATTGCTCTAGTGTTCTAGCCTCTCTCAAGGGCCTAGATGTTACTCCGGCGAAGCCTGACTATGGAGGACAGGGGAATGGTGGAGAAGAAGGTGCTACAGTCATTGTTTCCAAATCTTTTAGGGTAGGTTAGAGTGGGATCCTTAAAATGGTGAGCATAGTGTGCAATTTATAGTGGGGAATTTCTAGGGTTTAGTGCCCTTGAAATTCCCCCAACTACCCTTTAAGTCATGCTCATTTCTTGAATAATATGGCAGTTGGCAGTGGTCCCAAATCATTAACAGGGGTAGGGGTTCACGTGAGGTGCATTGGATAGCTGGCCATGCGACGTCAACAATTTTGTCTCATACCACGTCAGATTTGAAAGATTAAACTTGTAGTGGTGAAAAATTCCTCACGGTCATCATCTTTAGTTCCTTTATCCCTCGCACAAAATATGTCTCGGTAAATAATTTCCTCCTTGGTCATTTCCTATCACAAGCATCATCATAGCCAACACACAACCCTTCTCATCAACAACATCAGTTTTATAAAGGAAAACTAGCCGAGGCAAAACTTTTCCACCACATGCATGAAATGTCCTAAATACAACTAAAATGTGATGACAATTATGGTTAGACAAATAATAACTTAAGTAAAAAGACATAAAATATAGTCTTTTTATGGATTTATCTCACCCCCTAAACTTAATCTATTTCTTATCCTCAAGCAATGTATAATGAGCAACAAAAAATAAAATAAAATGCTATGGGGAAGTATAAATCAAGACAGTCAAATGGTCTAAAATTTCAGCCCTCAACAAAAAGTTTGGCTTCAACATGCTAGACTAATTGAGAAGTCAAGTACCTTTCCCTAGGCCGAGATCATTTGCAAGTGTGTGTGCATGATTGTATCTAATACATGCTTAACGAAATTAGAAAGTCCCAAAGTAAGTTCCTTTGTTTTGTCAAGGTATAAAATTATTCATTAAGCACAAAATTACTCATATTTATTCAACACTTAAACTTTTTAAATTTTCAATTTTTCAATATATTTTTTAAACTGCACAAGGGCAGTCAGCCTATCAAAACTACCATCACACACTCTAGATGAATGAGAGCATACCTTCCATCTCCGAGCTAGTCAGCTAGAGTCATCCCGTGACTACTTTCCTTCACTCATGTGTTAATGCTATCATTTATTTAAAGGGCTTCCAGGTAATGTTGTCACACAAAGGAGTGTCCCTCTACATCTATGCCGAAGCATTTATTTGTAATTCAACACAATTCACACATTAAGGAGCTTAACTTAGCCTCTCAAACATTGATATAGCAGTTTATTTCATTACCAGAATTTTATGCCACGACGCACAAAAGTTCTTTCATAAAAGTTTTCCAAGTTCCACAAGCATAGAAAACATACAATTGTGTTCAGAGAATCATAAAGAATCAGGTCATAAGGTCATTTCTATCATCATCAATAGTCATGTACGTTAAGTTCTAGCCATAGAAAAAATATTTTATCATCATCAACTTATTCCAAGTAACTAACCTTATCATAAATAATTTCATAACAAGATTTTTCTGCTAACATTATAAATGCAAATCACTAAGTACGAGCACAATACCTCTCCCAAACTTGAGGGATGCATTGTCCTCAATGCATGAAAACTAAGTAAATTAAACTAATAAAAATGCAATAAAAATGCAAAGGTGGTGAGGTACCTCATTGTGGTGGGGTAGCATTGCTGGACGCTTAGATGTTGCATCTCTTGAGTGGCTATAAGCTATCGGAGGCTGTATTATCGAGCATACGTGATGATGGGATAGAAAAAGGTGCACGACAGACTGAATGCTTGAGGCGTCGCCTGGTCCTGAGAGGACTAACTCGGCGTGGCAATTTCTTTCTTAGTGAGTTCTCAACTAGGTCTTCCAAAAGTTGGATTGTTTCTGCCTCGGCAACAAGTTTGGTGGCCTTCTCAGTGGGTGGTTCTTCAGCAACATCTTCTTGTTGAGCAGTTTCTTCCTTAAACAATTCTGGTTGAAGAACCTAAGTATGCTCCGAGGAAATTGAGCTGTTGAGATCGTCATTCTTATCTTCTCATTCTTCAACAACCGGGGAAAAGTGTGTAGCAATTGGGGAGGGATTTATTGGAGAGTTAGGCCAAACATTATCCATCGAGGCAAGAAATGTTTTCCCACATTTTCCACCGACATTGGAGATTTGTAGCAAGTCCTTGAATAAATTATTGAGCTGAGCATCCCTCGCCTTGACATATGTAAAGAAGGTCTCCATGTCGCCCTCCAGATACTCCAGCCTTTCCTTTGTTTCTCAAGTGGAAGTAACCACAACAACCATCCTCAAATGACAATTTTTTTCGCACCTAGCTACAACACTATGCCTGGGGCATCATCATCAAAGCTCATCAACTCGGGTACTTTCTTCTTTGTAATGCCCTTCTTTGGCTTGATAAATTCCTTTAGGGGTTCCTCTGGGACTTTCTTTTTATTACACAAGGAAATAATTAAATTTTGGAAAATTAAACTACTTTTAGCCTTCTTGGAACATTCGTGGATTTTCTTGAAGATGATCTCGCCGAAATTAATTGGATGGACGTAAATAATAAAGTGAAGGAGTAGCAGCTGCCTCAATAACATGGTTGAATTATGGGACGTTAGTATCAGCTTACCCTTTAGGAAATTGTTCCATAACTTGGGAATAAGCTTGAGGGAACGACGATCGACTTGCTTGCAGTTGGGAGCACTTCCTTGAAATTTGGCCCTGCCAAAGCACATGTGTTTAAGCACCCTATCATATGTTTTAGAGTCTAATTTAGCAACGAATTTCTTATGCCGACCCTCAACCTTCCTGAGCTTGAAGTAGCGGTTGATGGCTGAGGGGGTAAATCGCATGAGTACGCCTCGGATGTACACTAATTGCTTGAAGTAGCGGTTGATGGTGTGGGCTTAATTGGGTTGAAATTGAGCCCAATTAGTCATAAAAATGAGGTTTTTGAATTGTAAAAATATGAGGAATGACTTGTAGTACGATTATCCCATTTTAAAAAAGATGACAACTTTTATCTATTTCATCTCCTTGTTTTCTTCATTTCCTTCACATTTTTCATCTCTTTGTTGCTCTCCAAGTTCCATATCTTAAATGTAAGTTCTTGAGCCTCTTTTATACTTCAAATTCATCCATAATCCCTTCAGCAACATTATTTAAAGGATTCAAGCTTTAGGTTTCTTATTTTGCTAAAAAAGTGAGGGTTTTATCATCCAAGCCCTATAGGAGAGTGTTGGTTGGTTAAAAGAGCTTCATTTTGAGATTCTAACATCAACATAGTGTATTTCTAATCCTTTATGGTGTTAAGTCTTTCATAAGAATGATGATTTGTTAATATTTATGTATTTGAGAATTTTAGGGTTTTATACTTGATTCACTCCATAGATGAAGAATTTGATGTAAAAATGTGTTTTTTATGATACTTTATGACTTTAAGTAGCTTCTTTAAGCTTTAAAACATGATTAGAAACCAAAATAATACCTTTGGGAGATTTTTTGGGTGTTTTGCGAGCTTAAATAAGATATTTTTGGGTTTGAGTATCGATAATGAATGAACATTATCGATACTAGATGAACTAGGACAATTTTTGGGCAAATTTAGCTGTTAGTATCGATACTGATAGGGAGAGTATCGATATTGACCCTATAGTTTTGATACTTAGGGTAATATTATTGATAATATATCACTTTTTAGCAAACATAATTCTTTTTTTGTATTGATACTCGTGGGAGTATCGATACTTGATCCTAGGGTGTCGATGGTGCAAGTAGAGTATCGATACTATATATTTTGGATGGTTAGATTTGAATTTGTTAAGGCTCATTAGAGTCAATGATGATCCGTAATGATAGAACTTAGTCCGTGAGGGACATAATTGGCCAAAAGGTACCAAAAACACTCGTAAGAGTGGGTTACAACTGAAGTAACGATACTAAGCGTAATACGTCAAAGTATCTTCAATCGAGCACGTATCTAATAATTAGGAACGAGGATCGTTACAGAGGATATACCAACAAACGATACAATAACTAAGTTAGATTACATAATAACGAAGTTTTGTACTTTAAAAACGTTAGTGAACCAAGAACGTATGAATCGTCCCTCCCATTCAAGGGGTATTTGAGGAGAAGTACGATAAGAGCGATTATAATGTAGCTACCTAGTATTGAAATCGTGTTAGGTATCGAGCTAACTAATATTACAGCAGTGAACAGTAAAAATAATAACTGTAAAAAATAACGAAACACTTAGAGACTTCTTTAGAGATAAAAAATTACTAAAATACCCTTAAGTAACGAATGACCATAATAGAGCATCTTAATAAACTAACAAAAATAATAGACTAATAAACCCTTGCATAATATTCTAGATAAGAGAACGAGTGATATAGTAGCTAGTGAGAGGATGACCACTTTAGTGTGTCCAGCTATGCTAGGGTGTACCCAAGTTACCTTAGTTGCCTTAGTAGGGCATTGTTAGTGTTTTACAGCCTTAGGACCCTTAGTCATGCATGTGTAGTTTCATCAGTCCAGTACAACAATTATCATAACGGCTTGGCTTGATGTTATGTTATACCAAGTCAATGCATCAGTTGAGCGGGAATTATCGAAGCTATATGATACATGAATTCCCCTTCCATGGTCTACATAACACTATATGATACCACGAAATCATATAGAAGCTTAAAGGGGATTTTACCGATGCTATGTGATGCCGGTACCCCCTCCTAGCATATTAGTATCTGATGCTATATGAGACCATATACTAGCACATCAATGTTAGTGCCGCATTCAGATAATGCACATCTGTTTGTCATGTATCATATTTAGAGAATGCACATCAGTTATAATTATTGTGGGTAGAGACCCAATAGAGGTGTACTCATGGCGAGGCCCTCAGTATAGGATTAAGGAAGTATGAGACCCTTACTTCAGCGATAAAATAGTTAAACCTTAAGTAGGTAGTACCTTATTAAGATCATGCATGTACCTATTGCTTAGTACTATGTATTTAGCATACTTATGTTTATGATACTCTTAATACTGCTCTATATTAGTGATTATACTATTGGGCTTTATAAGCTCAACATTCGGATTTTTTCCGTTTGCAAGTCTTTAGCTTGAGTCGTTTGTGGAACATCGTCGCAGTAGGACTTCTAGCACATCTTTCAAAGTATTGTATTGTACTATAGCTTTAGTGGGCATATGTTTTGATAGGACCCTTATTATTGCATTGATATTTATAACTCTGAGGTCGTACAATTTTGGTTTTAAATTATGTGTCACGGAGCTCTAGTTTATAAAATGTTTTTATAACTATCATGCATGTCTATTTTGATATGACATGTAGTATGTTTTAAAGTGAAAATGAATAGGTTTTGAAAATCAAGGGTTGCCTCGACGGTAGAATGTGACACTTTAGGCTCATTCGAGTTTAGGGAGTTACAGTATGTAACTAATGGACATAGTGGGAGAGGTAATCAAGAAAGGGATATTGGACCAATTTTTACAAAAGAGTGAGCAACAAAAATGAGGCTAGGTAGTGTGTGATGATAGACATGTAGAGGGAATCATCAGTTGACATGAGATGTTGAACAACTTGTGCAAAATACATTATTAGAGAAAATAACTTTTTAATGGATATTACTATCATAGTCGCTCGTCACAATGGCGTTACCATAGAACTAGAGGCAATACCAAGAAAACTCATCTTAGACACGAAAAGGGAAATTTATATGGTACACAAGGGATCTCACCTTAGTAATCAACATCTAACCTATAATGTTATGGAAGGCTCCTCTAGAATATATCTCACTCAGTAACTCTAATAATTGGAATATAGTCTTCAACAACATGAATTAATCCCTTGATGGTTCTTCATATATATCATTAGATAGGTATAATGAAAATCACCTATTAAAATATTGGGTAATGTTAAGTATCTCTAATACATGCAAGTATCAAAAATCATATTTCTTTTCTTAATAACTTGATTTTCCAAGGTCATTTCTCTCATCTTATCTCTCCAAGAAGATTTATATCATCTTCTATGTAACCATAACATTGAGATAGCCCAACAAAACTTTCAATATCCCTTCAATAGCTTAAAGATTCCTTTACTCTTCTTGTAACATGCCACAAGAGTTGCAATGTCTCATTTGTGGAGTTGCCTCTACTACACTCTAATTGAAAGGGTTTCTAATTTAGTATTTCTTTATTATTCAACTAAATGAGTTAAGATGCATATATTATGGGTAAGTAACATCGAGATGCCTCAGCCTGTCCTGAATAAGCATTAAGATGTCTCATTCCATCCTATAGTCTTTCCATAAGGGGGTAGAGTTGCCTCCACCCCAAGCTTATGACTTATGGAATATATCCATGGGTCAAGTTGCCTCCACTTTATGGAATTTACCCATGGGTCAAGTTGCCTCTACTTTAGTAATAGAATTTCCTCCATTGTGTTTTAACGAGTGTTGAGATGTATTTTCCCTATGGAGATGGATCCCATCATCGCTTCTATAAAGGTGAAAATGCCTCAAATTAACCCGTAGTATTCCTCCAAGAATGTTGAGTTGTCTCTTCTCCTTCTACATCGCCTCTAGAACTGAGTTACCTCATATAGTAGCCAAAAGCGTGGAGATACATATCCTCTCTCTAACTAAAAAGACACTTATGATATCTCTCGAACACCAACCAAAAGAGTTGAGATGTATCCATTCTGACAATAAGAGTCTCTCTATTACTAATCAAAAAGCATTGAGATATCTCTACCCCGAAAGTATTAAGATGTCTCAACATATTTTTTATTTCAAGGTTCTAGACAAAAATCTTATAAGAAAAGAAATAAAAAAATCATAAGGTTGATTACATTTAATCAAAACATCTTATAACAAGTAATAAAAAAATACGTTAAATCATGCAAATCATGGTATGGTATATGGATGGACACCCATAAACTAGAAAGAAATCATAAGGATGATTTCCAGCAAATGGTCATTAAACACCGTAAACACAACTACACATTCTTTTTGAGTCAAGTTACTTTATAACTATCCATCAATCAATACGAGACAGATGTTATACCTCATTTAGACCACCTCCACAAGCAACAACTCCAATGATCAAAGCCTTCGGAGTAAGATGACTCCTTATATGTTATAGCTTAAAAGATACTACTATGGAGATACTCCTCCTCTAACTTAGACATCTTGAGGGACTCTCTCATATAATAAGCTCTTCACGACCATAAACCCTTGATAAGATCATTGGAAAAATCGAGAGATTTGTCAGCACCAAATCTAATGTTAGGCGGTTGAATTCATGTACTATGTCAGCCTGCAAGTAGTAATCATGGCCCTATGCTTGACACTCACACACACTAAGGGTTAATATCTAAACCCTCGCTTGAAATATGAAAAAGGATTGAACCCATAAGAACTATTTGTATTTTTCATCATTTTATGATTAAGAAATCTGTTTATACTTTTTATCTCAAGATAATCGATAACGACTCTTTTTCCAAATCAAAAGAGATAAACTATCCTTACACAATATAACACATATGGTACCATCAATAACATCTCATACTGAAATTCGATAAATCAAAATTAATGTAATTAAGATTGACATGTGAAGCATGGGATTGATTTTATAACATATAAAAGAAAACAAATAAAAGAATTGCAAGTAGAAAATTTGCAAGCAATTAATCCAGCTTTGCTCACGATTCTTTATTCGCCAAAACATTGATTTCTGAATCTCATAAACCTTTTCAAAAATAGTTTATAATTTATTTTTAATTAAAATGAAAAGTTTACTCCTTGAGATTTCCTAGATTTTCTTCGTGCAACAGTTGTACACATGAATAATGAGCATTAAATTAATGCCGATAATATTTTTTGTTAAGTCACTTGAGTGTTGTATTCTTTTTTATTTTATATGTAGTAGTATTTTTTATTCATTTAATAAAAACGATTTATAATCTCTGAAATTTAATGTAAATTAAAGTTGGAAACCTCCAAATTTAAAGGTCTATTTTTGTTGTTCCCTAAAGTGGTAAAATTGTAGTTTGGAATAAGGAAGGACACTTTCATTAGCATCTAATAATTAGATGATAGACATTTAATTAGGTGTTCATTAAAGTTGACCAAATTAATTAATTGAAATGTTAAGGAATTCCTTTCTGAAAGCTTCTCTCTCAAGTTGGCAGCGCACCCAAAATGTTGGGGTTTACACGTGACCTGCATGTTTTTCTAATTAAATGCATTTTAGGAGACGTTAAAATAATTAATCAATTTTATTTATTTTTATTAATTTAGTGCGATTACAAATGATATTATATATTCTAAAGACTCTCAATCGTTTGACAATGAGTTTAATGCTCGAACCCGATATTTCCAGGGATAACAATCATCCCTTTAACTATAGAGGTCGTTGGTGCTCAAAGATAAATCATATTATATTTTTGGCATAATACTTAAAAAATTATCTCTAATGTTTGATTGAATAATCATTTTAATTTTTATTCTATTTTTTAGAACAATTTGACTCCAAACATTTTATTTTGTTAAAAATGATCTATGATTGAATGGAATCGTCAGTTGATTAATCAACACTTATCGTTGACGTGACAAGTAATATGTCTCCAAATTGATGGAATGTCACGTATCTAAAGTGATGATGTGTGACATATCAGATGTCCAAATTAATAATATAATACATACTATCAGGGGTGTTCAAAACATGGCTCGTGTCTAGATCCATTACATCTGAGTACCTGACCCTAAGTCGGGTACTTGTAAAAGTCGAGTACCAGTATTTTCTGGTCACGTATATCCGGTTCATAATTTCTTTTTATTGTTTTCTTTAAATTATATTACTTTTTGAATACAATTATATAAAAAATTATATAGTCCACACATAAAATTTAAAAATTCAAATTACTTAATTAAAAGATAAAATTTATTAAAATATAAATAAAAATGTAATTAAATTTTAAATATTTTAAAGTTAAAATAAATATTTTAAAAATAATTTAGAGTGTTAACGTGAAATAATTTAAGAAATTAATAATTTAGAATGTTATGGTGTTAAAATTTAAGAAAATTAGGAATTTAGAGTGTTAGAGCGAAACAAAATGAGAATTATAAATAAAATATTTAATATAAATAAAAAAATAAAAAATAAAATAAAAATATATAAGAAATTTGGTACCAGGTCGACGGGTACCCGATTAAGCAACAATTTGTGACCCGGGCCTGACTTGGAAACCCGGAAAAAAAATAACGAGACAGGTGTCCGAGTTGAAAATCCGGTGTTTTCATTATAATACCCAATATCTTTTAACAGGGTCAACCAAATCGGATTTTTGAACACCCCTACATATTATATGTTCAAAGTGATGATATAACATATGTCACTTCTCCAATATTGATTATATAACACATATTACATGTATAAAGTGATAATAAGACGAATAATATGAAATAAAAACTCAAACTTTGTCTATTAGAAATTATGGAAGCACCTAAACTATAAAAATAAGAGAAAATAACCTCAGTGGCCAAAAATCCCATATAATATACGATTTTAACCAACTTTTTCCGGATTTTCCAAAATGACCAACAAAATCGCAATGCGATCGCTAATTCGCAACGCGATCTCCATTATCGCAAATTCGCATTGCATTTTCGCAATGCGATAGTTGAAAATCGCGTTGCGATGGTCTACAGTATCGTTGCGATTTTCCCAATTCGCAATGCGAATAAGTAAATCGCAACGCGAATTGGGAAAATCGCAATGCGAATAAGTAAATCGCAACACGAATTGGGAAAATCGCAATGCGATACTGACTATCGCAATGCGATAATAAAAAATCGCAACGAGATACTTACTTTCGCAACGCGATACTGACTTTCGCAACGCGATAATACATAATCGCAATGCGATTTCAAAGCGCCATTAGTATCCTGGCCAAGTATTTATTTTTAAATTCCAAACATGAATATTAATATTTGGAACACTGAACTGTCCACAGTATATCCCGTAATCGCAACTCATAACCTAAAACCTAAAATCACAACTCAGTCCCATCTCCATCTCTCACTCTCTCACCCATCTCCGACAAAATCCGTCCCCATCTCCGGTGAAATCCGTCTATCTCCATCTCTCAGAGCCACCCTCACAATCAGAAATGGAAAATCAACCAAATCAACCAACGAGGGTTAGTTTTTTTAATTATTTTCTTTTTGAAATTTTTGCATTATTATTAGGTTTTTCATATTGAAATTGATGATAAGTTTACTGGTAATTTCAATAATAGATTAACCATTTCACTTAGATTGCTTATTAAATCAACCAAGAATCGCAACGCGAAATGCAAATCGCAACGCGAAATGCAAATCGCAACGCGATTTTAGTTTCGTGTTGCGATTCTCTCGTTGCGATAGTCATTTTCGTGTTGCGATTTTCATTTTCAGAAACTATTCTTCTTCTGCAAATTGAAACTTGAATGAATTGCATTACTTCAACCAAAAAACAAAGACAAATACGAAATTCACAGTGTTGCATATTTAAGTTTGAAGAATAAACTACTACTATTTATGTTTATTATTGTTTTTGGTATATCTTCACAGTGTAGTTTTTGGTATATCTAATTTAGTATGTTTATTGTTTTTGTAGAACTTTTATTCGGCTCAATTGACCTTGAGAAATAAAGTCAGCCTGGCCAAAACAATTGCGTCGAAGCTTTCACCTGCACAAAGAAAAATGTTTGAGGATACATGCTTCGGGCCATGGCTGAAAGTACAACATCCCGGTGGAGATGCGATTGACACACCTGTTTCTTCAAACCATGACTAGCGATCTACCAGAGACTATACAACGTCGTGATGAAGAGATATGGTTTGATTTTCCACCGGCGTATACGTGTTTTGGGCGGGAGGAGTTTTGCTTAATCACCGGTCTACGCTTCGGACACGATGATGTAGGTCGGTACACTAGACACATTACCCGCCCATCATGGCTATCCCGGGTTTTTCCTGAGCTGGAGAGGCCGAGTCTACACGTAGAAGACCTGACAAAATTTTTGAATAATAAAGATGGTTTTACTCGGATGGATGACGTCGACGTTGTCCGAGTATGCCTTCTAATTCTTTTGCATGCCGGCTTTTAGGCAGAGAGGCCAGACAACCTATTCCAAATGATCTAATCAAATTGGTAGAAGACCTAAATGCGTGGAACCTGTTTCCGTAGGGCTCGTATTTATGGAAAGCTACATGGAATAAGTTATCGTATGCCTTGGATGATCGAAAAAGTTTGCATGGCGATGGTTCCAAATACACTTTGACAGGCTTTATTTGGGCCTTTAAGGTAAGAATTTTATATGATGTTTCCAAAATTATAAGTAATTATTTAACAATTACTAATGTTTGTTATTATATTGTTTGTAGATTTGGATATTTGAGGCCTTTCCCGCCATGAAGACATGCAATAAAACTTCATATGATATTCCCAGGGCTATTTCCTGGAAGAGGAAACGGACCTTGCAATGGGAAGATTTACTACGGTATACGACAATAAATAAGTAAGTTAACATAAATACTACCATATGTTTATAAACAAGTTATTACTAGTACACGTTTAACTTTGTTTGAGCTTTATATTTAGGAGGCCAACACTCCTCTACAGAGGCTGACACCCACGGAAGGTGAGCTTGCCACTGATTGGTGGCAAGCTAGTAAGCGTTTTTTTTATGGAACGGTTGATGAGCAGCCTCCACTTCGGGAGCCATCACCTCGCCCAGAGCTATCACCTCACCCAGAGCCATCATCTGATCGACCCGGCTATACACCTCCACAACGACAGCCATCACCTATTCTGTCACATCATCGAGCCTCTTCTCCACCATCACCGCAAGATAGGCGACCGGCAAAGATGCCACGACGTTTATCTCCCTGTTCTCCACCTCCACCTCAACGGGATGAGTTAGGGGAGTTACGTGATGAGGTCAATGCCTTGCGTGAGGAGGTCGGTACTTTACGCAAAGACGATGGTGCATGGCGTGTTGAGGTGTCTACATTACGCGGTGAGGTAGCCGCTCTACGTGAGATGGTAGCATCGTTGCAGAATGAGGTTCATACTCTACGCAACGAGGTAAGTTTAAGATTTTTCATACTCGTAATTCATTCGGTTGCTGCCAATACTGCTAAACTGTTTTTGTTAGTATTTGTTTTTGGTTTGTTTTTGTCTTTTGGTTGAAGTAATGCAATCCATTCAAGTTTCAATTTGCAGAAGAAGAATAGTTTACTTTCGCAACACGAAAATGACTATCGCAACGCGGAAATGGCTATCGCAATGCGAAATGAAAATCGTAACGACAAAATCGCAACGCGAAATGAAAATTGCAATGCGATTTGTGTTTCGCGTTGCGATTTTATCGTTGCGATTTCATTTCGCGTTGCGATTTTGTCGTTGCGATTTTCATTTCGCATTGCGATAGCCATTTCCGCGTTGCGATAGTCATTTCGCGTTGCGATTTTAAGTTTCGTGTTGCGAAAGTAAACTATTCTTCTTCTGGAATGTTTATATATGTTGTCCTTTTAAATGTTTATATAAGTGCTTACTTCTGGAATGTTATCTGAGCATTTTGTGAACTATGATAGAATAATGATTTGGGTGAATACAATGCTAGTTTGAAATATTTGTCTTTGTTTAATATCATGTCTGTTTATTTACTGATTTATGTATTAATTTTTTTAGCGGCCCGATAAGGTGGATGCTTTACGTCGGGTTTTCCTTGCACGACGGAGTTCACGCATCAGACGGCGTGGACGTGCTATTACGTCTCCGTTCACCCCAATGGTGCGAAGACTCCGCAAGAAGAAGCCCGACTCACCGGTCATCCCTCAAGAGTCCCCTCCAATCGTTCAAGAGGCCCCTATTCTCCCTCAAGATTCCCCCCCACCGTTCAAGAGGCCACTTTCATCGTTGAAGAGGTCCCTCCCACCATTCCAGAGCCCGATTCACATGGGGTAATATATCGAAGTATTGAGAAACCCCCACCGGTTCTGGACATGATGGATGAGAGTTGGCTCTCGTATGAGTTACCGGCTAGTACCCTTCCGATATCTGAAGTGGAGAGGAGACAACTACCGGAAACAATTGTGGATAATATCCTTTGGGCTAAGACCGCAGTTGATTTTTATCTACATGAGCGGAGCCAAGGGTGTTACACTGACATCAACAAACTCAACGATGAAATGTTTTTGTTGCTTGATCGGTCTTGGTGGGTTGTGCTATTAGGGGTTGAAGACAGTGGCTATTTGGATGGGGAGGTAAGTCTTATATTTGTCTTATATATGATTTTGATTAATTTGTTTAAAAATTAATGTAATTCACTAATATATGTATTTTTTTGTAAAACAGCATATCGATGCGTGGGTGTCACGTCTACTAATAATAAGGAAGCTTAGGAAAAATTAAAAAAATTCGCTATATACAATAATGCCGACGGCTTTTCACGCAGTTCACTTGAAGAATCAACGAGATGAATCATTTTTGTTGGGCAATGGACAAGCTAAACTTTATCCTGCATGGTGGGAGGTCGATAAGGTTAGTGTTTATTTTTTAAATTTTTTAAAGGTGTTCATAAATAAGTGCGCAAATAAATGAATTATTACTTATGATCGCAGGTGTTTATCCCTATTTTGGAACGTCGTCATTGGCTTCTCGTCCAACTTCAGCTCCCATCCCTGAAGATAATAGTGTATGACAGCATGATCAATTACATATCACTGTCTGATTTGAGAGATATTTTCAAGGGATGGAGCTCTCATTTGGCTAAATTCTTGGATGGGATTAAGTATTGGAGTCATTCTGGACACAAGAAGCCAAAGAAGTTCAATGTCACAGTTGTCAGAGACGAGACCGCGCCACATCAATCGTCGGGAGCCAGAGGGGATTGTTGTCCTCTCGTATGCCTTTGCTTGGCGCGTTTGACGACGGGAAGCACAAAGTTTTTACCTCCCACCGATAGAGATAGAGCTACAGTAGGCTTGTGGTTTCGGCATTATATGGCTAGAGCAATATATTCGAGACGCTGCCTACCTGCATCCGCGTTATGAAAGTGTCCATTGTTAATTGGTAAGTCAAATGCAAGTTTTGTTAACATATATACTCCTTTTGGTTTGAAAATGTTTGGTTAAGTACCTAGAATTCAATAATTTGCTGTTTGTAGGTTTTAGATGTGTAGGAAGTCTTGTTTGAGCAAATGTTTGGTTTCTGCAGGTTAATCCTTAAGTGAGCTGCGTGAAATGGATGTACGGGGTCACAAAGTTGTTGATTCATTGATTCAATAATTGATGAAGAAATAAGAATTATTATTATTTTTTGATTGTTTAATTGATTTGTAAAAGATGATTTGTAAATGTTGATTTGTTTAATTGATGTGTACATAATTTGTGTTGAAATGTAATTGTTGATTTGTTGATTTTCAATCTGCTTTATGTTGAAGGCAAAACAGACTAACGCGAAATGGCTATCGCAACGAGAAAATCGCAATGCGAAATGAAAATCGCAATGCGAATTTCATTTCGCATTGCGATTTTCTCGTTGCGATAACCATTTTCGCGTTGCGATAGCCATTTTCGCGTTGCGATAGTCAAATGAATGTCTAATAAGTGATGACAACTGAACAGATCATAGCAATGTTCAAACTCAAGTTACTAATACATGCCTAACTGAAAATGTTAAAAGTGCACACATAAAATACACATAATGCAAGTTTTGTTAACATATATACTCCTTTTGGTTTGAAAATGTTTGGTTAAGTACCTAGAATTCAATAATAATTGTTAAAAGTTTATGCATGTTAATCCTCGTTGCCTTTTTCATTTCGCATTGCGATTCTATCGTTGCGATTTGCATTTCGTATTGCGATGGTCAAATGATTGCCTTTCGCAACGCGATTCTGACTTTCGCAACGAGATAATACAGAATCGCAATGCGAGTTTCAAAGTTCGCAACAGGTTTTAGTTTCGCAAGCCAAATTTTTTGTGTATATATATACGCAGCAGCAACAACTCATAACATAAATCCCTAAATCGCAACTCATTCCATCTCCATCTATCACTCTCTCCGGCGACATCCGTTCCAATATCCAACGACATCCTTCCCCATCCGGCAACAGGTCTTAGTTTCGCATCTCGTTTGTTTAGTTACAACCATGAAATCATCTAATGTTGATCATGTTTGGATAGATTTGTGTTTTGGAGGGTCATGGGAGAATGTTCATGGTGTTTTACAATATATGCCTTTACCCATGAATCTTCAACTAAAACTGTCATTAAAGAAGTTAACTTATGAAACCCTAATGTTACGTGTTTCAAAGAAATTGAATTTAGAGCCCCTAAGTGGATTTAGGCTATCTTATCAGAGAAATGGTAAAGTTTATTTGTTAACCAACAATGAAGATGTTGAACGATTCATTGCTTACATTAATGTTTCAAGTGATGATGTTACATTGTATGTTGTTGAACCTAGAAGTAGTATTGTTGGGTCAGTAGCGGGTAGTAATCAACTAAGTGGGTCTCAAAACCCACAGCCTTTCTCTAATCCAAATCCAAATCAACTTTCAGCACCAAATTCCGGTTTTCGTATTGACCAATTAGACGATGATGAGCCAAGAGAAAAATTGTGAGTACTAGTCAGTATTCGAAATTTGATCTTGGTCAATACCCGACTTTGATATTGGTCAATACACGGATTTTGATGATGTTTCAGAAGAAGAAACAGACCCTGCATGTAATGATTTTGATATTGGTCAATACCCGAATTTTGATGATGAAACACCCGTTGTCGAGGAAGATGTTGTTGATGATAATGAGGAGGAAGTTACGACTGTGAATGAACATGTTGAACATCCATTCTGTAATTCATATAATCCTGAAGAAGAAAAAGAAGAAGAAAAAGTCCCCGAAGAAAGAAAATGCCACGGGAGTATAACTGGAATATGCCAGAATTACTTCAGTTACCGGAAGAAGAGTTGGCAAAGAAAGCAGTTGATTGTTACACAAAAGTTATTCGTATCAAGAAAGATGATTGTTTTGATACAAAGGAAGACTTGAAGATAGCTTTGTATACGAAATGTGTGGAAGATGGCTATCAACTAAAAGTTAACAAATCAAGCAAAGATCGTTTCGAAACAAGGTGTACGATTGACAAAAACTGTACGTGGCGTATGATTGTAAAGAGGATAAAAGATTGCGCAATGTTTCAAGTTAGGACTTTTATTGATAAACATACATGTTCAAGAACCCAAGTTTTTCCTCACCATAGATAGGCAAACAAAAAGGTGTTGGGTGGTTTTCTGGCTGAGTTAATGTTTTTGAATGGCAGGGTATATCGGGGACATGAAATTATGACTGACATGAATGCTCGGTTCAAGATTAGTATATCATATTCTCAAGTTTGGAGAGCCAAATGTTATGCCTTAGAATTGTTGAGGGGGTCGCCAGAAGCATCGTTTGCCCAACTGCCGGCTTTTTGTCACAATTTAAAGCTGAAAAATCCTGGGTCGGTAACTCATATCAAAACAGATAGAGATGGACGCTTTGAGTTGCTGTTTATCGCCATTGGTGCTGCGGTTAGTAAATCAATAATTCTGTTGACTCATTTCTGTTAGTTACATGCATTTCACATTTAAATGATTATATTTCTTGTGTATATTATTTTGTAGATTCGTTCGTTTATTACTTGCATGCGCCCAGTTATTATAGTTGACGGAACACATTTGAAAGGTCGATACCTTGGAGTAAACTTATTAGCAGTAGCCATGGATGCTAACAATGGGATATTGCCAATAGCTTACGGGGTTGGCAAATCTGAAACCTCTGATTCATGGACATGGTTTATGGGGCATCTTAGGGATTGCATAGGTCCTATTAGCAATCTGACAATCATATCCGATAGGGCAAACTCAATTAACAACGCTGTTAGAAGGTGTTTCCCAGATGCTTTCATGGACTTTGTGGTGTTCATTTGTATAGAAATCTAAAATCAAGGTCTGCTGGTATAAAAAAGCACAAATGGACATACTGGAAGGCTGTAAAGGCTTATCGGGAAGTGGATTTCAATAAGCATATAAACTGTTTAAGACGTGTTTTGCCTCAGTGTGCTCAAACACTAGAAGATGTCGGGTTTGAAAGATGGTCAAGAGTACATCAACTTGGAGCAAGATATGGTTTCATGACGTCTAATAGTGCAGAATCAATTAACGCTCTAAGTCGTCATTCCCAGAAATTACCCATTACTATGTTAATGGAGTTTTTTCGAGCCTCTATTCAACAGTGGTACTACAAGAAAAGAAACCATGCAGGTATTATTTCTTTGAATTCGTAACTTATCATATATTTTACTAAGTATTATTTATTTAAATTTACAGGAACATTGGAACATCGTGTTACACCAAGGACTGAAAAAAAGATAACGAAATGTGTTGTGAAGTCAACGTCATGGAGAGTTGAACCATGTTCAAACACTTTATTTGAAGTACTGGATAATAACTTAAATGGGCTTGTCGATCTAAATGCAAGGACGTGTAGTTGTATGAAATGGCAAACATCTGGTTATCCATGTGGCCATGTTATAAAAGTTGCTCTTCATCTAAACCAAGATGATTCAAGCACATACGCTATGGATTGCTACACTACAGAAGTATATCGACAGACTTATGCCGAGATTGTCTACCCTATTTCACATCCTTCTGAGTGGGACATACCAGATGACTTATAAACAGTTTTGCCACCAGCCATGGACAGAAGGCTACCTGGCCGACCAAAAAGTCACGATCGTATACCGTCTAAGGGTGAAGAGAAGAAGAGATCGACATGTAGTCGGTGCAAGGAAAGTGGTCATACAAGGTTGATATGTGGATCACCAGTGCCATCACAATCATCTTTTCCTCTACCAAAATATAGATCATCATCAAAATCCAAAGCTCATATGGTGTCAAGAAAAAGGCAATCAAAATCGCAATCATCTTTAAAATCCCAATCACAACTGGCTTCACCTTTTGGGACTGTTAACTTAGGTGATTTTTAAATGCAAACGTTGTATTATGTAGATTTTATGTGTGAACTTTTAACATTTTCAGTTAGGCATGTATTAGTAACTTGAGTTTGAAAATTGCTATGATCTGTTCCAGTTGTTATCACTTAATAGGCAATCATCTTAATGTCCATCGCAACGCGGAAATTACTATCGCAATGCGAAATGAAAATCGTAACGAGAGAATCGCAATGCGAAATGAAAATCGCAACGCTAATTTCGCAATGCGAAATGAAAATCGTAACGAGGGAATCGCAATGCGAAATGAAAATCGCAACGCGAATTTAATTTTGCGTTGCGATTTTCATTTTCGCGTTGCGATTCTCTCGTTGCGATTTTCATTTCGCATTGCGATAGTACTTTTTACCTTCAACATAATGCAGATTGAAATCAACAAAATCAACCATTACATTTCAATCAATTAAACAAGCACAAATAAGAATTATGTTAACATCAATTAAACAAATCAACTTTTACAAATCACCTTTTACAAATCACCTTTTACAAATCAATTAAACAATCAAAAAATAAGCAATAATTATTAGAGAAAATAACACTTCTACTATTGAATCAACTTTTGCAGCCATACATCATTTTCACGCAGCTCACTTCTGAGATTAACCTGCATAAACCAAACATTTGCTCAAACAACACTTTCTACACATCTAAAACCTACAAACAACAAATTATTGAATTCTAGGTACTTAACCAAACATTTTCAATCCACAAGCCTATAAACATACCAATTGTTTATGGACATTTTTTATAACGCGGATGCAGGTAGGCAGCGTCTCGTATATATTGATCTAGCCATATAATGTCGAAACCACAAGCCTACTGCAGCTCTATCTATATCGGTGGGAGGTAGATACTTTATACTTCCTGTGATCAAACGGTCCAACGCCAAGCATACGAGAGGACCACAATCCCCTCTGGGTCCTTTCGTTTGTTGTGGTGCGGTCTCGTCTCTGCTAACTGTAATATTGAGCTTCTTTGGCTTCTTGTTTCCAGAACGAGTCCAATAATTTATCGCATCCAAGTATTTAGCCAAATAAGAGCTCCATCCCTTAATAATATCTCTTAAATCAACCAATGATATGTAATTTATCATGCTGTCATATACTATTGCCTTAAGGGATGGGATCTGAAGCTCGACGAGAAGCCAATGATTACGTTCCAAAACAGGGATAAAACACCTGCAATCATAAGTAATAATTCATTCATTTGTGCACTTATTTATGAATACCTTTAAACTCAATCTAAAATAAACACTAACCTTATCGACCTCCCACCATGCAGGATAAAGTTTAGCTTGTCCATTGCCCAACGCAAATGATTCATCTCGTTGATTCTTCAAGTGAACGGCGTTAAAAGACGTCGGCATAATTGTATACCGTGTATTTCTTTTATTTTCCTTAAGTTTCCTAATTATTAGAAGACGTGACACCCACGCATCGATATGCTGTTTTACAAAAAAAGACATATATTAGTAACTTACATAAATTTACAAAAAAAATAATCAAATGAAAATATAAGAAAAATATAAGACTTACCCCTCCATCGAAATAGCCATTGTCTTCGACCCCTAATAATACGCCCCACCAAGACCGATCAAGAAACAAATAGATATCATCATTGAGCTTGCATATGTCAGTGAAACACCCCTGGCTTCGCTCATGTAGATAAAAATCAACTGCGGTCTTAGCCCAAAGGGTGTTATCCAGAATTGTGTCCGGTAGTTGTTTCCTCTCCTCTTCAGATACCGGTATGGTACTGGCCGGTAACTCATACGAGAGCCAACTTGAATCCATCATGTCCGGCACGTCAGAGGGTTTCTCAAGAATCCTACATATGACGCCATGTGAATCGGGCTCTTGAATGGTGGGAGGGACCTCTTCAACGATGACAGTGGCCTCTTGAACGGTGGGAGGGGACTCTCGAGGAATGATAGGGGCCTCTTCAACGATAGGAGTGGACTCTTGAGGGATGATAGGCGAGTCGGGCTTCTTCTTGCGGTGTCTTCGCACTATTGGGGTATACGGAGACTTAATAGCACGTGCACGCCGTCTGATGCGTGAACTCTGTCGTGCAAGAAAAACCCGACGTAAAGCATCAACCTTATCGGTCCGCTAAATAAAAATACAAATATCAGTAAATAAACAGACATGATATTTAAACAGTGAAAGCAAAGATAAATATATTTCAAACTTTCAACCAAAAGACAAAACAAAGACAAATACTAACTTCACAGTGTTAAAGTAAAAAGTTTAGCAGTTTTGGCAGCAACCGAATAAATTTACTAGGCAATCTAAGTGAAATGGTTAATTTAAGTGAAATTACGAGTAAATTTATCATCAAGTTAAATATGGAAAATCTTAAACTTACCTCGTTGCGTAGAGTATGAACCTCATTCTGCAACGATACTACCATCTCACGTAGAGCGGCAACCTCACCACGTAAAGTAGACACCTCCACACGCCATGCACCATCGTTATCGCGTAGAGTACCGATCTCCTCACGCAAGGTATTGATCTCATCACGTAACTCCCTTGACTCATCCCGTGGAGGTGGAGAACAGGGAGATAGAAGTCGTGGCATCTTTGTCGGTCGCCTATCATGAGGTGATGGTGGAGAAGAGACTCGATGATGTGACGGGATAGGTGATGGCTCTCGTTGTAGAGGTGTATAGTCGGGTCGATAAGGTGATGGCTTTGGGTGAGGTGATGGCTCTCGAAGTGGAGGAAGTGGAGGCTGCTCATCATTCGTGCCATCAAAAAAACGCTGACTAGCTTGCCACCAATCAGTGGCAAGCTCAGCCTCCGTGGGTGTCAGTCTCATTAATGGAGTGTTGGCCTCCTAAAAATATAAAAACTAAAACAAAGTTAAACGTCTACTATTAATAACTTGTTTATATATGATAGTATTTGTGTTAACTTACATTATTTATTGTCGCATATGGTATTAAGTCTTCCCAATCCAACATACGTTTCCTCTTCCAGGAAATAGCCCTAGGAATATCATCTGAGGATTTTAATGCATATGTCCGCATGCTGGGGAAAGCCTCGAATATCCAAATCTACAAACAATATAATAACAAACATTAGTAATTGTTAAATAATTAATTATAAATTTGAAAACATTATATAGAAATTCTTACCTTAAAGGCCCAAACAAAGCCTGACAAAGTGTATTTCGACCTATCGCCCCGCAAACTTTTGCGGTCATCAAAGGCAGACGACAACTTAGTCCAGGTAGCTTTCCATATATACGAACCCCACGGAAACAGATTCCATGCATTTAGGTCCTCTACCAATAATATTAGCTCCTGAGGAATAGGTTGTCTGGCCTCTCTGCCTAAAAAGCTGGCATACAAAAGTAGTAGAAGGCATACTCGGACAACATCGACGTCATTCATCCGAGTAAAACCATCTTTCTTATTAAACAATTTCTTCATGTCGTCGACGTGTAAGTTTGGCTTCTTTATTGACTCATCAGGAAAAACCCTGGATAACCATGATGGGCGGGTGATATGACGAGTGTACCGGCCTACATCATCGTGTCCGAATCGTAGACCAGTGATTAAGCAGAACTCCTTCCGCCCAAAACAAGTATACGCCGGTGGAAAATGAAACCATATCTCTTCCTCACCACGTTGTATACTGTCGGGTAGATCGCTAGTCATGGTCTGAAGCCACAAATGGGTCAAACTAGCAAGTCCACCCGGATGCTGTACTCTCAGCCATGGCCCGAAGCAGGTTTCTTCAAACAATTTTCTTTGTGCAGGTGAAAGCTTCGAAGCAATTGTAGTGGCTAGGCTAACTTTATTCCTTAATGTCAATGAAGCCGAAAAAAATTACTACAAAAAAACAATAAACATACCAAGTTAGATATACCAAAAATTACATTGTCAAGATATACCAAAAACAAAACAATAAACATAAATAGTAGTTTATTCTTGAAACTAAAATTTGTAACACTGTTTTTGTCTTTTGGTTGAAATGAAAATCGCAACGAGATAATGAGAATCGCAACGCGGAAATTACTATCGCAACGAGAGAATCGCAACGCGAAATGACTATCACGACCAGACAATCGCAACGCGAAATGAAAATCGCAACCGCGAAATAAAAATCGCAACGCGAAATGAAAATCGCAATGCGATTTTGGTTTCGCGTTGCGATTTTTATTTCGCGTTGCGATTATCTCGTTGCGATAGTTATTTCCGCGTTGCGATTTTCATTCTCGAAACTATTCTTCTTCTACATTACTTCAACCAAAAGACAAAGCAAAGACAAATACTAACTTCACAGGCTAAACAGTTTAGCAGTATTGGCAGCAATCGAATGAATTTAATAAGAAATCTAAGTGAAATGGTTAATCTATTATTGAAATTACCAGTAAACTTATCAGCAATCTCAATATGAAAAACCTAAAATAATGCAAAAATTTCAAAATAAAAATAAAAAAAACTAACCCTCGGAGGTTGATTTTCCATTTCTGAATGATTGTGAGGGATTTTTGACTATGAATGGTTGTGAGGGATTTCGCCGGCGATGGGGACGGAAATCTTCGGAGATGGGGACGGATTTCGCCGTAGAGAGTGAGAGATGGAGATGGGACTGAGTGTTGTGTTTTTGGGTTTGAGGTTATGAGTTGCGATTACTGTGGACGGTTCAGTTTCCGATTTATTAAGAAAAAATTCGTGTTTGGATTTTGAAAAAAAAATACGCGTTAATACGAATGGCGCTATGTAAATCGCGTTGCGAAAGTCAGAATCGCGTTGCGAAAGTCAGTATCTCGTTGCGATTTTGTATTATCGCATTGCGATAGTAAGTATCGCATTGCGATTTTCCCAATTCGCGTTACGATTTACTTATTCGCATTGCGAATTGGGAAAATCGCAACGACATTGTATACCATCGCAACGCGATTTCCAACTATCGCAACGCGAAATGCAACGCGAATTTGCGATAATGGAGATCGCGTTGCGAATTAGCGATCGCATTGCGATTTTGTTGGTCATTTTGGAAAATGCGGAAAAAGTTGGTTAAAATCGTATATTATATGGGATTTTTGGTCACTGAGGTTATTTTCTCTAAAAATAAATATAATACCTTATTTATTATAAATATTCTTTTATATACGGCAAGATTTAAAATAAAAGTATGTTTAATTTTTTTATATTTTAAATTAATTTAATATTTTTATATTTATAATTCAATTATATATATATATATATGAAATTATATTAATAAATTTAAAATTATATTTAAAATTCATTTAATGAACCTTAAACTCACTAGCACAACTCAAATTACCAATAAATTTGTAATTCTAATCTTAAATATTTTTCATCAAAAGTTTCTTTGATAATTATTTCGCATTCACTACGCTTTATTTTGATTATGTTAATATTATAATTTAAATTACATATTTCGGTCTACATAATTCAATAAAAATTAATTAAAATATATATTTTTTATTAAAAATTAAAATTATTAATTAAGTTAAAAAAAAGACTTACTTTAATAATTATAAATATATATATATATGAAATTATAACAAAATATAAAAATTAGAAAATTTAGCTTAAACTTATTTTATATTAAATATTATATTAACTACATTTTAAAATTTATATAAAATATATTTAATTAAAAATAACGAATTATATTTATTCCAATGATTTAGGTGCTCTCATACTCTTTAAATAATTTACGTTTGAGTTCTCATGTAACCAGTTTTTGTCATTAGTTATATCATAATATATATAAGTTGTTCTAATCGGTAAGCCCTATATGTCATTTGGCCAAGTGGTTAGGACACCCCACCTTCCCCTATGTACTTAAATTTTATCCTGTCATATATGACTAGTAATACATCTCATCATTTAGTTGAAGTTTAAATTTTAAAATTAAAATTAAAATCAAAATGATAGAATCTACAAATAATAAAGATTAAATATATAATTATACTATTTTTGCCGACGTGGTTGATAACCACCAAATCAAATTTCTCGTTAATTATTAATAATAAGTAACTTTATTGATATTATTTAAATAATAAAATAATCTTACTGATAAAATTTTTAAAAATGATAATTAAACTAAAATCTACCCATTAAGTAGGGTTGTTTATGGACGGTTAAAATATTTTTTTAAACGTAACCTAACCATTAAGAAATGGTTAATCGCTAACGGTTAATTATTATTAACGGTTTAGTTACATGTTAATCGTAGGTTAACCTATTACAATTATTTATCAATTTTTTCATAATTCATACTTCAAAAAAGTATATAACTTAACACGTACTTATATCGATGTAAGTGAATAAAATAAAAACCGTAGCACTTAACGCATATTTTCACCGGTGTAATTATGTACATGTCCAAATATCTTAGTACCTAACAATAAACATATAATTATATTGATGTAAGTATGTTTCTATATTTTTAAAGAAATAAAAAATAAAAAATGATAAATATATATATATATATATATATATTAAATTATTTGTATACAAATTTTATTAAATATATATAAATTATAAATAATAGAAAAATATATTAATTTATTTGTGTAAAAATATAATAAATTAGAAATATAATTATTAAATTTATTTATTGGTTAATCGTTTATCAAAATTTATAATCATAATCTTAACCATTAACCAGGGTTTCGAATAGCAGGGCGCAATCACAATAGCAGCTGCTATTTTGCGGTAGCGTTGCTGTTCAAAATCGATATTCGTAAAAATTACGATGAATAACAGAGTGTTGACGATAGTACTCTGTCGCGGCCACAATATAATATTTAGCGATAAATAATGTCGATAATGGAACGTTATTCTCAACTGTTACTGCAAATGTTTTTTAAAAATAACTTAAAAAAGCTGAAATTTTCATCCAAAAATTGAAGAAATGTATTCCTTGCAGTCACTCTGCAAAAGCAAAAAAAGGACAGCAAAAACTAATTGAAAAGAAAGAAGAAAAAAATATGCAAAGCTAGTACAAAAGAAAGAAATCCAAAGTTCCAAACTCAATTTATATGGTGTTGATGAATTGAATCAGCATCACATCAACCAAATTTCAAACAACCATTATAAAAAAAAGTTCTGAGAACTCAAAAAAAAAAAAAGAGAGCAATCGAGCGTATCAAGCAAGACTCGCCATTCATCAAGGCAATGACCAAATCGGGAAGAGGACAAAATCAGGAAGAGGACAAACTGGGAAGGGGACAAGCCGGGAAGAAGTTGAGCTTCGGGCCTTCGACTTCCATTTGACAAAGTAAAAAATCAAGAAAAGCAATGGTTTTTGATTATCTGTCTAGAAAATAAATCCCTAGATCTAAGTTTAGAAGAATTAGAAAGAAAAAAATCTCTAGATCAAGACAAGCCTGTAAGGGGACGCTTGATAGAATTCTCTCTAAAAAATGGAAGGTTACGTGAGAGTTGGAAGATTTGGAGAGCTTCTGAAAATTTTGAAGTAAAAAAAAAAAGAACAAAAATAATATTTGCGCCGATGGAATTCTATGGAAGGTTAAGTGAGAGTTGGGAGAATTAGGGAGCTTCTGGAAATTTTGAAGTAAAAAAAAAAATCAAATTTGGACCGTCTCAGTCCCACTCACATTTCTTTTTAATATATAATTATTTTAAACAATTTCTAGAATATATTTTTAATTTAGACGTTAATTTATCACCCTCCCACCTTTAAAAATTTATAATTTATAGAATATAAACTTTTAGTTTTTATTTAATTTAATTTAATCTAAAATTACTCCTTAACATTATAGTTATAATTTTTATGTTTTAGGATAAATTGTGTGAAATTTTAAAAAAATTCATAACCATGACACCCACAATGACCGCGATGACACCGTTATGTCTGCAACCGCGATAAATGCAACACGATCGAAAACGCGACCGCGAACGCTATTTAAATTATGTCGTTAACCACCATTTTTAATGGTCCAGTTAACCAAAACCGTTTAATATTAACGGTTCAATGAATTAACATATTAAATATAACGTTTCAATGAATTAACCTATTAAATATAACATTTACGGTTAACATTTCCCGTTTTTTTTAACACCCCTACCATTAAGTGGTATTGATTGTAGTTCACCCTTAGTTTATACGTAAGTGAAAAATAATTATGTTAGAAATAGTAAACAAAAGTACAAGTTCTCAACAAAAATATAATTAGAGGGTAATTGTACTCACTCGTTTCTCTCGATCCATCCCTGATTGATTACCACATTTTAGGTACAAAAAATTCATTAACTTTTTTTTTAATAACTTTGAATGATTACACGATAATATAGGCTCATATTTTTATAAATAATGTCTTTAATCACTTATGTCATTCTATAAGTTCGATTAACTAGCTTTTTATTTACATGTCACAAATTAAAATAATAGTAGATAATATTTAATGTGAGAACGTATGTATTGAAGTAATTTTTTTTAATCTTCGATTCAATTTAAATGGCAATGTTGCTAAGTTTGGTATAATTGAACTGTTAAAGAAAATTAGGATAGAATGAGTCATTAGTTCAACATCAATATAATCAATTTTACCAGAGCCGATCATGTTGAACCAATTGCCTACATGAAAATTAGGCTAAGTTGTGAATTTAGTGATCATTAGATTTATTATTATTTTCGATTTTACTTTATTTTTTGTGATTGTATACACGTTGATTCATCAATTAAAAGAAAAGGCCAAAACAAGACCAAATTAGGAAGGCTAATTATCTATACAATCAGTCCACGTGGCCGAAAACTAGTGGCTAGAAATGTGAAAGTGAGATATGCCGAGAATCACATCACCCTAGTCTAAAGGAGTTGCCGTGTTCCATTAATTAATCAAATGACAATGCCTTCCCTATCTCTCCATTAAAATATAAATCTAAAATTTGCGAATAAAATTAAAATAAAATAAAAATCGAATCACGTTACTACCCTTGCAGGTGGAACCATTTCCCTTAAATCTTCGCTGTGTATTTAAACGTGCACCAGCTAGTAATACTCACCTTCTTCTCATTTCTCAACCTTCTTCTTCTTCTACAACAAACATCCTTGTTGTTTGAGAAAAAAACCCGAAGAAAATGGAAGAGATTAAGTCCAGATTTCAGAGGATTTGTGTGTTTTGTGGAAGCAGTTCAGGGAAGAAAGCTAGTTATCAAGAAGCTGCCGTCCAGTTAGGCAAGGAATTGGTATTTAAAATTCACTCCTTTTTCGTTTCATTTTTACTGTTTCAACTGCTTCCGAGGAAGAAGAATTTTTCCTGGGAAATTAATATGATTTCAATTCAGACCCTTTTTAGCATTTTCCATTGTTTTGTTTGCTACAAAAAAATATAATTCAATGAATGGTTTTCTTTGAACTTGGTGCAGTTATCTTCTTGATGGTTGATTTTGTTTAATATCCCATCCTGGAAATGAATTTCTTTAATTTTTTTAGTACTGAATTTTCTGTTCATTATATGGTGCCATATGAGTGTTGTTCGAAACAATTAAGGCTTCGACGTGCGCTTATGATTATGGTTTGTAGAGATGGATTATCTGTAACAAGCTGAGAAGGTTTAGGGTTTAGCATGAGAGAGAGAGAGACAGCTGTAACCTTACTGTCAGTTGAGCAGCCTTCTTGCATGATCTCTTTGTTTATATTGAGTCTATATAGTATTCCAATTAATCAATTAATAGATTAAATATTAATGATTATATAAAAAATAATTGATTAATAAATCAAATATTAATGATTATATAAGATTAATTGATTAATAGACCAAATATTAATGATTATATAAGAGTATGAAATGCTAATACAATAATAATTATAATTACAACCATAATCATAATTCCTTGCTTTTCCCCAGGGGAAACAAACGTGCTAGACTTGATATCATAAGCCCCTTTGAGCCTGTGTTTTTTCACTAAGCTATACCTATAAGTACTGTTTTCTTATCTTGATTCTTGAATGGGTAATTTTTTTTAAAAATTATGTCATCGTGACATGTGTAGGGGGTTCAGCTTTCTATACGTTTTATGAAACATTGTGTTGTGTTTTTGAAGGTGGAGAGAAGGATTGATTTGGTGTATGGAGGTGGAAGCGTGGGATTGATGGGTCTTGTTTCTCAGGCAGTTCATGATGGTGGGCGCCATGTTCTAGGGTTTGTTCTCTCTCTCTTCTTCATGTTTCACAAGGCAGTAATCATCATTTCACCATCTTTCTCTTGAACCATTTTCAACAAAGAGACATCAATGCTGGTCCAGGGAAGAGTTGATGTTCCCCACCATTTCTTTTTACTAATAATAATAAAAAAACAAATAAGGCTCAAGTTGGAATTAATGAAACTGATTAATGTTTTATTGGTTGCTGGATTTTGCAGTGTTATTCCAAAGACCTTGATGCCTAGAGAGGTGAAATATTCAGAACTTAGGAATCAAATCTCCATCTTGTTTATAATTAAAGTTACTGATTAGCTTGTGTAAAACTGGCAGATTACAGGTGAAACTGTTGGAGAAGTAAGAGCTGTATCTGATATGCATCAAAGAAAAGCCGAAATGGCACGACAGGCCGATGCCTTTATTGCCCTCCCCGGTATGAAGGAATGTATATTTACGAAATCAAACGCTGTGTTACAGTTGCATATAAATTTACGCAATGTGTTATCAATCTCAGGTGGATATGGAACCCTGGAAGAACTACTTGAAGTTATCACATGGGCTCAGCTCGGAATACATCGTAAACCTGTAAGAAACATGTTCCCTATATTCCGGTTTTTTCTCCAATGAGTATGATTGTTTAACTGCCTAGATCTATTGAATGGTCTTAGTAGTAAAAAATATTATTTTTAAAGTATTCATATTCGAGCAACTATATCTAAATGATATATATATATATATATATATATATATATATATATATATATATATATATTGTTAATAGTGGAAAAGATTTTGAAGAGTACTATCTGCACTAGAATTTTAGAAAAATGGTCTAAACCCTAACTAATAGAATATTGTGAAATGTCTTTCTTTGACAATTGAACAAAAGAAATTTTAACCCAAAAATGTTTTATTTGTCCCTTTGATTTGTCTTGTCCCTTTGAGTACGATTGATGAATTAATATCTTATACATCCCCAAGGATTAGGAAGGAAATATTTAAGAATCAATGCATGTGGTGTTTGAAAAGAACTCACATGGAAAGATAACATGTGATTTGATAACCTAATGAATTCTCGTGCTTCATGCTTTGATGAATTGATTGGAAGTTCTCCATTTGAGCAAGGGAAATTTAGTTTATTATATAAATGTTGGTCAAATGAAGGTGTTGGTATTATGTCTTTAGGTGGACTAGACAAACGAATATTTTTATAATAAAGAAAATGTTCCTTCGTTGCAGGTAGGTCTATTGAATGTTGATGGATATTACAACTCCTTGTTGTCTTTCATCGATAAGGCCGTCGATGAAGGCTTTATTTCTCCAGCATCACGTTGCATTATCGTGTCTGCCCCAACTGCCAAACAATTGGTCAGACAACTAGAGGTAACCTAATATAATATTCAATGCCAAAACAGAATTTTAAACTTAAAATAAAAATCGATTTCATTCACATGTGACATTAACTATGAGTTTTCCATGTTTACAGGAGTATGTTCCCGAATACGATGAAATAACATCGAAATTAGTTTGGGATGAAGTCGATAGACTCGGTTACGTGTCGGAATCTGGGGTTGCCACGTGATATATCACCTTATCTCGGCTATGTATATATGTTTTCCTGTGGGGATTTTGGCTCCCAAGTATATATATATATATACGGTTGTGATACAGTGTAAGCAGTGAAGCACAGGCCGGAGCTTTTTGGTGGAATTGGGAAGCCGAACGGATAGTCACATGAAAAGATTTTAGTGTCACGTTGCTCTTCTGTGAAGAAATCATCATCAAATTCACAACTTACTAACTAATACTAGTTTTTGTTTATATCAACTATTAATTCTTTAAGCGTTTCTCTCAATATAGTTTTATTTTATCTAAGCAAAAATATATTTACATTTTCTTTTTGTATGGTCGGTGAAAAAACAAGAATTGGACAAGTTGGTCCCATATATGAAACACTGCCTTGTACTAATTTTATTTACTTGATTAAAAAGACATTAATTAGCAAAGTTATGTGGCGACTAGATTAGCTCAAATGTAATTTTAAACATTTTTAAACTACATAAGTTGATTACTTTCGTTTGCTTTTTATAAACTTTTCCTCATTGAAATTAAAAAAACATAATACTTGTCACTTTTATTTTTTTAATTAACACGTGGTCACTGAAAGTTAACAGTTGTTAAACCTTTAACGGTTTATTGACGTGAACGGTAAATATATAAAATTAAAATTACATCATTTTCATGTAGATTATATGTGGATTAAATTTTGGTTAATTTCTTTTCATATTTGTACACTTTTGCTCACTAAATTTTAAAAACATAAGTTTTGGTCACTTACATTATCGTTTTATTAAGTTTTGATCAGTTGGAGGTTGAATGCTGTTAGTTTGATGACGTGACCCATTAGTAAAATGGTTTAATTTTTATTTTAACCCCTACACTTTAGAAAAAATAATGATTATGAGTCTTTTTGTAAATTCAAATTAGTTTAGAGACAATATTTCAAATTTTCCTTTTTCAATAGGTTTTCTTCCCAACCCCATCGTTGTTCGTCTGTTCCCTACTTCTTCTTTCGACATTTCTGCTCCATTGCTCTATTTGCCTTCATTCAAGGACTCATGTTGCATTTCAAGAATGATGCTAGATTTCTAGCTTCCAATAACAAATAATACTACCTCCGTCCCACTAAATATGTCCCTTATTAACTTTTTTAAAATTAAAATTTTTAAACTTTAGCCATGATTATAATAAAGATTATAAAAAATTAAATTTTATAAAATAATATATATTTCAATATTACTTGATAAAAGGTTTCTAAAATGTATATTTTATATTTTTATCAATAATAAATTTTAAATAAATGAGTCAAACTTGAAAATATTTGAAAAAAAGAGTCAATAAGGGACAATTTAAGTGGGACAAAGGTAGTAACACTACAGTTTAGAAAAAAATGAGAGGGTAGACATCTAGAGAAAAATGAGAGGATAGACATCTAGAGAAAAATGAGATGGTAGGCATCTAGAGATAAAACGAAGCTCGGTAATGTTAGTTAGACAATCTAAAATTCAATTTCCAAAGATTGAGATTGTAGAATGCCAAATCCAACAAGGAGCATGAAGATAATGGATCCAAATAACCTGATAACCGGGCATCACTCTTCGTGGTGATTTTCCCTTGAGAAAACGCCTTTGGTGAAACATAATTAATGGATCCAAACAATTCGTTAACTGGATTTGTGAATTCATTCACTAAACTCAATCCAAAATCCATGATCTTCAACATCAAATCTTTGTTTTTTGCTCAAGAACAATGTTCGCATTATGCATCACTAACCGCCAGAGCAAAGCTCCAGTACTAAGTGAACGTCGGTTTGATCTTTGTAAACGTCGTGGAGGTTGGTCACGTTAGGATGCAATGAAATGTTCTTGACGATATTTCGCATCACGAGGATTTCGTTGGTCAACAACCCTTCAGAGGTGGAAACCTGGTAACGCCACCATTCAAGAAGCTCTAGTTTTCTTGGCTTGAGGTGGTGACATCACCGTGGTGGTGAATCTTTTATGAGTTTTAATGGTGAATTCTCCATATTTTTCACGATGTTTATTACTTTTTTTTACACATTTTCTTACAATTGAGAACTCATCTAATTTGACTTCAAATAATTAAAACTAATAATGTCACACCCTAATTTTTAAGCTTAAATTTAAATGTTTAATTAATTAACTTTTGGGGGAACAAAATGCAAAGTTTTGAACCATGAGGGTCATTTAACAAGCTTGAGGGTAGTTTAGGGACTAAATTTAAATTTACCTGTCTTTTTTAAAGTTAAGATTTAAAAGGTGAAAATAGAAAAAAAAGGGGTTTACCAAGGTTTGAACTCATAAAATAGAGAAAGGTTTCCCATGCCTCTACCAACTAGGTTAGGATACTATTGGTAATAAGACTTCAATCATTTTTTAATTTAATCGAGTCAGTTTAAACCCCAAAATTATTCATTTTCCATTTAAAACTATCCTAGAAATTTCCCAATCCTCACAAAATATCCCAACCATACCCATCCTTCACCAACGAGTGCCGACTTCCACTCTCCAGCCAACCCTGATGTGCACTACCACCACCACTAGCACTGTCATTGTCTCACGACCCTAATCACGACTCACAATCACCCGTCTAGTCCACTGTTCATCGTAAAATAAGGAAAACATTTTAACACCCATCATAGATCTCAACCCTTATTCACAGGTGATCGACATCGCACCCACCAACGAGAGAGCCACCTCTATCCGATCAGAGCCCAACGTTATAATCGTCGAGACTAGTCATCGATTGCTAAGGAATGCCCCATTAAAGCTTCGTCAGAAAACATGGATGTCCCTTGGTTTTTCATCGTTTTGTTGTCAAACAGTTACTGATGAGCGACATCAACCACACCAAAGGATTCACCTCGTTGTTTTGCTTCTTCGGGTATTGATGGCGTCCTGGTTGCCGTTTTGTTGACGAGGTGTAAAGATAATTAAGTTTCAACATTTCATTAGGCATTTTTCCATCGATCTCTGGCATACAACAACGTAAGTAAGTGATTTAGAACACCATGAATTTTAATACTAAAGAATTTGGTGTGATTCAGAGTATTGGAAATCACCGCATGCACCCTGTATGTCACCTTTGTGCGTGGGGTTGTCTGCTAGCCAATGAGCCTCTAAATCGATCTGAATTGGTTTGAATCGATCTAGATGAGTTTGAGATGACCCATCTAAGTCGCTTGGACTAATTCAAGCCGAGCCATCTTCAAGTCGAGCCGTTGTCTTGAGCCGAGTTGCCAAAATATTGATCGCCGTTGACCGAACGTTGATATTTTTTGGACCACCTTTGATGTTGTTTTTTGAGGTTCTGAGTCTGTTTTTACGATATGTTTTATCAAATTTGAATCATGTAAGTTGTTTTTCACTGTTCTATCTCCTGATTGGATCCGGTTTTCATGTTTAAGATTCGTTTCTAGCGTAATTTATTTTACTATGTATCCAAGATATTATTAGACGTCAAATCCAAGTTTGAGGGTGATCAAATATAGTTGAAATGGTTGACCGATGTAGCTTAAAAATTGAGGTAATACATTATTATCTTTTGCATGTTTTATGGAACAAATTATTATTGGTTGATGCATGAATGATTAAGACTGATCATATGTGTAGAGTTAATTATTTCAAAGCACAAACTGAATGAAGTAAAATGGTAGTAAGCTGAATAAGACTCAGGTGACTCATATAAAGGACTAGAAGAATGATAACAGACAATTCCAAGTTTAGTGATTAAACGATAAAGCAATTAACTCTAGAATTCTTAGATTTCGATAATTATCATTAAAAGTTTGAATGCCATAAATAAGAGATAATAGATTAAGAAATTTCCCTTGAGATATAAAAATGACCCGAATTGACTAGAGGATCCATACTTGACCTTATAAACTCATCGACTCACTTGTTAAATACTTGACATGTTTATAAAAATTTAGTGGTTGATTTCTGACCTCCGAGAGGGTAAAATACTTGAAATTTATAATTTTTTAATAAACACCTAGAGAAAATATATTGGAGATAATACATGGACTGAATCAAAGAAAATTACCAACATAACCTCAAGTATTGAAATAATCAAAATACCATCGAGCACTAAAATAACTAAAATAACATAGACTACTAAAATGACCTAGAAATAAGTGAATGATATTGGATAAATTCTAGAATCACTGACAAACCTAACTGTTGTACCGCCCCTAAAGATTATGGAGCACAACCCAAGCATGTCGATCATTCTTGATATTGTTGTAATACAAAAATAAAATAAATACTACTGGAACACCTGTTCGTTTCCTCCATATCCATTTAATGATGATTTTAAAGATAATCAATTCTACTAGTGTAGTCATAATTAAGAAGCAAATATTCATGAAGTATCTCAGTCCAAATGAGTGATAAGTATTGTAGTGTTGAGACTTGTTTAGTACGATTTGAATTGAAATCCTGATAATTCGATATAAATCTTGAATACTACAAATCATCACTTTACCGTTATTACGTTATATTACTAAGAATTATTCAAGAATCAAAATATCTAAAATGCTCCTAATAGTCTGATTAATAGAATCACTCATGTTATATCTTAATCTTAAATGATTATAATATAAGGTTCTTGAATACCATTACGAGGCACCTGAAATCCTAATGGTCTTGAACCATCAATTTATGAATGCTTGATTAGATCTATTAATGAATGAACCCTTTTAATAGGGACCTCAATTATGAAATTCAATCAATTTACAGAAGTTCCATGTTTTTCCTTCCTGATATCTTCCAAGTACCTTTGAAAAAACTAATTGGATCATCTAGTGTGTTCCTTGTGTACTATATAACTAATTTATTTTTTATGAAATATGATTTTTTATCTAATTCGATTTATGAATATTTTATCTAATTGATATTTTGATTTCTTGATTTACCGTTTATGAATTATGTTTGTCGGATATATAATATCTAGTTAGTATTTTAGTGAGAAATAAATATGTCTCTTTTATGGAATCCTGATATTATTGGTTAATGTATTAAATTGTTTTATTGGGATACTGTTTGGGTAGGATTCTGGAGTTATAGAGGGTTAGCTCCGATCAAGCTGGTAATTCCTAAGGGACCTAAGGTGACCATTAGGTAGGGTTTTAGGCCCAATTTATCCCCTCAAGTTGGATCTTATACTCATTGGGTATCGGGTAAGTCCTTATGGATATATTTTTGGGGATTGCTTTTTGGCGTACATGTGGAGGATAATTATTTGATTTAAATAAACTTCATTATCACTTTTATGATATTCTAGTGAATCACGATTATGGTATTATAATTTATGCTCAATATGATTTTATTGGGATATTTTATGGGATGTTTTCTAGAGTTGGAGGTTTGGCTCTGATCTAGCTAGTAATTCCTTATAGACCTAAGATAACCCTTGATTAAGCACATAGTTCCCAAGGTGCTCTCTTAGGTAAGTCCTTATGGATGAAGTTATGGGGAACTGTAACACCCCAACCCGTATCCGACCCGGATACGAATCCGAGGTGTCACATTGACCTTTTAAAACATGTACTTATATAAAATAGTGAGTAATTTAAAACTTTTATAACATATAAATGACTAATTTACATAAAAAACATTTTCATTATTACAAAACCAATCAGAGCATGTATATTTCACTTATTTATTTACATATAACTATTCGAAACATTTATAAAACTGGTCATAGCTTAAACAATAGATTCTTTTGAAAACATGCCAACTAGAACTTTATATACTAAAATACATATTATTCACATCTTTTCTGATCTGACCTTTAGTAAGGAGAACTGACCTATCTTGCTCCACATTGCTCTTTACTCTTCTCGAACCCTACGTGTAAATCACTTACACGCTAAGTCAAAGACTTAGTGAGGCATATAAACATATAAGGTAAACGGTAACTAATAATCATAACTAAACAATTACTACTATCATTTCATACCACTCATACTTTTACATGTAACAAATATATGCATACATATATGTCATTATCATTCATATCTCTTATTTCATGTTCCTATGATCTCTTATGTCCATATCATATATTCATATATCATAACCAATTGCACATATACATATCATGTCATGTAAACCATATATATATACTATCATAAAACACGTACACCCAAGCAACTATATTATCATCTTCATTTCTTTCTTATTTTATCACTATCATTGATTCCTTTCATCATATGGTCTTATAAGTTACCATTTGTACAATCAATATCACACGTGAAATTCCATAAGGAAACAAACATATTATCATATCACGTTATTAATATTATCTATTTAATAGCCCATGATACACATGTGAGAACTAAAGATATACGAGTACATAGAGGTTGTGCACTAATGTTGTCACCATAGCTCATATAATTGCACCGAAGTGCCACATATAATTGCACCGGAGTGCCGCGTAGAATTGCACCGTAGTGCCATATAATAATGTCCATAAGGACCACATATCATTCCTTAAGAATCATATACATATACTAGGGATCAAGTATGTGTCTCACTAGACTTCACACATGTTCCAAAGAATACATATATGTCCCGAAGGACCACATATCATTCCTTAAGAATCATATACATATACTAGGGATCAAGTATGTGTCTCACCAGACTTCACACATGTTCCAAAGAATACATATATGTCCCGAAGGACCACATATCATTCCTTAAGAATCATATACATATACCAAGGATCAAGTATGTGTCTCACCAGACTTCACACATGTTCCAAAGAATACATATATGTCCCGAAGGACCACATAGACCCTCGACTCTTGGCATGCCAACTATACCCTAGCTCTCATGACACATAACATGGGCATTATCTTTTATATCCTTTTACATATTCATGTAACCATATCATATATTCATATAAACTCATGGTTTCATTCACATATACATGTAATTACGTAGTTCATGTCAATTCTCATATGAGTTCATATTCATATAAAAATAGGATTCACCCTCATGTATCACATATACTTTCTCTTTCATATGGCTCATAACATTTCTCATGTGTTCATATGACATGTAAATCATTGTCATCTTCTCATGTTATAACATAAACATATCATCTTATAATACATACAAAACACATCAATACCTATATTCACATATACCTATCATTTCATTATCCTTATTATTATTCTTATCATCACCATTAATCCATTTTACTTACCATATTCATATCAATAACACATATACTCATGCACACATATAAATCATAACAAATACATACTTCTATGAATTCATGTTTTTCACTATTGGAAATAGACTTATCACAAGCCTTATTTTCCCTTGAACCTCATATACTAGAGAATGTGCACTCACCTTAGCTTTGCTTTGATTCGATTATAATCCTTCAATTGATCCGGAACGGGATCACGTTCTATATCTACATCATCATACATAGATCTATATTAGTATTATAACTAATATACTCTAATGGTTCACTCTTTAGACTAAGAGAAAAGGCAATTTCATCTTTTAATGAAGGTATGCATCGATGCACTACTGATGCATCGGTGCATAAAATACATTCGCTGTTTGTTTATTACTGGGATGCATCGATGCACTACTTATGCATCGGTGCACGAATTGCATTCGATGTATTTATTTTAAAAGAGTGCATCGATGCACTTCCTGTGCATCGATACACCTTCAAACGATTTCTGGGTTTTAACCTTGATGCATCGATGCACTATGAATGTGCATCGATGCACTCTGCCCAGAACCTCTTTTTGAACCCGGAAATTCATTCTTTTTGGATTAAATCCTTCATATTTCAACCCCTTTTATATTCCTAACTTTCATATACATACTTAAACTCATTAATATTCATTTATCTCATCTTTAGCCTTAATATCCTCTCCTCTTTAGGAATTTCAGGAATCATACCCTATTTTCTACATGTTTCAAATCCAATTCTAACACTTAATACTTCTTAATTAAGCTGATGACAAGTCAAATTTAGCTTCAAATTTAACTTATCAACTCCATTCTGGAAATTCACTCGAGAACTCCAAATCTTTAATCTTCCCTAACTCATTTATCTTTTGATTTTAAGATAACTTAAGCTTTCCTTAAGCTTAAGTATCACCTAAGAATCATAACCCAACTTTTAATTCAACAAATAACCAACTAATTAAGAAACTCACCTTTGAGCTGGAGCTTCACGCACAAAGAAGAAAGGAGGAGAAGAGAATTCTGGAAACATTGTTTCCCTCATTTCCCACGTGTAAAATATATATCCCCACTATCACATTTTTTAATTCCTTAAATGATTAAATGACCATTTTACCCTTTAGTTCCTTTAATATTTACTAACAACTTTTAGGAAATACTTCCAAATAAATCACTGAACTAATCCATTCTTCTACTTTAGTCACCAAATTTTGAAACTTTACAATTTGGTCACTAACCCATAGTTTGGGATGTTACAAATCTCCCCTCCTTTTAAAAATTCATCCTCGAATTTTCTCTGCACATCCTAAGAAGAACATATCTTCTAACGTTCTCATGCTGCTTTCTGAACTTAATCTTTTGTATCATCTTTAATAACTTGGTTCTTATCTCTTCAATTATTCGACTACCTTTTTACTTTATATCTCCTATCATGTCACTTATCAGATAGACAATAACATTAATTCTTATTACTAAAACTCATAAATCAATCAAATTCCTTTTCAATCTTCAATTGTCTTTCAAGAATCACCAAACTTTTATTTCATCCTTACTTGAATGACTCCAAAAATTCCTTAATACATATAAATCTTTATTCATTTCTTTGACTACATCCACTTGACCAAGAAACATAACCTTAAATTTTCATCATAACTGATTAAACATACACTTTGCATAACTAAACAATTTCTCATATTACCTGACATACCTTTCTTACTTCTGATTAAACTTATAACCTATATCTCAACATAATCTTTATCACATCTAATTCTTTAAATTTCATCCTTTCATTTTCTTCATAACCCAAAATCTTCTTATACACCAATAATATCTTTCTTTCATGTTCACATACTCTTTTCCTATCACTTAAACTTATCTCTGATTACCATTCTTTATTATATCTTTATAACTTTACTAATCAACTTCACTTATACAAAACCTTATTCTTATCGTATCTCGCTTGTATTTTCTTCCTTCAAAATTTTCTTTAAAACACATAAATATTTATCTTCTTACCTATATCATATCTATATGATCAAAATACACAACCACATCCAGATTCGTATCTCATTTGATTAACTTACTTTATGTTTCCTTCAAATCTGATAATTCTAACATCCATGCCATTACAGCTAATTAATAACAACTTTTTAATCTAGGGCGTATGCCCTGATCAAATTAATCATACACATCATTTCAGTTAAAATCAACCCAGTGTAATTCACTTATTGAACCCATACTCTCATTCATATACAATATTATGCCTTGTCTCCTTTATTACCTTTCATTTCAATGATTAAAATACATAACCATATCTCAATCCACACCATACATAATTAGTTTACCCTGAAATCATCTTCTAATCCTTTAACTTTAATATACTATTATCTTATAACTCTGTTAGTCAACATCGATTCTTCCAATCTAAAACATAAACCTTCATCGAACCATTCATATACCTTCTTTTCAGTCGGAATTATTTCAACAATAGTTTACTCAACTAATCAAATAAACATTCAATCTCATACACCATGTCACTTCCATTATTCAAGCTTAACATTCTAACTTCCTTTATTTATAAACTGATCATTGATGTACCCATACTTAAACTCTTCTTATCAATCCTTAGTTTGACTCAAACATTTGAATCCTCACTTCCTTCACTCTATCACTTTACTATAATCACAGTATACAACTGTATCCAGATTCACTTCATATTTGGTTATCATAACCTACCATATCTTGAAATCTTGTAATTTCAATACATTCCGTCCCATAATCTTGTTAGCCCACGCTAACTCTTTCCATCTTAAATACAAAAACAATATCTACATCACTTGATACATTTAAAATACTTCTTATCCTTCACATTATTTAATTTCTAGCAAAACACTTAATTCATTCCTTGATCTTTATCCATTTATCCTTTTATAATACGCATTGTCTTATACATAACTAAACCATATCATGTTCTTCATATTCCCATGCTATTTTATATCACATATATTTATCCTTAACTATCACTCCTTATCACATTTTCATTACTTTGATAGTCAACTTTACTTGCACAAAACCTTATTCTTTACCATTCTTATACTTATGTTTTCTCCACTTGTTTAAAAAAAATATCACCAGATTTCAATACTCATCTAATCCATTTAAAATACTTTTTCTGCTTCGATTTACATAACTTCTGAAAGAGCTTTTAACCCAATTTACAAGGGTTGTCTTTAACCCTGACTTATCCTCAATTAACTCTTTGTTTAATCATTCAAGATCAAACCTACTGTTGGAGTCTATCGAACTCTCATCTGATTTGATTCTCTGACGGAGAATACAACTAATTCATGTCTGGTTTAAAGTTGAACCAGAATCTCTACCTTTCTTTGATGGTGCTAAAATTCTATGAATCACTAATTCTCTTAATCATCTAAGATTTTATTTCTCCAAACTTTTCGTTCTGAGCTTTTTCTCTTTAAAGCTTTAACACAGTTAACCATTTCTTGAAACGATAACAAATTCAAAACCAGTAACACTCTTTTAATTTAAGGTGCAAGTCCTAACAACAAATCACATGTATCATTTTCAGTCGAAATTAACTCAACAGCAATTCTGCTTAGCTTAATAAACTTATAATCATACTCATACAAGGTGTAATTCCCTTGTTTCAAGCTCGTGTATTCCAGTTTCATCTGTCTTATAAACTGGTCATCAATGCACTTATTCTTGAACTCTTATACAATTATAATCACATCATTTAATCTTTTAACGTTCTTATGGTGACAATTGTCCACCATACTCTAACTTACCAAAGTAGTAACAAAACTACTCAATTCAACATCTCCACTTTGAAGAAATGAAAACCTTCTATCATATCATTCAACCAAAGGTCTATAACAATAGAACATTCCTCAAATCCACCCTTGAACTTGGGTTCTCGCAACTTTATCAACTAATTTGATACATTCATTCTATGAGTTAAAGAAGTATAAATTGAAAACACATCAGAACATTCTTCAACATGAAGAATAATTTTCCAAATTTTATACAGGCACTTCCTGAGGTGTTCGCTCTTCTCCCTGCCTGGCCAGGACAGGTGAATGCTATTACCTTCAGGTTTATTACCTTTCACTTCTTTCGAAGCTCTTATTATCATACTTCTATTATCACATAATAATTTATTTTTATTAGCAAGACAGCATACTCCTTACACTATCAGATCAGAATTTTTCATTTTGAGTTGGCATGTATACTTTTTAAAACACTTCTGACTTCCATTTAAGCCTAGAATCGACTAAACCGTAGCTCTGATACCATTAAATGTAACACCCCAACCCGTATCCGACCCGGATACGAATCCGAGGTGTCACATTGACCTTTTAAAACATGTACTTGTATAAAATACTGAGTAATTTAAAACTTTTATAACATATAAATGACTAATTTACATAAAAAACATTTTCATTATTACAAAACCAATCAGAGCATGTATATTTCACTTATTTATTTACATATAACTATTCGAAACATTTATAAAACTGTTCATAGCTTAAACAATAGATTCTTTTGAAAACATGCCAACTAGAACTTTATATACTAAAATACATATTATTCACATCTTTTCTGATCTGACCTTTAGTAAGGAGAACTGACATATCTTTCTCCACATTGCTCTTTACTCTTCTCGAACCCTACGTGTAAATCACTTACACGCTAAGTCAAAGACTTAGTGAGGCATATAAACATATAAGGTAAACGGTAACTAATAATCATACCTAAACAATTACTACTACCATTTCATACCACTCATACTTTTACATGTAACAAATATATGCATACATATATGTCATTATCATTCATATCTCTTATTTTATATTCCTATGATCTCTTATGTCCATATCATATATTCATATATCATAACCAATTGCACATATACATATCATGTCATGTAAACCATATATATATACTATCATAAAACAGGTACACCCAAGCAATTATATTATCATCTTCATTTCTTTCTTATTTTATCACTATCATTGATTCCTTTCATCATATGGTCTTATAAGTTACCATTTGTACAATCAATATCACACGTGAAATTCCACAAGGAAACAAACATATTATCATATCACGTTATTAATATTATCTATTTAATAGCCCATGATACACATGTGAGAACTAAAGATATGCGAGTACATAGAGGTTGTGCACTAATGCTGTCACCACAGCTAATATAATTGCATCGAAGTGCCACATATAATTGCACCAGAGTGCCACGTAGAATTGCACCGTAGTGCCATATAATAATGTCCATAAGGACCACATATCATTCCTTAAGAATCATATACATATACTAGGGATCAAGTATGTGTCTCACTAGACTTCACACATGTTCCAAAGAATACATATATGTCCCGAAGGACCACATATCATTCCTTAAGAATCATATACATATACTAGGGATCAAGTATGTGTCTCACCAGACTTCAAACATGTTCCAAAGAATACATATATGTCCCGAAGGACCACATATCATTCCTTAAGAATCATATACATATGCCAAGGATCAAGTATGTGTCTCACCAGACTTCACACATGTTCCAAAGAATACATATATGTCCCGAATGACCACATAGACCCTCGACTCTTGGCATGCCAACTATACCCCTAGCTCTCATGACACATAACATGGGCATTATCTTTTATGTCCTTTTACATATTCATGTAACCATATCATATATTCATATAAACGCATGGTTTCATTCACATATACATGTAATCACGTAGTTCATGTCAATTCTCATATGAGTTCATATTCATATAAACATAGGATTCACCCTCATGTATAACATATACTTTCTCTTTCATATGGCTCATAACATTTCTCATGTGTTCATATGACATGTAAATCATTGTTATCTTCTCATGTTATCACATAAACATATCATCTTACAATACATACAAAACACATCAATACCTATATTCACATATACCTATCATTTCATTATCCTTATTATTATTCTTATCATCACCATTAATCCCTTTTACTTACCATATTCATATCAATAACACATATACTCATGCACACATATAAATCATAACAAATACATACTTCTATGAATTCATGTTTTTCACTATTGGAAATAGACTTATCACAAGTCTTATTTTCCCTTGAACCTCATATACTAGAGAATGTGCACTCACCTTAGCTTTGCTTTGATTCGATTATAATCCTTCAATTAATCCGGAACGGGATCACGTTCTACATCTACATCATCATACATAGATCTATATTAGTATTATAACTAATATACTCTAATGGTTCACTCTTTAGACTAAGAGAAAAGGTTATTTCATCTTTTAATGAAGGTATGCATCGATGCATTACTGATGCATCGGTGCATAAAATACATTCGATGTTTGTTTATTACTGGGATGCATTGATGCACGACTTATGCATCGGTGCACGAATTGCATTCGATGTATTTATTTTAAAAGAGTGCATCGATGCACTTCCTGTGCATCGATACACCTTCAAACGATTTCTGGGTTTTAACCTTGATGCATCGATGCACTATGAATGTGCATCGATGCACTCTGCCCAGAACCTCTTTTTGAACCCGAAAATTCATTCTTTTTGGATTAAATCCTTCATATTTCAACCCCTTTCATATTCCTAACTTTCATATACATTTTTAAACTCATTAATATTCATTTATCTCATCTTTAACCTTAATATCCTCTCCTCTTTAGGAATTTCAGGAATCATACCCTATTTTCTACATGTTTCAAATCCAATTCTAACACTTAATACTTCTTAATTAAGCTGATGACAAGTCAAATTTAGCTTCAAATTCAACTTATCAACTCCATTCTGGAAATTCACTCAAGAACTCCAAATCTTTAATCTTCCCTAACTCATTTATCTTTTGATTTTAAGATAACTTAAGCTTTCCTTAAGCTTAAGTATCACCTAAGAATCATAAATCAACTTTTAATTCAACAAATAACCAACTAATTAAGAAACTCACCTTTGAGCTGGAGCTTCACGCACAAAGAAAAAAGGAGGAGAAGAGAATTCTGGAAACATTGTTTCCCTCATTTCCCACGTGTAAAATATATATCCCCATTATCACATTTTTTAATTCCTTAAATGATCAAATGACCATTTTACCCTTTAGTTCCTTTAATATTTACTAACAACTTTTAGGAAATACTTCCAAATAAATCACTGAACTAATTCATTCTTCTACTTTAGTCACCAAATTCTGAAACTTTACAATTTGGTCACTAACCCATAGTTTAGGATGTTACAGGAACTACATATTGGTGTTTGGTTGGAGCATATTACAATAATTTCAAAAATTCATTTTACTAAAATAAACTACTAATACTATTTGTAAACTATATGTACACTTATTTCTCGTTTTGTAGGAACACACTAGACACCCATTTTCAATCTCCAAAGCTGTCTCTCTAAAGTTTCCTATGAACTGTAGGTTTCTCGACTGTTACCTAAAGAATCGATTAATAAACCTAAACTCAACAATAGAACATGTATAATTCTGGATCAACAAGAAAGTTTTATGTGTTGCCATATATCTACTCGTCCTTTTGCATCATTCGATTGTTCTTTATTACTAAACTTTCCCAAAGCTCACTTTGTTACTTACCATTTCAAGTTAAAGGAATTGATCTTGTATAGTTATCGACATCAATAATAGGAGTTGCTCTGGTGTTTCTCACAAAGTATGACACTTGTATAATTAAAGGGCATGTAGGTTACGTTTGTTTTATATTGAATCTGTAACTTATTTTGATATTTGACATTACTAAATCCTATTTTGATTTATGAATGATTTGTTTTTCTAAAATTATGTTTTTATTTATAAATTGTTTTACAGTTTGAAATGGTTTAACAAAAAAGTTTATTTCTCTTGAAATTTTATTGTGGGTCACTTCGGTGACCCTAATATGACATCTTATATTGGATTATGTCACCTGTATTGGTCTGAGGGTTACATTTAGAGATATCAGAGCCTAGACTTAGTATAGGTCCCTACATTATAGCTCTACTTTACTGACCTAAAACTCTGATGTCGAGCCATTTCTTTGTAATAAAAGTACCCAAGTATTTTGTCCATTAGAGCCCATTTAATTCATAAATCGAATGTCGTTATAATCTAAATTTTGGAAAATGTCTCGCGTGTAACATATGAATTACCTATTTGAGAATTCTGACTTGAATCCTTGATTTGAAATCGGATTATATTACCCTACACGCTTCATGAATATAATTTCGTAGTCAAGCTAAATAAATGGAACTTCGATGTTGTCTTCTTGGAAATATTGTAGGGGTTGGAAAATATATGAATTATCTTGAAAGGATACAAGTAATGTTAGAGCATAATCAATGAATATTTTTAAGAGACATTTTCCCATTGGAATTGCCAATTGAAAGTGAATCATAAGGATTACGAACCATGGAAGAGTTTAGGATTGACGTGACGGATTCCAATTATAAGGAAGGTCTTGATAATGGTTGATACTTATGAAGTTGAGGATTTTTTTAGACCATGAGTAAATTTACGTTTGTGTCATTTGTTAGAGTATGAAGGACTCTAGCAAGACTTCAAGTTGAATATGATTTAGTCTTTGAAGTCTTAAAGAGTAATTAAAAGACTAAGAACTATTATTGAAGTGGATAGTAGAAGCAAAGTGCCTTGACTATCCTCGAACAAGATGATTTCCGTCCTAAGTTTTGCATCGATTAACCGAGTTTGATAATTTTAGAACCCGATAAGTCTTGACCCTCATACCTCAGTGATGAATATGAGATCAGAGGAGAATGTTCGTGTGTATAGAGAAAGTGTAAACTTTGAAATTATTCTATTATGTCTGAAAGATATAATTATGTCTTCGTGTTGCACTGAAGGTAAGGCAAGTGTTATCTGCCCAAAGTTTTGATTATATTAGCAGTTTACCAACTTAAGTGTCTACGGAAAAAGTTTTGTTCAGATTCTAGATTTGTGATAAAAGAGAGTTCTAATGAGTAAGCGTATTTGAATGGATAAGGTTCTGTAAATTAATCAATCCCTTGTGGAAATAACCTAGAGAAGTTGTGAACTCATTTTTTACATCTTTTTTATTCATGAAAATTTTAAGCACAAAATTTCTTTTAAGGAGGGGAGAGTTTTCACACTCTTGTATTTAATCTTAATTTTAAATGTCTAATTAATTGACTTTTGGATGATCAAAATGAAAAGTTATGAACCTTGAGATTGTTTAGCAAGTTTGAGGGTAGTTTAGGGACTGACCTCAAATTTACCAATCTTTTTGTTTAAGGTTAATGTTAGCTATTACGAACAACTAAAATATGCCAAGAGGGGGTGAAATGGCCTTTTAAAAATTTTGTTGAATCAACTGAAAAATCAAAATTTTTGCACAATGATTTAGAGTGGTCCGACTTCAAAACCAAGTCTACATCCATACTGAGGATTTCTCAAATCCACTAGATTTTCTTACCTTAAGGAGAAGGTGTAACCTTACAAAAACTTCAAGGTTTATACCCCAAAACCTTGAATATGCACTCTACCAAAGAGTAAATACAAATTTAGCAAACAAAAGAAAACATCAAAAAGGGAAATTAGTTTGCATAAATTAAGCCCTTGCCTAATACACACTTGAACAAAATAAACAATGTAGCTCATAAGTGTGTTTACAATAAAGAATTTGAAAAATTAAGCACCAATGAATACTTTGATGTTGGTAGGATAGTTCAATATGATTCTTGTTGGCCTTGCTTTGACCTTGAATTTATACATTCTCCATCAATTCTAGCCATTTGGAGCCGTTGGAGATTATTATAGCCATTACCTACAACCAAAAACATCAATGCAAAAGGGATCGATCCTTTGTTGAAAGAGGTCGATTATTATTCAAGTAATTCAACTGTTGCAAGAAAGGGATCATTCCTTTAGGGCAAGGGATCGATCCTTTTCATCGAGGGTTTGATCCTTTCGATAAAGGAATCAATCCTTTTCCTTGAGGGAACGGTCCTTTTGTGAAAGCGTCAATCCAAAAACCTATTGGAATCCAAGGGATAGATCCTTTGGTCAAAGGGATCAATCCTTTTTCTAAGGGATCGATCTTTTGAGCTAAAAATGCTTAAGAACTCGACTTTATAGCGCAAAAATGATTGAGTATGTTTTTGAAAAGGTTAGACTATGTTGGAAAACATTTAAAACATATTTTGTAAGTTAATTTGGACTTTGAATTATTTTTGATAAATTTTTGACAAATTTGATTAAGTCCAAAATCAATTTTACAAATTATTGTTATATATATCAAAATCTTAATTCAACAATCTCTTCTTTTTGATATAAAAAAACCTTTTGAAAAATTGTTTTGAAAAAAACTCCCCATTTGAAAAATAATAAAAATAATTTAAGAATTTTTGAAAAAAAATTAACTCCAATTTTAATTTTGAAAAATTATTTTTTAATTTTATACTTACTTCTCCCCTTTTTATTATGTCAAAAATAATTCAACAATGTTAGTATCATATAGAGAAAAAGATAAAGTAATTAAAATAAGCTAGAATCAAGAATAAGCATAATAAGGTACTAAAAAAACAAATACCCCAAAATATCAAATGAATATAATTTCAAATATCCAACATGAAAATCATTCAAATATCAAATAAACATAGGTAATGAAAATAATATGATATGCATGCATGAACTAAGATGGTGATGAAAGAGGGAAGGAAAATTCGTCAAGCTGACGCTGGATCACTCGAACCTCCTCGATCATATGATCCTCAAGAGCATCCGGACAACACTCAATCGCATCAAAGAGGGAGTCGATATAAGCTGAGAGATAATCAAAAGACAGAAGCATCGTCTCCTTAAAACCTCTAAAACATCTGTAGGAGTTGATGGGTCCACATGAGCTTCTCTCTTGGGCTGCTCACCAATGTCATCATCATGTGCATCATCCATATGCTCATGTCTATCATTTTCATAATCCAAATGCTCTCTGCGGTGACTATGAAACCAACATATGGATCCCTCGGGCTCATCCATAAAACTGTTCTTCGCTAAAGTTCTATGACTAATGGTCTTCTCATCGGAAAGGAATGTGCGGGTGTTAGGTATGGCTCATATACCAGTTAGAGGACAAATGCTAAAGCAGAGTGAGCGAAGTGAACATACCGGAGTTGCTTTTATATTATGTAATTATAACCTAATTGTTATAATTATTGCTAATAATAAGAAAACAACTGCTCATCGTTCCCAATGACGTATGCACCTTGTTGAACCTCGTTAAATCTTGTGTTATTTATTTACTGTTCGTTTATTTCCTATGTTACTTAGCCTAATTTCCCAACAATGGGGCTTGTAAAATGTTTCTATATCAAGAAGCTCAAATAAGTAACTGAGATATATTACACAGACAAGGTTCGATCGAGCTTTAAACTTGATCACACTCACGATGTCGTTGAAGATCATGCTAGCAAGATAAATCTTGTGACCATGTTGAATACAAAACATCCACCAATAGTCATTCTCGCGAATGGTAAAAATATTTGTGCCACGAGCACAGATGCAATGGGTGACAATAAGATGAAACAAACAACCGTTAAGGGAGAAAATGGTGGCTCTATTGTTTTCAAGGCACATCTCAGGAGGAAAAGGGCCTTTTTTATTATCATCATCGGTAAAATTATGGTCAAAAGATTGGGCGATGAAGTCGACGGTAATACTGACTGTCTGAGCCATAAGATACGAGACAATAATTCGATAAATGGTTCCATCATTAGAAGCGTATGTCACATGAGCATTTGAGTAAAAAGTTCAAACCAAAGAATGAAAGATAAGACTATTGAAGTTTAGAAAAATAAAAAGTTTCATATCATTCACATTTTTCTTGTAACGAAAAACCAAATTGTTTAAATTTTCAAAATCGATTTTTGAATTTTCTTAATCAGACGATATGCAAAGAAATAATCATATTTCTCATAGATTTGGTAGTTTTAAAACAATTACCAATCCAATAAACAACTTGAGTGTTGCTTGTGGATTGTCCCTTTGAAGCCACTATTTTCTTTTTGGCATTTTGAAAAATGTTGATAAGAAAGTGTTTTAGAACCAAAAATAATGTTTAATAATGCTAAAAAATGATTTAGAAAGAATTAAAAAATAGATTTTTGGCTTTGAAAAGGATTACAGCCGGATGATTTTGGTGTTGATTTTGGTTGGGAACTTTTATCGAACAACTTGAGGGTGTAAGATAAAAATTTAGGATTTTTGAAAATTTTGGTGATGGGGAATGCTCCATGCAACAAAACAAGTGATAAAAAATTCAAAATTTGTTCTCTAACCACCTAACTCAAACCAAATTGTTCAAATTTAAAAAATTGAAAAATTATGGTTTTCATGAATCTTACCAAAATATGATGATTCCTAAAAAAAGTGTTACGAATCATTGAAAGGAAGTTTGGAGGAGTGATTTCGCACAAAACCCAATTGAAATGGATTCAAGTTGAAGAAATTTGGTGAAATTTAGAGTTTGGGATGATTTTGGGTGTTTGGGTTCGAAATATGGCTTGAGGGGAGGTGAAATGTACATAAATTGACTTAAAACACCTTTCCTAGCACATTTGGCCTAGAGGGATCAATCTTTTTTTGGAAAGTTGCATAAGGACTAAATTGGATGACACAAGACTCAAATATGATATTTATAGAAAATTAATTTTAATGACTTAGATGATACTAAATGTGTATGAATGTCAACTTGAAATATCATATTATGAAAAATTTTATTATTGATCAATTTAATCCATAATTTGCACATATAAAATCCAAATAAAGTCACATAAACATAAAATGGCTCTAAAGATCCTAAACATGCATATTTTCAATTTTGTTACATTTAAGCTTCATATTCTATAAATTAACATATATGATCAATACAAAGTATATAGAACATGACTTCACAACAACAATCAAGTATTGTAAATTTAGGGACAAAAACATCATCATAAGCATCTAAGGCCATAAAATTGCAACTCATGCAATAATAACTCTCCCTAACTAATTACAATGAAACACTATGGGGGACACTCAACCATACATATAAACAAGTAAAATCAAGTAAAGCATAAAATTGCATTAAATTAAAATTTGTTACCACTTGAATTAAGGTTGATTTATTAGGTCTCCCTTAGTGTGTCTAGAGCTTACAAATTCATTGTCATTGCTCACCATTGATGCAACACACTTACAAGAGACATTTACTTGATTTTTGGTACTCAAATTGCTTTGGGTCCTTGAGTGTTAGTTTCAATGCCCTTAGTACCCTCAGGAACCCATATTTGTCTAATTTAATAAAATTTTATTTTTTATAGGATAAGTATGTAATGTATGACCATGATACTGAAAATGTGAACATTTTTTCATTATTGACTTTGATGAATTATTATAAATAATTTCTTTTTCTTTTTACTAAGCTACCAAGCTTAATTTTCAAATAAAAAATTTCTTCTTTTTTTAAAATTTTTCATTTTCAATTTTGAAAGAACCAAATCGTTTTTCAAAATTTCATTTTTTCCTTTCAAAATTCAATTTAATTTTCAAAAGATAATAATTTTCATTTTTAAATTTAGAAATTATTTTATTATATTTAGAATTTATGGTCTCAAATTCTAAAATCAATTCATCATAAGAATCTTGTAACTTATCAGAAGAATATGAATTTAGTAAATTTGAGTTAGAAGATACCTTTGAATCTTCTTGGATGGTCATAAGACTAAGGTTGGCTACTTCATTCTCTTTATAGTCGGTGATGTCCTCATCACTCCAAGTAGCAACAAAAGCCTTCTTCTTTGAATTTCTTGATTATTTCTTCTTTAATTGGGGACAATTATACTTCATATGTATCGTTTATTGCAATTGCAGCATATGATGGAATCATTCTTCTTCTTTTTCTTAGATTTATGCTTCGTCTCATTATCTTTGGATGACATGGATCATTTAAATATCTTGAAAAGCTTGGTCATCTCTTTATCATCTTCGTCATCTTCTACATCGGAATTACATTCTTTGTGTCTAGAGGATCTTAAAGCAACACCAACTTGATTTTTTTTCTTCTCTTCTTCTTATTGTTCCTCATATTTTACCATCAACTCATGAGTGAGTAAGAAACCAATAAGCTCATCAAGATTGAAAGACTTTAGGTTCTTTGCTTAAATGATCATTGTCTTATTTGATTTCCAAGACTTAGGAAGAGATTAAATCATCTTCCTCACAAGCTTTTCATTAGGGATGATTTCTCCATATCCCTTGAGATCATTGATAATCACAGAAAATCTATCCGTTATAGGTTTAATGTCTTCATACAATTTAATCCTGAAATTTTCATAGCTATGGTTAAGAAGATTGATTTTTGTTTCCCTTACTTCATTGGTTCCTTCATGTGTGACTTGGAGCTTGTCCTAAAACTTATTGTTATTTGAACAAGAGGACACTCTTCAATATTTATCCGGGCCTAATGTATAAAATAAAATGTGCATGACCTTGGCATTTTGTTGGAACGTCATCTTTTCTTCTTCACTTCAATTTTCCATATAATTGGTTAGAGTAGAGTGACCATTCATCATATAGTTCGAAGCCCATAGACAATTTATTTGAATGAAAAACATCATCATATTCTTCCAATAAGCATAATTGCTCATTTGAAATATGGTGGCTTGTTGATTAGTTGTGAATCTTCAATGTAGTATGAGCCGGAGGTTGAAGCCAGACTTAACGATTAATTGTAGAAGTTGATAGAGCACTCCAAGGAAATTCTCAAGGTTGTTAAACGGTCGATAGCGACCCTTTCTGATACCAATTATTATCTCTTACAAACAACCAAAATATGCCAAGAAGGGGTGAATTGGCCTTTTATAAATTTTGTGGAAGTAGCTAAATAATCACAATGATTTAGATTAGTTCGACTTTCTAAACTAAAGTCTACATCTTAACTTAGCATCCACACTAAGGATTTTTCAAATCCACTAGATTTTCTTACCTTTAAGGACAAGGTGTAACCTTACAAACACTTCAAGGTTTATACCTCAAAGCCTTGAATACACACTCTCATAAAGAGTAAATAAAAATAAAGCAAGCAAATCAGAAAACCTCATAAGGCAAATATGTTTTCACAATTTAAGCACCCACTCAATACACAATTGAGCAAAAAAATAATGTAGCTCACAAGTGTGTTTACAACAAAGAATTTGACAAATTAAGCACAAAATAATAATTTGATGTTGGTAGGTTGGTTTAATATGATTCTTATTATCCTTGGGATGCTTTGAACTTGAATTTATACCTTCTCCATAAATTCTAGATTTTTGGAGCCATTGGGGATCATTATAGGCGTTACTTACAACGAAAACATCATTTAATGCATAAGGGATCAATCCTTTGTTGAAAGGGATCGATTATTTTTCAAATAATTCGACCGTTACAAGAAAGAGATCGATCCTTTAGGGGAGAGGATCGATCATTTACATCGAGGGATCGATCATTTTGGTGAAGGAATCAATCATTTTCCTCGAGAGATCGATATTTTTTATGAAGGGATCAATACAAAACCTAATGGAATCCAAGGGATCGATCCTTTGGTCAAAGGGATTAGTCCATTTTCTAAGGGATCGATCCTTTGAGCCAAAAATGCTTTGAAATTTGACTTTATAGCATGAAAATGATCAAATATGTTTTTGAAAATGTTCAACTAAGTTGGAAAACATTTAAAACATATTTTTCAAGTTAATTTGGACTTTGAATTATTTTTGATATATTTTTGACAAATTTTATTAAATTCAAAATCAATGTTTATAAATTATTGTTATATCAAAATCTTAATTCAACAATTAAGATTCAAAAGGTGAAAATAAAAAAGTGGGTTTGGCGGGGTTTGTTCTCGTAAACTAGAGAAATAGTTAACCATGCCTCTACCAACTTGGCTATGACATTGTTAGTGATAAAAGTTTAGTCCTTATTTTATTTAACCGACTCAATTACCTTTTAAACCCCAAAACTATCCTAAAAATTTTCCAATCCTCACAAAATAGCCCAACCATAACCTTCCTTCTCCGACGACCACCCTTCGGTCAGTCGTTGTATGCACCTCCAATACTATCGTTGTCTCGTGACCCTAACCCTGACCAAAAATCACGTGTCCCGTCCACCATTCATTATAAAATAAGAAAAAAGAGTTTCAACACCCATCTTCGATCATGGTCGTTGCTTGCTTGTGACCGACACCACGCCAATCAATGAGAGCGTCTCCTTCGTCCGATTATAGCCTAATATTCCATTCACCCAGACTCACCATTGTTCTCCATGGAAAGCCCCGTTAATGCTTCATCGCAAACCATGACCATCCCTCAGTTTTTCATCATTTTACAGCCGACCAATCACCGATAAGCGATAATGCCCACACCATATGATTTATCTAATTATTTCGCTTCTTTGGATGTCGATCATGTCATCGTTGCTGTAGTGGTGGGGTGATGAAGCTAATCAAGTAAGCTTAGATTTGCGGAATGAGGAAATATTAGGTATCCATGTAATCGACCTAAATGCAAAAATAAAAGTTTTCGAGATCCAGAAACAGTTAAAGTTCATGTGATCACTGAAGGGTTTGTTCCACAATATCATAATTGGGTGCATCATGGAGAGCCACATTTTTCTTATACTGGTTACTATAACCATATGACAGATTTTAATACTATAGCTCCAGAGGATGCATACGATTTGTATGGTAGTAATCATGAATCCAATGAGGTAGATGTTGTTGGTCCTGAATTAAATGCATATATGATAGAAGATGATCAACCACCAACTGCTTTGGCGTAAATTGTACAACAAACTTGGTACTTCTTCTGAACCGATATGGCCTGGCAGTAATCAATCCATGTTATTTGTGGTTTCTGAATTAATACACTTAAAAACACAATATCGGATTCCTAATGCATGCTACGATGACCTTTGTCGAATATGCAGAGGTTAATGCCCAAAGATAATGTCATGCCCAAAAACATTTACGAGACTAAGAAGTTGGTTTGTGATATGGGTTTGTCAATTCAAAAAAATCCATTGTTGTAGAAATGTTTGCATGATTTTCTGGGGTAGTGATTTTGAATTGAGCGAATGTAAGTTTTGCGATCATCTTCGGTACTAGGTTAATGCAGGTGAGGATTTAGAAACAGAAAGGCGTACAAAAAGATGTATTATGTCCCCTTAACTCCTCGGTTACAAAGGTTATATGCCTTAGAAGTTACTGCTAAGCATATGAGGTGGCATACTGAGCATCAAACTGATAAGATCGGTCTCATGTGTCATCCTTCTGATTCTCTTGCTTGGAAACATTTTGATAAGGAGCATCTAACATTTTCTTATGAGACTCGTAATGTTAGCTTGGGTTATGCACAGACGGTTTTCAACCTTTTGGTCAATCCGGACAACAATATTCTTTATGGCCGGTTATAGCAACACCATACAATTTATCTCCTTCTATGTGCATGAAGGATGAGTTTATGATTTTGACAATAATTGTGCCAGGTCCTAGAAATCCAAAATATAATATAGATGTCTTCCTGTAACCCTTAATTGCTGAGTTGATACATTTGTGGGAAATAGGGGAGGTAACATATGATTTGTCAATGAAGCAAAATGTTTTTCTTCGTGTTACCTTATTATGGGCTATCAATGATTTTCCTGCGTATGACATGATGTTGGGTTGGAGTACAACTGGAAGAATGGCTTGTCTATATTGCATGGAGGAATCTGAAGCATTTACTTTTCAGCATGGTGGGAAACAATCTTGGTTCGATAATCATCAAAAAAATTTACCTCATAATCATCATTTCATAAGAAATTCTACAACGTTAAGAAAAGGTAAAAAGATTCTAAACAATCCTTTACCAATTAAGTCTAGAAGCGACATACTAAACGAGAACGATAATTGGGATTTTGTAAAAGTGATTGAGTTGGATGCCGTCAAAATTAATGGCCAATTAGCTCAATTATATGGTTGAAAACTCAATTAATAGCCAATTGGAGTGGATATAAAGTAAAAATTTCATCCACATGTCTTTAATTGGAAAGCTGTTCAAGAATAGACAAAACATATTTACTTTGATGAGTTCAAGGTAAGTGTAAAACTGTTAAATTTAATTGTACAAATTATTATTACTACTAATGCTAATATAAACTAATATTTCACTTTATTGAATTTTACAGAAAATATTTTTGTGGGAGCCTGATATGTGATCAAATGTTGGAACAAGCCAGTTGGGGTCTCATACACTGAGGCATTACATCATTGGCATTGTAATACCAAGATACAACCTCAATGTATGTCAGAAGAGACATGGAAATCCTACTTAGATCATTGGAATTCTCCAGAGTTCAAAAAAAAAAAAAAAGAAGTGAACAAGCCAAGAAAAATCATCGTCGTGGTGATATAAAGGTAAAACCATTGGGCTCTCATACAAGAGGTTCCATTTCCTCAATAGAATGGAGGAACGTCTGATATGTTTCTTGTAATATATAATCTTTATATGATTAATACATTATCAATATATTTAATTCACTTATGTAAATGAATTTGTTTTAGGAACATCGTACTAGTGAGACAGTAGGTGCATTTCCTCTTTACAAGTTTACTCATACGAGTAAGGACAACAAAGATGATGGGTGGTTCAATGAAATCATCGATAATTCGCTATACGTTATTCTCAAAATTATAATCAAAAGATTTTCGTTAACTAATGTTACTTATTTTTATTTATGGTAAACTACATAGTTGATCACTTTTATTTCAATTTTATAAATGTATGGTCATTGGATTGACAGATATTTAGACTCTAGAAATTACTTAATAGTTACTAGGCAGTCCAGTTTTTCCCAAATTTTGTGCTTTATTTTTTTGAATTTACATTTGATAATAGTTGATTACTTTATTGATTGATCCATACATGTATTTGCCTATTTTGGGTGTCTTTATTTATTTAGCAGGGCCTATTAAGTGTGAAAATGTTTAGCTTTTGTTGTTGTTGTTGCTTAGTATGACTGATAGGGAACAAATTAGATAGTGCAAAATGTTTACCCTTTTATTTAATATAATACATTATCATTTTTTGTAGAACAAGTATTTGCAGACACTAGCAGCAGCTCAGGATGCTACAAGTGTGGATGCGTTATCTTCAGCATCAGCTGATCTAGATAAGATATTTTTTGAGGTTACTGGTGGAGTAAGCTCGAAGGGTCAGGTATTTGGTGTTGGATCCGCATCTCCCATATACTATAATATGTCTTAGATTTCCGGTTCTTCAAAAAGGTCCATACCGCGAAATCCAGGGCAACAAGAAGAGATCGATACATTAAAAGAGCAGTTGGGGCAAGTCCAAGAACGTCAAGATATGCTAATGAATTTAGTAATGTCACAACAACAAGGATACTCTCAGATGCTTTTCGAAGCAAACTATAATGGACAATCAAGCCGTAAAATGCTATTTCAATCAAACATTTTATATCATTATAATTATTATCATTCACAAGTTTGTTTTCAACTAATTATTTATTTTTTAGGTTTCTATCATTCGATGCATCGTCCTCCACTTTATCCAGGGTTCAGTTCCATACAACCTTCTATGCGTCCAACTTTCATAGGCTCAACTAGCACTTTGATGCCTTTGTACCCACAAACGAGAGGTAGCACACCTTTGGCACCTTTTGTCCAGCCACCCAAAAATTAAAAAGAAGCTTATTATCCGATTCCTCCATCACAACAATGCAATGAGGATAATGCTTCTTGAATTTCATATGATATTTTTTTAGGTTTCCAACTTTACTTCAAGTTTTTTAATATTATTTGATGTTTTGTTGAATAGTAATACTTTTATACTTTTATTTTCTTATCAATGAAAATGCAACAATGTTAATGCGCTTTTCCTCCCTTAGGATATAGAGGGAGGTTTTTAGAGACGGTTACCTTGTTTATTACAAAAAAATTAATGTCACACTTTAAACATATAATATTACAAAAACATTAACATAGCTATATAGACAAATAGTTAGAGAGATGGAGTTGGTTATTCGATCCAGCTTGTCCGCCTTCGTTCTACTGCTTGTGGCATTAGTTACTACAGGAAGCATATTTTTAAGTGGTTGTATGATTCTTTTTTATATAATTTTTTTAAAAAATATTTGATTTCTAGAAAAAGTATTTTAAATTTGTGTTGGAATATGTCGACCCATCATAAATTTGTGACGGAATATGTGGATCCGTCACAAATTTCTGACAGATTCACCTATTCCGTCACAAATTTCTGACGGGTTCATATGTTCCGTCACAAAGTTTAGAGTTTTTCACCCACTCTGTTTTTTTCAATTTCCCTTCATTGCACCATCAAATTTAAAATTTACCCGCATTTTTTCCCTTATTTTCTCCTATTTAAACCTTTTTAAACTCAATCTTCTCTCATTTCCTTCATTTCATCTCTTCTTAACTTTTTTTTTCTTTGCAAAAATTATCTTAATTTCATCCTCTTTTATTATCATCAACTATCAATATTGATGTAAGTTCTAATTTTGTTCAATGTAATTTTTCTTAATACATGCTTTATTTATTATATTATTTTTAATTATTCACTAACTTCTTTCATTATATTTTGTAGGTTGCTTAAAAACTTTTAAATGATAATAATTCTTTAGAGTACAAACTTTTGCATTTTACTTTTTTTATTATTGAATATTTTATTTTTTATGTATAGTGTACAATCATATATTTATATTTATTAGAAACATTGTATTGTGAAATATATGTTGTAAAGTCAATTTTATCTTAGTTAATATGATGAATTTAATTTTTTATCATATATTATTATTTTCTTACTAAGGCATTATCAAAATACAATATGAACTTGTTAGTATTATTATTACCTAATTTTTCAAAAGAATCTAATTATTTGAATTATATTATTATTAATTTTTGGTACATTAATTAATTAAACAAAAATTTAGATTCATAATAATATTTTGAAGGGAATGAATATATTCTCGGGTAGAATCCCAATAAATTTCCCTTCTTTTTTTTAAAAAAAATTAAGATTTAAATTTCCGACGGAAAAAATGTAATCCATCGGAATTTAAAAAGTCAGGTTTTCTTTTCATCTTTATAAATATCCTGACGGAAAAAATATGTACATCAGAAACATAAAATATATTATTTTATATATATATATATAATATTCCGACTGATTTTAAATATTTCATCAGTAATATTCTAATGGATTTATGTCTGTAAATTTCTGATGGACTAGTTTATTTCCTCGGAAATATTGGTTTCGACCAGCGTTTTACTGACAACTCTCTTCCCTCAGAAATTCTGTTACTAAACTTAAATTCCGTCATAAATTCCTTCAGTAATTCTGTCATAAATTCCCTCAGTAATTCCATCAACAATTACACATTCTTTTGTAGTGTGTTCTGAATGAGAAATCAAAGAAATTGGAAACAAATTTGAAACTTTTTTAAATCTATACCATTTGAAACTTTAGATCGGCTTTTTTACGTCTGAATTGTCTGAATCTAGATAGCAATCTAATGTTTATCTTTTAGGATTCTCGACACAAAAATCAGTGTCGTTTCAGGTATTTCTCTTTGTTTCTTGAATTACTTTCTCTCCTCAATTTTTTAAGATTTTTTTTTACAAATATTTTTATTCAAAATTTTCAATCATTATTTCTTTCTCCCCAAATGGTTATTTCACTGATTCCTTGAAATCCTTCTCTCGTCACTTTCATTAATTATTATTTTTTTCTAATTTTAAGAATGTTTCAAGATATTACAAAGAGTTCATGGAAAGAGGTGGTAAAGCTGCTGTTTGTGTTTTATTGTTCTCATGGAAGAAGAAGATGACGAGTCAAAGAATTTTGTTGGAAGAAAAGATTATATATACTTTATTTTCAAAGGAGTCAAACAACATGTTAAAAATGAAAAATTATTAGATGGACCGCTCACCACGTCATCCGTGGTCCCAATCAATAACATTTTTCCATCTCATTTTTTTCACTTCACCTTTTTCCTAGGTGTAAATAAAGAGTGTGTAGTTATTTGGAAGTTATTTTAAAATTGATGGATGTGATTCACTAAGACCATAGATGGCATGGTGAGCCGGGACCATGAAATAATCTCTCGTTAAAGAGGGGTCAATATAAATAAATGGTAATAGTTCAACACTTAAACTGTAACAACCCGAGGAAAAAAAACAATTTAAATTGGTGTAATTGGGTGAAATTAAGTGACTAAATTAAAATTTATGAAAACTTGTAGGCCATTTTCGAAGTAAAGGAAATTCAGAGACCAAGCCCTGAATTTCCCCTAAAACTGTCGGCAGGATTGGTGTTATAAGCGTGTTTTCTGGTTTTAAACCAGAAAACACAAATGATAATTGCTCAAATTTCCTCCTCTTGTACCCTTACTTCCAAGCCCGTTTCCGACGTCGTTCGACCTACAATCGTAAAATTGAAACCACCGTCGTGTTCATCTTCGACCCGTGAACAAAACCCAATAAATCAATTATAGCGAAACGCTGCCAAACGACGTGAATTTCGAGTCAAAGTCTCGACGTTTTTTTAGCACTACCGCCGAGAAAATCTTAAATTCATCTCCGATCGTTGATCGGTTTTCGACACCTCTCGCACCATCGTGTTCCTTGTGCCGTTTCGAGTCCGCCGGTGTCAACCTTGGTCTCCGTCGATGGCGGCGCGTGAGGAGGTGGAGCAGTCAAAGATTCGGCCGAGTTGAAATCGAGCTCTCCGCCGTTCAAAAATTTGAACCGATCTTTGTAAGTATCTCGAAATCGCTCAAAATAATTTTTAGAAAAATTTCCCTAATTTCTAGAACCCCGGAGGAGGCCTCACGCGTCACACGCGCCGCCGCAGGGAGAGTGAGTGGCTGAAAACCGATTTTGACCGGTCTGACCCGACCCGATCGACTGACCCGACCCGACCGTTGACCGTTGACTTCCTTTGACCAAAACTTAAAATGGCTTTGACCGACCATTAAACGACCGCTAATTCTTTCCGAGTATACCTATTCTGATAGTTTACGACGTCCCGAATCCCTTTCCGAAGTATGTTTTGTCAAATTCGAACCCGAAGGCCTCCAAATCGACGGTCAAAGTGGTTGACTTTGACTTTGACCAATAATTTAAATTTTCGAAAAGACTTACTTTATGTTTTTCGACGTCCTGATTCCGATTCCACAATCCGTTTGGCCAAATTCAAACCCGAAATCCTCCAAATTGATAGTCAAACCCTGAAAATGCTTATGTACTTAAGAATTTAGCTTTGAACAATTAAGTAAGATTTGGGGCTGATAAATTATTATTGTTTGAAGGTACAAGAGACTCTCCGGATCGTTCGACAGCTTGACCCAGCTTTTCTAGATCAATTAAACCACGTGTGTCAGTATTTAACCATAAGACCCGTAAATTTTATGATTTTAGAGATTTATTTATGTTACCCATAAGTAATATAGTGTTATTATAAAATAGGTTCGAAAACTGTAGCAGAGCGTGGTGAAACCAGCAATCAGTAGATCTACTATTTGTACCTATTATCGAGGTGTGTTCCCTAATTATTACTGAACTATTTTATTAGTTTTAATATAAGGTACACTTAGTTCTTTGGTTACAGTTTTATTGATGCACCAATTTAATGTGATGATTTATAGAATTTGTGTCACGGTGCAATTGAACTTTTGGATTGAATTACAATAGTATAGCTCTGATCAAGCTAATAAACAGAATGGGCCTAATGTGACTCTTGGGGCCCCAAGATACATTAGGTTGGCTTCCCTTGCTGTGTGCTTAGGGTAAGCTATATGGACTTGGACTTACGGGCTTAAGGATACAAGCTCTAAAGCTTATCCTTAGGTTGGCTTTCTTTTTGCTGTGTGCTTAGAGTAAGCTATATGGAAAATAGTTTTGGAAATTACTGATGGTGTACAAGAAAAAAGTTTAAACTATGATTTTCAAAAGTTAAACTCTTTTATAATTTTATGAGATTTATTGGACTATGATTTGTTTAATGTACCTATTGTGATTTTAAGGTAATATTGGGACACACTGAGCCTAGCTCACCTTTCGAAAATGTTTTTTTCCGTTTCAGATACTGTTGGTTAGATACATCGGTTCGAGCACTTAGAGTCTTGAAGTATATCTGATTGTAATGTTTTATCTTGCTAGTTGACTTTATTTTGGTGACATGGACCTTATTTTAAAGTATCGTATTTTAGGATGATGACACTTTTACTATTACTATTCGGTTTATCGTGATTTTGATTTTTAAGACATGTTTTAAATTAATTTTTTTACTTATTGGTATTATATTTATGAGTTGGGTTTTGATAGTATAATATCATGTCATTTATAATGTGATTTTACAATGATTGAATAACGGTTTCAAAAAATGTCTTTAAAAATCATGTATGTGATCCACTAGACTTAGTCGAAACGCATAGGCCGGGTCTAGGAGGTTACATTTATTGGTATCAGAGCTTTTGGTTTTTAACCCTCGGACTGTGTATGAGTCCACATTGAAAATACGATTTTGAAATATTTTACAAAACAAGTTACAAAGGCCATGTCACAAGTTATTAAGATTTTAACTATGTTCGAGACTCCAAGTGCTTGTCTAACCCTAAGTTTTATCTCCTGTAGTAAACTCGAGATCCAAAAAAAAAAGAGTGCTAGACGTGGTCGTCGAACTAGCCGTGGACGAGGTCGAGTAGCTAGATTTGTAGATCCGATCGATGAGATACGGGTAGATTCCCCACCTCCGATAGGTGATCATGCTCCTACGACCCCAACGAATCTGCTTCCTGACGCTGGTATTGGCATGACTACACTGATCATAGGAGCGACGAATATTGAGTCCGAGCCTACCATAGTTGCATTGGATGAGAATTTTGGTATACAGTTTTTGTAATTAATATAGGGAGCAGTCAGAGCTACTGGTGTTCTATCCGAGGTTCGTATTTCACAGACTTTGATTGCCAATGGAGTTAGAACTTTTGGGGGGACATATTGATGGAGCTCCTACTGAAGCTGAGGATTAGCTACATGATACAGAGACGTATGGATCAGTTGGGTTTAGACTCAACTAAGAGATATCAGGGTGCTGTGGAAATGTTAGATGGCAATGCCTACACTTGGTGGGAGTCAGTGACCAGTAGTGTTCCTACCGATCATTTGACCTGGAATTTGTTTAAGGATCACTTTCGGAGTCGTTTTCTGGGAGAGCGCTACTTAGCTCAGAGACGTCAGTAGTTTCAAGACCTGGTTCAGGGAGACATGACTGTTTCTGAGTATGAGATAGAGTTCTTGAAGTTGCTGAAGTATGGATTTAGTATGGTACATACTGAGAGAGATCGATGTCGTAAATTTGCCCTTGGACTCAGATACGAGCTGCGTAGGCAAGTTGTAACCCATCAGGATGAGATATTTGATGTGCTGGTGGGCAGAGCCAAAGATACTGAAGAGGTGGAGGTTTTAGCTTCTGGTAGAGAGAGTGTTGAACATGAACGATCTAAGAAATTTTTAGGCCCGATGGAGTCATCAGCACAGTCCGGGAAAATGACTCGTACTTCAGTCCCTCAGAGAAGCAATACACATTTCAGGCCTGCAGCATCCTCACCGTTAGTTGGCAGTCGAGGCGATTCCTCATCGTATTATCATGGATTTCTTTGTGAGTATTGCGGTAAACAACACACAGGAGAGTGTCGTAAGAAGATGGGTCTTTGTTATCAGTGTGGATCTAGTGGTAATTATCGGAGGGATTGTTCTCAGCTAGCTTTGTTTGAGTAGACCGCTACCCAGACTCCTTTACGTTCTCAGACTACAGTACAGACTCCAATTAGAGATCATAGCCAAGTAAAGGCTCGTGTTCAGCGTCTAGGACTGACAGTAGAGCCCGACCTCAGCAAAAATAGAAGGCCAACAGTTTCTGAGGCTAGACAGCCAGCTTTGGTTTATACCACTAGATGTCGGGATGACAGAGATGAGCCTGAGGTTATTGCAGGTACATTTACTATTTATTCTATCCCATACTTTGCATTACTGAACAATGGCTCCACTCACTCCTATGTATCGAGCTCGGTATCTCGAAACCTTCAGATTCTGATCGAGAACACTGAAAATACTATTACAGTTACGAGTCCAGTAGGACAAGCGGTATTAGTGAATAAAGTATTTCGGCGTTGTCCTCTCGAGGTTCAGGGAGAAAATTTTCTCGCTGATCTTATGGAGCTTCCTTTAGAGGAGTTCGATCTAATTCTTGAGATGGATTGGTTGAATAAACACAAGGTAAATCTGGATTACGAATAAAAGTGGGATACTCTAAAGACTTCAGATGGTCGGACTATTATGTTAATTGGTGAACGACGTGGCTATCTCTCCAATATAGTTTCAGCGATGGAAATTGATTGTATGATCCGGAAGGGATATGAGACTTTCATTGCTTGTATTTTGAACACTAAAGGTTCATTGTCCACGATCGAAGAGATCCGTACAGTTAGCGAGTTTCCTGATGTCTTTCCAGAGGAGTTGCATGGTTTACCTCCTGATAGAGAGGTAGAGTTCGAGATAGAGACTTATCCGGGATCTGCACCTATTTCTATGGCACCTTATCGCATGGTTCCAAAAGAACTTAAGGAGTTGAAGGTCCAATTGCAAGAATTATTCGATCGAGGATTTATTCGGCATAGTACTTCACCATGGGGAGCTCCAGTTCTATTCGTGAAAAAGAAGGATGGGTCGCTAAGATTATGTATTGACTATCGGAAGTTGAACCAGATGACGATCAAGAATAAATATCCACTACCCAGGATTGATGACTTATTTGATTAGTTGCGAGGAGCTACTGTATTCTCTAAGATTGATCTTCGTTCGGGATATTATCAATTGAAAGTTAAAGGATCTGATGTTGCAAAGACGACCATTCGCACTAGATATGGTCATTATGAATTCTTAGTGATGCCTTTTGGTTTGATGAATGCTCCTGCAGCTTTCATGGATTTGATGAATCGGGTGTTCCGATCATATTTGGATCAATTTGTGGTGGTATTTATTGATGATATTCTGATCTATTCTCGTACTGAGGTAGAGCATGATGAGCATTTGAAGATCGTTCTGCGGACTTTGAGAGAGCATCGTCTATATGCCAAACTAAGCAAGTGTGAGTTTTGGCTTCAAGAAGTGTCGTTTCTGGGGCATATTATTTCTGCGCGAGGTATTCAGGTCGATCAAAGTAAGATTGAAGCTATTGTGAATTAGAAACGACCCAAGAATATCTCGGAGATTCGTAGTTTCTTGGGCTTGGCTGGTTATTATCGACATTTTGTTGAGGGCTTTTCGATCATTGCTTCTCCTTTGACAAAGTTGTTAAGGAAGAATGTGCCGTTTGACTGGGGTGAGGCACAACAGGAGAGCTTTGAAAAATTAAAGGCAGTATTGACTCAAGCACCAGTATTGATTCAACCAGAATCCGGGAAGGATTTTACAGTGTATAGTGATGCGTCACACTTAGGACTCGACTGTGTTCTAATGCAGGAAAGTAAGGTGGTGGCTTATGTATCCCATCAGCTGCGATCGCATGAGTGTAATTATCCTACTCATGATTTGGAGTTAGCAGCAGTGATTTTTGCCTTGAAGATTTGGAGACACTATCTTTATGGAGAGAAGTGTTACATTTTCACGGATCATAAGAGTTTAAAGTATCTTCTGACCCAGAAGAAGCTTAATTTGAGACAGCGACGCTGGCTAGAGCTTCTAAAGGATTATGATTGCGTGATTGATTATCACCCTGGTAAAGCTAATATTGTAGCGGATGCTTTGAGTCGAAAGGCGGTAACAGAGTTGAGATCTTTAATGGCCAGGATGAATTTATATGACGATGACACTCTGTTAGCAGAATTACAAGTTAAGCTGACCTTGGTTGATGAGATCAAAGCTAAGCAGCCCCTTGATAGCTCCTTGCTTTCCATCTTTGAGCAAGTAGAGTAAGGGATAAGCTCAGATTACGCCCTTGATCAGGATGAAGTTTTATGCTTCAAAGGTCGGTATTGTGTGCCGGATGATGCTGAGTTGAGGCAGACTATCCTTACGGAGGCTCATAGTAGTCCATATGCTATGAACCCCGGTAGAGATAAGATGTATCAGAATTTGAGAGAGAGGTATCATTGGGTCGGAATGAAGAAGGACATCTCGAATTTTGTGGCGAGGTGTTTGACTTGTCAGCAAGTTAAGGCGGAACATCAACATCCATCAGGTTTGTTACAACCTATCAAGATTCCTGAATGGAAATGAGAGCGTATTACTATGGATTTTGTTACTGGTTTACCTATGACTCTTTCGAAAAAGGACTCAATTTGGGTGATTGTTGACAGACTTATAAAGTCAGCTCACTTCATTCCTGTACAGGTAAATTATACGTTGGACAAGTTGGCGAGGTTGTATATTTCAGAGATTGTTAGATTGCATGGTGTTCCATTATCTATCATTTCAGATCGAGATTTGAGATTTACTTCGAGATTTTGGAAGGCGCTACATACGGCTTTGGGTACGAGATCGGATTATAGTACCTCCTTCCACCCACAAACTGATGGTCAATCTGAGAGAGTAATTCAGATTCTGGAGGATATGTTACGGGGTTGTGTAATTGATTTTAATGGTAGCTGGGAGAACTTTTTGCCTTTAGCTGAATTCGCTTATAATAACAGTTACCAGACCAGCATTTGTATGGCACCCTATGAAGCACTCTATGGGTGTAGGTGTCGCACCCCGATTTGCTGGACTGAGTTACGTGATAGGAAGACTTTGGGACCTGAGTTAGTACGGGAGACAGAGGACACAGTCAGATTGATCTGTGACCTTCTGAAAGTGGCATTTGATAGGAAGAAATCTTATGCAGATCAAAGGAGGAAGGATATACAGTTTGATGTTCAAGATCAGGTTTTTCTCAATGTATCTCCATGGAAGAAAGTATTGAGATTTGGACGTAAGGGTAAACTGAGTCCGCGATTTATTGGGTTGTATCGTATTCTGAAGAAAGTTGGACCTGTTGCTTATCAGCTTGAGTTGCCTTCCCATCTTAGTCGTATTCATGATGTTTTTCATATGTCTATGTTAAGGCGATACCGTCCAGATTCAGATCACATCATTCAAGTTGATGAGGTAGAGCTGAGACCTGATTTGTCATATGAGGAGGAGCCCATCCAGATCTTAGAAAGAGATGAGCGAGCTCTTCGGAATATGTGTATTCCAATGGTCAAAGTTCAACGGAGTAACCGAGGTCCCTCATAAGCTACTTGGGAGACATTGGAGTCAATGGAGGCTCAGTTTCCTCAACTATTCTCATAAGGTAAATTTCGAGGACGAAATTTCTTATAGAGGGGGAGAATTGTAACAACCCGAGGAAAAAAAACAATTTAAATTGGTGTAATTGGGTGAAATTAAGTGACTAAATTAAAATTTATGAAAACTTGTAGGCCATTTTCGAAGTAAAGGAAATTCAGGGACCAAGCCCTGAATTTCCCCTAAAACTGTCGGCAGGATTGGTGTTATAAGCGTGTTTTCTGGTTTTAAACCAGAAAACACAAATGATAATTGCTCAAATTTTATCCTCTTGTACCCTTACTTCCAAGCCCGTTTCCGACGCCGTTCGACCTCCAATCGTAAAATTGAAACCACCATCGTGTTCATCTTCGACCCGTGAATAAGACCCAATAAATCAATTATAACGAAACGCTGCCAAATGACGTGAATTTCGAGTCAAAGTCTCGACGTTTTTTTAGCACTACCGCCAAGAAAATCTTAAATTCATCTCCGATCGTTGATCAGTTTTCGACACCTCCGGCACCATCGTGTTCCTTGTGCCGTTTCAAGTCCGCCGGTGTCAACCTTGGTCTCCGTCGACGGCGGCGCGTAAGGAGGTGAAGTAGTCAAAGATTCAGCCGAGTTGAAATCGAGCTCTCCGCCATTCAAAAATTTGAACCGATCTTTGTAAGTATCTAGAAATCGCTCAAAATAATTTTTAGAAAATTTTCCGTAATTTTTAGACCCCCGAAGGAGGCCTCACGCGCCGCCGCAGGGAGAGTGGCTGAAAACCGGTTTGACCAGTTTTGAACCGGTTTTGACCGATTTCAATCGGTTTGACCGATCTGAACCGGTCTGACCCGACCCGACCGACCCGACCTGACCGTTGACCCGACCGTTGACCGTTGACCGTTGACTTCCTTTGACCAAAACTTAAAATGGCTTTGACTGACCATTAAACGGCCGTTAATCTTTTCCGAGTATACCTCTGATAGTTTTTGACGTCCCGAATCCATTTCCGAAGTCCGTTTCGTCAAATTCGAACCCGAAGGCCTCTAAATCGACAGTCAAAGTGGTTGACTTTGACTTTGACCAAGAATTTAAATTTTCAAAAAGACATACTTTATGTTTTTCGACGTCCTGATTCCGATTCTGCAATCCGTTTGGCCAAATTCAAACTCGAAATCCTTTAAATTGATAGTCAAACCCTGAAAATGCTTATATACTTAAGAATTTAGCTTTGAACAATTAAGTAAGATTTGGGGCTGATAAATTATTATTGTTTGAAGGTACAAGAGACTCTCCGGATCGTTCGACAGCTCGACCCAGCTCTTCTAGATTAATTAAACCACGTGTGTCAGTATTCACCCGTGAGACCTGTAAATTTTATGATTTTAGAGATTTATTTATGTTACCCATAAGTAATATAGTGTTATTATAAAATAGGTTCGAAAACTGTAGCAGAGCGTGGTGAAACCAGTAATAAGTAGATCTACTATTTGAACCTATTATCGAGGTGTGTTCCCTAATTATTACTGAACTATTTTATTGGTTTTAATATGAGGTACACTGAGTTCTTTGGTTACTGTTTTATTGATGCACCAATTTAATGTGATGATTTATGAAATTTGTGTCACGGTGCAATTGAACTTTTGGATTGAATTACAATAGTATAGCTCTGATCAAGCTAATAAACAGAAAGGGCCTAATGTGACTCTTGGGGCCCCAAGATACATTAGGTTGGCTTCCCTTGCTGTGTGCTTAGGGTAAGCTATATGGACTTGGACTTACGTGCTTAAGGATACAAGCTCTAAAGCTTATCCTTAGGTTGGCTTTCTTTTTGCTGTGCGCTTAGAGTAAGCTATATGGAAAAATAGTTTTGGAAATTACTGATGGGTGTACAAGAAAAGAGTTTAAACTATGATTTTCAAAAGTTAAACTCTTTTATGAATTTATGAGATTTACTGGACTATGATTTGTTTAATGTACCTATTGTGATTTTAAGGTAATATTGGGACACACTGAGCCTAGCTCACCTTTCGAAAATGTTTTTTCCCCTTTCAGATACTGTTGGTTAGATACATCGGTTCGAGCACTTGGAGGATCAACATATCTCTTGAAGTATATCTGATTGTAATGTTTTATCTTGCTAATTGACTTTATTTTGGTGACATGGACCTTATTTTAAAGTATCGTATTTTAGGATGATGACACTTTTGCTATTACTATTCGGTTTATCGTGATTTTGATTTTTAAGACATGTTTTAAATTAATTTTTTTACTTATTGGTATTATATTTATGAGTTGGGTTTTGATAGTATAATATCATGTCATTTATAATGTGATTTTACAATGATTGAATAACGGTTTCAGAAAATGTCTTTAAGAATCATGTATGTGATCTACTAGACTTAGTCGAAACGCATAGGCCGGGTCTAGGAGGTTACATAAACGTTCCAAATCAACATTCTGTTATAGATATAACAACATTTATTAGTCATATGATCAATTTGTTATGAACGATAACATTAGTGAACGATTTATTATAAAACTATAACATTAGTGATGATTTTGTTACTTTTGAAACTTTAATAGAAAAAATAAAAACTCACTCAAATATTAGTGGCCATTTATGTATTTTATCCTAACTTATAATGTGTTAATTAGTGGGTATTGTAGGGCAGTTGAGATTCAATAGTAGAACTACTTTTAGATTAGGGATGAGTCTGCCACAAGTCCCTCCTATTAGGGGTCAGTTCAATCCCAACTGGTTAGAGTTAAAATATATTAAATTAAAATAAAAATATAATCTAATTAAGTGGTGAGAAGTGTTACTTTTTGATTGGAAGATTAAATTTATTAAATTGATTTAAAATTAGAACTACATTAATAAATTGTATAAATATTAAGAACTAAATGTATAATTATACTAATTTGATTAACACTTCGGCACATCCATTAAATATTAACTTCAAGTGACTTGATTGAATATAATTGAATACTTAGGTGGTCTGATTGACAAAATTAAAAGATCGGTAGTAAAAGTGAAAGGGCTAAGTAGTTAGGTGGTCAATGGTATAGTTTATCCCAAACAAATTATGGAAAATAATATAATTAATACTTTATTTGAAATAGTTTACCTTTAAATTTTTAACTAATTTATAATTACGTTAAATACTTAGAATTTTAAATTTTTATAAATTAAACTAATGGTACCCATAATTAATGATACTCAGCCGTGCTTGTCGAGCGTGACAAATTCATCCATCTAAATATGACCCACTATTTTGATTATTTCACCGCATCATAATACCATCCAAAGCTCGCAACTAATTTAAAATTATAGGATGAAAATTTTATTGATTGATATATTGACAAAAGAAAATATTATAATGAAATAGTGTGCATTATAAAATGTATTTATACTATCCAAAACTTCATCCAATAACAAGATAGTTGATAGTAAGTACTGGATGACTCCCTCCTTATGTATAATGAAAAGCCGGGCCCTCAATGCAATTCCACAATGAATATTTTGAAAAGAGAAAATCGCCTCAGTGACCAAAAAAAAGTTATAATATACGATTTTAACCAACTTTTTTTGGATTTGCCAAAATGACCAATAAAATCGCAACGCGAAATAAAAATCGCAACGCGATCCCCAGAATCGCAAATCAGTTTCCAAAATCGCAACGCGATTCTTGAAAATCGCGATGCGATAGTACAAATTCGCATTGCGATTTTCAATAATCGCAACGCGAATATGAAAATCGCAACGCGAACACATAAATCGCAACGCGTATCCGTAAATCGCAACGTGTATCCGTAAATCGCAACGCGTATGGGTAAATCGCAATGCGTATCCGTATATCGCAACGCGTATCCGTAAATCGCAACGATAATACATAAAATCGCAACGCGTATCCGTAAATCGCAACGCGATATTTAAAGCGCCATTATAATCGCTACGCGTATTTTATTTTCAAATTACAAAAAGAATATTAAGACAAAATCCCGTAATCGCAACTCATAACCTAAAACCTAAAATCACAACTCAGTCCCATCTCCATCTCTCACTCTCTACGGCGAAGAAATCCGTCCCCATCTCCGAAGATTTCCGTCCCCATCTCCGGCGAAATCCCTCACAACCATTCACGGTCAGAAATCCCTCACAATATTCAGAAATGGAAAATCAACCTCCGAGGGTTAGTTTTTTAATTATTTTTATTTTGAAATGTTTGCATTATTGTAGGTTTTTCATATTGAAACTGATGATAAGTTTACTGGTCATTTCAATAATAGATTAACCATTTCACTTAGATTTCATTTCGCGTTACGATTCTGTCGTTGCGATTTTCATTTCGCGTTGCTATTCTCTCGTTGCGATTTTCAAGTTAGTATTTGTCTTTGTCTTTGTTCTGTCTTTTGGTTGAAGTAATGCAATCCATTCAAGTTTCAATTTGCAGAAGAGTCGCAACGAGATAAATGAAAATCGCAACGAGAGAATGACTGTCGCAACGAGAGAATCGCAACGCGAAATGAAAATCGCAACGAGAGAATCGCAACGCGAAACCAAAATCGCATTGCGATTTTCATTTCGCGTTGCGATTCTCTCGTTGCGATTTTCATTTCGCGTTGCGATTCTCTCGTTGCGATTGTCATCTCGCGTTGCGATTCTCTCGTTGCGATTTTCATTTCAACCAAAAGACAAAACAGTGTTGCAAATTTTAGTTTCAAGAATAAACTACTACTTTTTATGTTTATTGTTTTGGTATATCTTCACAGTGTAGTTTTTGGTATATCTAACTTGGTATGTTTATTGTTTTTGTAGAAATTTTTTTCGGCTCAATTGACCTTGAGAAATAAAGTCAGCCTGGCCACTACAATTGCAAAGAAGCTTTCACCTGCTCAAAGACAATTGTTTGAGGAAACCTGCTTCGGGCCATGGCTGAGAGTACAGCATCCGGGTGGAGATGCTAATTTGACCCATTTGTGGCTTCAGACCATGACATCAAATCTACCCGACAGTATACAACGTGGTGAGGAAGAGATATGGTTTCATTTTCCACCAGCGTATACTTGCTTTGGGCGGAAGGAGTTCTGCTTAATCACTGGTCTACGATTCGGACACGATGATGTAGGCCGGTACACTCGTCATATCGCCCGCCCATCATGGTTATCCCGGGTTTTTCCGGATGAGTCAATGGAGAAGCCGAACCTACATGTCGACGACCTGAAGAAATTATTTAATAAGAAAGCTGGTTTCACTCGGATGGAAGACGTCGATGTTGTCCGAGTATGCCTTCTACTACTTGTGTATGCCGGCTTTTTAGGCAGAGAGGCCAGACAACCTATTCATCGGGAGCTAATAATATTGGTAGAGGACCTGAATGCATGGAATCTGTTTCCGTGGGGTTCGTATATATGGAAAGCTACCTGGACTAAGTTGTCGTCTGCCTTTGATGACCGCAAAAGTTTGCGGGGCGATGGGTCCAAATACACTTTGTCAGGCTTTGTTTGGGCCTTTAAGGTAAGAATTTCTATATAATGTTTCTAAAATTATAATTAATTATTTAACAATTACTAATTTTGTTATTATATTGTTTGTAGATTTGGATATTCGAGGCTTTCCCCAGCATGCGTACATATGCAATAAAAACGTCAAATGATATTCCCAGGGCTATTTCCTGGAAGAGGAAAACTCTGTTGGATTGGGAAGACTTAATACCATATGCCACAATAAATAATGTAAGTTAACACAAATACTTTCATATATATAAACAAGTTATTAATAGTAGACGTTTAACTTTGTTTGAGTTTTTATATTTTAGGAGGCCAACATTCCATTACAAAGACTGTCACCCACGGAGGAAGAGCTTGCCACTGATTGGTGGCAAGCTAGTCAGAGTTTTTTTGATGGCACGGATGATGAGCAGCATCCACTTCCTCCAATTCGAGAGCCATCACCTCACCTAGAGCCATCACCCGATCGTGACGACTATACACCTCTAGAACGAGAGCCATCACCTATCCCGTCACATCATCGAGCCTCTTCTCCACCATCACCTCATGATAGGCGACCGGCAAAGATGCCACGACTCCTATCTCCCTGTTCTCCACCTCCACCTCAACGGGATGAGTCAAGGGAGTTACGTGATGAGGTCAATGCCTTGCGTGAGGAGATCGGTACTCTACGCGATAACGATGGTGCATGGCGTGTGGAGGTGTCAACTTTACGTGGTGAGGTTGCCGCTCTACGTGAGATGATAGTATCGTTGCAGAATGAGGTTCATACTCTACGCAACGAGGTAAGTTTAAGATTTTCCATATTTAACTTAATGATAAATTTACTCGTAATTTCACTTAGATTAGCCATTTCACTTAGATTGCTTAGTAAATTTATTCGGTTGCTGCCAATTCTGCTAAACTGTGTATTCTTTAACACTGTGAAATAGTATTTGTCTTTGTTTTGTCTTTTGGTTGAAAGTAAATTTGTTCGGTTGCTGCCAATTCTGCTAAACTGTGTATTCTTTAACACTGTGAAATATATTTGTCTTTGTTTTGTCTTTTGGTTGAAAGTAAATTTGTTCGGTTGCTGCCAATTCTGCTAAACTGTGTATTCTTTAACACTGTGAAATATATTTGTCTTTGTTTTGTCTTTTGGTTGAAAGTAAATTTGTTCGGTTGCTGCCAATTCTGCTAAACTGTGTATTCTTTAACACTGTGAAATAGTATTTGTCTTTGTTTTGTCTTTTGGTTGAAAGTAAATTTATCCATTCAAGTTTCAATTTGCAGAAGAAGAAATAGTTTACTTTCGCAACACGAAACTTAAAATCGCAACGCGAAACCAAAATCGCAACGCGAAATGAAAATCGCAACGACAGAATCGCAACGCGAAACCAAAATCGCAACGACAAGATCGCAACGCGAAACCAAAATCGCATTGCGATTTTCATTTCGCGTTGCGATTCTTTCGTTGCGATTTTCATTTCGCATTGCGATTCTGTCGTTGCGATTTTCATTTCGCGTTGCGATTTTGGTTTCGCGTTGCGATTTTAAGTTTCGTGTTGCGAAAGTAAACTATTTCTTCTTCTGCAAATTGAAACTTGAATGGATAAATTTACTTCAACCAATAGACAAAACAAATACTAACTTCAGGGTATTAGTTTGAAACATATTTTCTTTGTTATCTGATGCATTTTGTGAACTATGATAGAATAATGACTTGGGTGAATACAATGCAAGTTTGAAACATATTTGTCTTTGTTTTCACTGTTTAAATATCATGTCTGTTTATTTACTGATTTTTGTATTTAATTATTTAGCGGCCCGATAGAGTGGATGCTTTACGTCGGGTTATGCTTGCACGACGGAGTTCACGCATCAGACAGCGTGCACGTGCTATTAAGTCTCCGTACACCCCAATAGTGCGAAGACACCGCAAGAAGAAGCCCGACTCGCCTGTCATCCCTCAAGAGTCCACTCCTATCGTTGAAGAGGCCCCCATATCATTCCTCGAGAGTCCCCTCCCACCGTTCAAGAGGCCACTGTCATCATTGAAGAGGTCCCTCCCACCATTCAAGAGCCCGATTCACATGGCGTCATATGTAGGCTTCTTGAGAAACCCTCTGTCGTGCCGGACATGATGGATTCAAGTTGGCTCTCGTATGAGTTACCGGCCAGTACCATACCGGTATCTGAAGAGGAGAGGGAACAACTACCGGACACAATTTTGGATAACACCCTTTGGGCTAAGACCGCAGTTGATTTTTATCTACATGAGCGGAGCAAGGGGTGTTTCACTGACATATGCAAGCTCACCGTTGATATCTTTTTGTTGCTTGAACGGCCTTGGTGGGGCGTATTATTAGGGGTCGAAGACAATGGCTATTTCGATGGGGGGGTAAGTCTTATATTTTTCTTATATTTCAATTTGATTAATTTTTTTTTTAAATTTATGTAAGTCACTAATATATGTCTTTTTTGTAAAACAGCATATCGATGCGTGGGTGACACGTCTTCTAATAATAAGAAAACTTAAGAAAAATAAAAATATACGATATACAATAATGCCGACGTCTTTTCACGCCGTTCACTTGAAGAATGCACGAGATGAATCATTTGATTTGGGCAATGGACAAGCTAAACTTTATCCTGCATGGTGGGAGGTCGATAAGGTTAGTATTTATTTTAGATTGAGTTTAAAGGTTTTATGAAATAAGTGCGCAAATGAATGAATTATTACTTATGATTGCAGGTGTTTATCCCTGTTTTGGAACGTAAACATTGGATTCTCGTCGAGCTTCAGCTCCCATCCCTTAAGACAATAGTGTATGACAGCATGATAAATTACATATCATTGGCTGATTTAAGAGATGTTATTAAGGGATGGAGCTCTCATTTGGCTAAATTCTTGGATGCGATCAATTATTGGACTCGTTCTGGAAACAAGAAGCCAAAGAAGCTCAATATTACAGTTATTAGAGACGAGACCGCGCCACAACAAACGAGCGGAGCCAGAGGAGATTGTGGTCCTCTCGTATGCTTGGCGTTGGAGCGTTTGACGACGGGAAGCATCAAGTATCTACCTCCCACCGATAGAGATAAAGCTGCAGTAGGCTTGTGGTTTCGGCATTATATGGCTAAATCGATATATACGAGACGCTGCCTACCTGCATCCGCGTTATAAAAATTTCCATAAACAATTGGTAAGTTATATACTTTTGGTTTGAAATGTTTGGTTAAGTAACTAGAATTCATAATTTGTAGAAAGTGTTGTCTGAACAAATGTTTGGTTTCTGCAGGTTAATCTCAGAAGTGAACTGCGTGAAAATGATGTCGAGCTGCAAAAGTTGATTCAATAGTTTAATTGATTGTTTTTTGATTGTTTAATTGATTTGTAAAAGTTGATTCAATAGTAGATGATCGGAAATAAGAATTATTGCTTATTTTTTGATTGTTTAATTGATTTGTAAAAGATGATTTGTAAAAGTTGATTTGTGTAATTGATGCGAACATAATTCTTATTTGTGCTTGTTTAATTGATTGAAATGTAATGGTTGATTTTGTTGATTTCAATCTGCATTATGTTGAAGGCAAAAATGACTATCGCAATGCGAAATGAAAATCGCAACGAGAGAATCGCAATGCGAAATGAAAATCGCAATGCGGAAATGAAATCGCAATGCGTTTATAATTTCGCATTGCGATTATCTCGTTGCGATTTTCATTTCGCATTGCGATTTTCATTTCGCATTGCGATTCTTTCGTTGCGATTTTCATTTCGCATTGCGATTTTCATTTCGCATTGCGATTTCCATTTCGCATTGCGATTTCATTTCGCATTGCGATTTTCATTTCGCATTGCGATTCTCTCGTTGCGATTTTCATTTCGCATTGCGATTTTCATTTCGCATTGCGATTCTCTCGTTGCGATTTTCATTTCCGCATTGCGATTTTCATGTTGGGATTTTCATTTCGCGTTGCGATTGTATTTTCCGTGTTGCGATAGTCAAATGCATGCCTAATAGTGATAACAACTGAATAACAAGAGTTGGTTAAGTCAAAATGGTTGGCCTGAGTCATTAATTCAACTGAAATGTTAAAAGTTCACACATAAAATCCACATAATACAACGTTTGCATTTAAAAATCACCTAAGTTAACAGTCTCAAAAGGTGAAGCCAATCGTGATTGGGATTTTAAAGATGATTGCCTTTTGCTTGACACCATATGAGCTTTGGATTTTGATGAGGATCCATATTTTGGTAGAGGAAAAGATGATTTTGATGGCACTGGTGATCCACATGTCAACCTTGTATGACCACTTTCCTTGCACCGACTACATGTCGATCTCTTCTTCTCTTCACCCTTAGACGGTATACGATCGTGACTTTTTGGTCGGCCAGGTAGCCTTCTGTCCATGGCTGGTGGCAAAACTGTTTGTAAGTCATCTGGTATGTCCCACTCAGAAGGATGTGGAATAGGGTAGACAATCTCGGCATAAGTCTGTCGATAAACTTCTGTAGTGTAGCAATCCATAGCGTATGCGCTTGAATCATCTTGGTTTAAATGAAGAGCAACTTTTATAACATGGCCACACGGATAACCAGATGTTTGCCATTTCATACAACTACACGTCTTTGCATTTAGATCGACTAGCCCATTTAAGTTATTATCCAGTACTTGAAACAAAGTGTTTGAACATGGTTCAAACTCTCCATGACGTTGACTTCACAACACGTTTCGTATCTTTTTTTCAGTCCATGGTGTAACACGATGTTCCAATGTTCCTGTAAATTTAAATAAACAATACTTAGTAAAATATATAAATATGATAAGTTACGAATTCAAAGAAATAATACCTGCATGGTTTCTTTTCTTGTAGTACCACTGTTGAATAGAGGCTCGAAAAAACTCCATTAACATAGTAATGGGTAATTTCCGGGAATGACGACTTAGAGCGTTGATTGATTCTGCACTATTAGACGTCATGAAACCATATCTTGCTCCAAGTTGATGTACTCTTGACCATCTTTCAAACCCGACATCTTCTAGTGTTTGAGCACACTGAGGCAAAACACGTCTTAAACAATTTATATGCTTATTGAAATCCACTTCCGATAAGCTTTTACAGCCTTCCAGTATGTCCATTTGTGCTTTTTTATACCAGCAGACCTTGATTTTAGATTTCTATACAAATGAACACCACAAAGTCCATGAAAAGCATCTGGGAAACACCTTCTAACAGCGTTGTCAATTGAGTTTGCCCTATCGGATATGATTGTCAGATTGCTAATAGGACCTATGCAATCCCTAAGATGCCCCATAAACCATGTCCATGAATCAGAGGTTTCAGATTTGCCAACCCCGTAAGCTATTGGCAATATCCCATTGTTAGCATCCATGGCTACTGCTAATAAGTTTACTCCAAGGTATCGACCTTTCAAATGTGCTCCGTCAACTATAATAACTGGGCGCATGCAAGTAATAAACGAACGAATCTACAAAATAATATACACAAGAAATATAATCATTTAAATGTGAAATGCATGTAACTAACAAAATGAGTCAACAAAATTATATTGATTTACTAACCGTAGCACCAATGGCGATAAACAGCAACTCAAAGCGTCCATCTCTATCTGTTTTGATATGAGTTACCGACCCAGGATTTTTCAGCTTTAAATTGTGACAATAAGCCGGCAGTTGGGCAAACGATGCTTCTGGCGACCCCCTCAACAATTCCAAGGCATAACATTTGGCTCTCCAAGCTTGAGAATATGATATACTAATCTTGAACCGAGCATTCATGTCAGTCATAATTTCATGTCCCCGATATACCCTGCCATTCAAAAACATTAACTCAGCCAGAAAACCACCCAACACCTTTTTGTTTGCCTGTCTATGGTGAGGAAAAACTTGGGTTCTTGAACATGTATGTTTATCATAAAAGTCCTAACTTGAAACATTTTGCAATCTTTTATTCTCTTTGCAATCATACGCCACGTACAGTTTTTGTCAATCATACACCTTGTTTCGAAACGATCTTTGCTTGATTTGTTAACTTTTAGTTGATAGCCATCTTCCACACATTTTGTATACAAAGCTATCTTCAAGTCTTCCTTTGTATCAAAACAATCATCTTTCTTGACACGAATAACTTTTGTGTAACAATCAACTGCTTTCTTTGCCAACTCTTCTTCCGGTAACTGAAGTAATTCTGGCATATTCCAGTTATACTCCCGTGGCATTTTCTTTTCTTCGGGGACTTTTTCTTCTTCTTTTTCTTCTTCAGGATTATATGAATTACAGAATGGATGTTCAACATGTTCATTCACAGTCGTAACTTCCTCCTCATTATCATCAACAACATCTTCCTCGGCAACGGGTGTTTCATCATCAAAATTCGGGTATTGACCAATATTAAAATCATTACACACATGGTCTGTTTCTTCTTCTGAAACATCATCAAAATCCGTGTATTGACCAATATCAAAGTCCGGATATTGACCAAGACCAAATTTCGAATACTGACTAGTACTCATAATTTTTTCTGTTGGCTCATCATCGTCTAACTGGTCAATACGAAAACCGGAATTTGGTGCTGAAAGTTGATTGGGATTTGGATTAGAGAAAGGTTGTGGGTTTTGAGAAAAACTTAGTTGATTACTACCCGCTACTGACCCAACAATACTACTTCTAGGTTCAACAACATACAATGTAACATCATCTTGTGAAACACTAATGTAAGCAATGAATCGTTCAACATCTTCATTGTCGGTTAACAAATAAACTTTACCATTTCTCTGATAAGATAGCCTAAATCCACTTAGGGGCTCTAAATTCAATTATTTGAAACACGTAGCATTAGAGTTTCATAAGTTAACTTTTGTAAAGACAATTTTAGTTGAAGATTCATGGGTAAAGGCATATATTGTAAAACACCATGAACATTATCCCATGACCCTCCAAAACACAAATCTATCCAAACATGATCAGATGATTTCATGGTTGTAAATTAATTTACTAAACAGACGAGCTGCGAAACTAAAACCTGTTGCCGGATTGGGAAGGATGTCGTTGGATATAGGAACGGATGTCGCCGGAGAGAGTGATAGATGGAGATGGAATGAGTTGCGATTTAGGGATTTAGTTTATGATTTCAGTGTTATATACCCAAAATTTCAGTGTTGTGATTTACAGATTCTCGTTGCGATTTACGGATTCTCGTTGCGATTTACAGATTCTCGTTGCGATTTACGGATTATCGTTGCGATTTACGGATACGCGTTGCGATTTACGGATTATCGTTGCGATTTACGGATACGCGTTGCGATTTACGGATACGCATTGCGATTTACGGATACGCGTTGCGATTTACGGATACACGTTGCGATTTACGGATACGCGTTGCGATTTTATGTATTATCGTTGCGATTTACGGATACGCGTTGCGATATACGGATACGCATTGCGATTTACCCATACGCGTTGCGATTTACGGATACACGTTGCGATTTACGGATACGCGTTGCGATTTATGTGTTCGCGTTGCGATTTTCATATTCGCGTTGCGATTATTGAAAATCGCAATGCGAATTTGTACTATCGCATCGCGATTTTCAAGAATCGCGTTGCGATTTTGGAAACTGATTTGCGATTCTGGGGATCGCGTTGCGATTTTTATTTCGCGTTGCGATTTTGTTGGTCATTTTGGCAAATCCAAAAAAAGTTGGTTAAAATCGTATATTATAACTTTTTTTTGGTCACTGAGGCGATTTTCTCTTTTGAAAATGTATGGTACAGATTATTTTAAAAAAGTTATCATAGTCACAAACATAGTGAGAGCGAGTGAGATGACATACGTTTAGAAAGCAACTTCCGGATCTCTCAACTTACCCAGTGTTTCGGAATAGCTTTCATGTGTTTTCTTTTTAATGAAAACTTTTTCGTTCGTCATAATTTTCTTGGTTTACCAAACAAAAGATAAAGAGGAAAAAGTAAGTTCTAAGAAATAAATTTTCATGAATGAATCAAATAAAACGCCGTAGGTGACACTGAGACCATACATGAATATCCTGTTGAATCATAAACTTGATCCATTATGGGAGTCTAAACTCAAACCCAAACTAAATTGATGTCATTGCTTACATCATTTAAGTAATGATGCAATTGCTTACATCAATTTAGTTAGGTGAGAGTTAGATATTTGTTGAATTTGTAATGGTTTACATTAGTTTATTTGTGTGGTGTAAGATTGTTCTTGAGTAGTATAAATACCCCTCCCCATTTTAGTTTTAAGCATCAAGAAAAATTAAGAGCTTCTAAGTGAGTGAAGAAGCAAAGTCTTATAAGAGTGAGTTGTAATTCTTGGTTTTGAGTGAGAGTGCTCTTGTAATATTTGTTTGAGTTTCAATAAAAGTTGTTTGTGTGAGTGTTTTATTTCCAACAAAGTGGCATCAGAGAGAGTTGGAAAGATCGAAGATCTAGACGAGAGGAATCCGATGCCGCCAGAATTTTCTCAATCTAAGTTCTGACGCACCGCCAGAAGACTACTGCCAGAAAATCAAGTCATTATATTGAGATATATGGCAAATGGTATGACACCATTCCAAGTTCCGACACTCAACAACAATAACTACGACAATTGGAGTATCAAAATGAATGCACTTCTTGAATCACAAGATGTGTGGGATATCATAGAGAAAGGCTATAACGAGCCTGCGAATGATGATGCTTTGCTACTCTTACACCAGATCAAAAGACAACTTTGAAAGATTCAAGAAGAGAGACAAGAAGGCTCTCTACCTCATCTATCAAGCATTAGATGATGATGGTTTTGAAAAGATTTCAAGTGCAAGCTCTAGCAAGAAAGCATGGGAGAAGCTGCAAACCTCTTACAAAGGATCCGAGCAAGTGAAGAAGGTTCATCTCCAAACATTAAGAGGTGAATTCGAATCCTTACACATGAAATCATCTGAGTCTATTTCGGATTATTTCTCAAGAGTAGTAGTTGTTTCTAATCAATTAAAAGAAATGGTGAAAAGTTAGAAGATATGAGGATAATAGAGAAGATACTCCGTTCGTTGGATCCCAAATTTGAGCACATCGTCGTGACGATTGAAGAAACTAAAGACTTGGAAGAAATGACAATCGAGCAACTCCAATGATCATTGCAAGAATACGAAGAGAAGCATAAGAAGAAGCATGAGTTTACTGAGCAACTCCTCAAGCTGCAACTCAAGGATATGCATGAAAGCCAACGCAATGATAGAAACCAATGTGGCCAAGGCAAAGGTAGAGGTCATGGACGAGGTGGAAGTCGAGGTCGTGGATGAGGCTGGAATTACAACAACAACAATTCCAACAACAACTATGAGAAAGGAGAAAGTTCAACACGAGGCCATGGAAGAATCAATCTGAACTCAAGGAATGAAAAATCTCAAGTTCGATGTTATAATTGTAAGAAGTTTGGGCATTATGCTTCAGAATGTAGAGCTCCCAACAACAAAATTGAGGAGAAGGCCAATTATGTGGAGGAAAAGACAGATGGCAAAGAAACTCTTCTTCTAGCACGAAAGGAAACTGATGGTGGCCAAGCAAATTCTTGGTATCTTGACAGTGGTGCAAGCAATCACATGTGGAATGAAAGACATGTTTGTGGAGCTAGACGAGTCAGTAAGCGGAAAATGAAAAGTAACATCTTAAGTTTAGGGCAACTGGTAGAGAAAAGTTATGATATTCATATGAATAATTATAATCTTTCTATAAAAGATTATAAGAATAACTTCATTGCTAAAGTGTCAATGTCAAAGAATAGAATGTTCTTCATCAACATACAAAATGATGTTGCAAAGTGCCTGAAAGTTTGCTATAAAGATGCATCATGGCTTTGACATCTTTGATTTGGGCATATCAATTTTGGAGGTCTAGAGTTGTTATCTAAGAAGGAGATGGTGAAGGGACTACCTCGCATCAACCATCCTGACCAGCTTTGTGAAGGGTGTCTAGTCGGGAAACAATTCAGGAAAAGTTTTCCAAAGGAGTCAAAGACAAGAGCCAAGAAGCCACTTGAGCTCATCCATACCAATGTGTGTGGACCGATCAAGCCAAGCTCTCTCGGTAACAGTAACTATTTTCTTCTATTCATTGATGATTTTTCAAGAAAAACATGGGTATATTTCTTGAAACAGAAGTCAGAAGTTTTTGATGTCTTCAAGAAGTTCAAAGCATCAGTGGAGAGAGAAAGTGGTAGAAAGATCAAAGCCATGAGATCCGATCGAGGTGGAGAATTTACTTCTAGGGAGTTTCAAGAGTTCTGTGAAGCAAATGAAATTCATCGACCAATGATAGTTCCTAGATCCCTCCAACAAAATGGTGTGGCAGAAAAAGAACAAAACATCCTCGATATGGAACGAAGCATGCTCAAAAGCAAGAAACTACCCAAGGAATTTTGGGTAGAAGCAGTAGCGTGTGCAGTCTATTTGACAAATCGATCTCCAACATGAAGTGTATGGGGAAAGACACCGCAAGAAGCATGGAGTGGAAGAAAGCCTGACATTTCCCACTTGAGAACCTTTGGAAGTATAGCCCATGTTCACGTGCCAAACGAGAGAAGAACGAAGCTTGATGATAAAAGCGAGAGTTTTATCTTCATCGGCTATGATGTTAATTCGAAGGGTTACAAGTTGTACAATCCAAACAATAAGAAGTTTGTGATTAGTCGAGATGTGGTCTTCAACGAATAAGGAGAATGGTATTTTAACTCTCATACAGATGACTTCAATTTCTTTCCTTAGTTGGAAGAAGATAAGCAGACAATGAGGGAACAACTAGATGAATCTCAACAAGAGCTTGCAACTCCACCCACTTCACCAACATCAACCACTCAAGGAGACTCATCACCTTTATCATCGTCAAGTGGGAGTCAAAGTGAAAGAGTTGTGCAACGCACAAGAAGCCTTGGAGATCTCTATGAGGTAATTGAACGACAAGATAATCTTACATTATTTTGTCTGTTTGTCGATTGTGAACCAATGAGCTTTCAAGAAGCGGTACAAGAAAAGAAATGGAGAGATGCAATGGATGAAGAAATCAAGGCCATCGAGAAGAATGACACATGTGAACATACCTCACTTCCCAAGGGACATAAGGTGATAGGTGTCAAATGGGTGTACAAAACAAAGCAAAACGCCAAAGGAGAGATTGGAAGGCACAAGGCGAGGCTAGTTGCTAAAGGCTATAGTCAAAAGGCTGGAATTGACTATGATGAGGTATTTGCTCCTGTTGCTCAATTGGAGACTATCAGACAATCATTTCTTTGGCAGCTCAAAATAAGTGAAAGATACAACAGATGGATGTAAAGTCTGCCTTCCTAAATGGAGTTCTTGAAGAGGAAGTTTACATTCAGCAACCATCAGGCTGTGAAGTCAAAGGGAACGAAGACAAGGTGTTGAAGTTGAAGAAGACTCTTTACGGGCTAAAACAAACACTAAGGGCATGGAGTAGCCGAATCGACAAGTATTTCCAAGAGAATGGCTTCAACAAATGTCCCTACGAGCATGCTCTATATATCAAGATCAAATATGAAGATATTTTGATCGTGCCTCTACATGGACGATTTGATCTTCATCGGAAGCAACCCAAGCATGTTTATTGAATTCAAGGATGTGATGATGAAAGAATTCGAGATGACAGACATGGGGCTCATGGCGTACTACCTCGGCATTGAAGTTAAGCAACAAAAGGATGGAATTTTCATTTCACAGGAAAACTATGCAAAGGAGATACTGAAGAAGTTCAAGATGGAGAACTGTAAGCCAATAAGCACACCGGCAGAATACGGGATCAAGATGACCAAACATGAAGAAGGAGAAAGTGTAAATCCAACATTCTTCAAAAGTTTGATAGGAAGTCTACGTTATCTAACTTGCACGAGACCCGATATTCTTCACGCAGTTGGATTGGTTAGTCGCTACATGGAATCTCCAACAACCACCCATTTTAAAGCCGCAAAGAGAATTCTTCGCTATCTGAAAGGTACAATTGACTTTGGCTTGTTCTATTCAGTTTGTAATGATTACAAGCTTGTTAGATATAATGACAGTGATTGGGGTGGAGACATAGATAATCGAAGGAGCACTACTGGATTCGTATTTTTCATAGGAGATATTGCGTTCACATGGATGTCAAAGAAACAACCGATTGTCACATTGTCTACTTGTGAAGCGAATATGTTGTTGCTACCTCATGTGTTTATCATGCAATTTGGCTTAGAAATATATTGAAGGAGATAGGTTTGATACAAGAAGAGCCTACCAAGGTTTGTGTCGACAACAAGTCAACCATTGCCTTATCAAAGAATCAAGTATTCTATGATCGAAGCAAGCACATCGATATTCGCTACCACTATATAAGGGAGTGTATTGCAAGAAACGATGTGGAAGTTGAATACTTGAAGTCACAAGATCAAGTTGCCGATATTTTTACCAAGCCACTAAAAGTGAAGACTTCATAAGAATAAGAAACTTACTAGGGGTCACAAGATCAAGTTTAAGGGGGGTGTTGGATCATAAACTTGATCCATTATGGGAGCCTAAACCCAAACCCAAACCCAAACTAAATTGATGTCATTGCTTACATCATTAAGTAATGATGTCATTGCTTACATCAATTTAGTTAGGTGAGAGTTAGGTATTTTTTGAATTTGTAATGGTTTAAATTAGTTTATTTGTGTGGTGTAGGATTGTTCTTGAGTAGTATAAATACCCTCCCCATTTTAGTTTTAAGCATCAAGAAAAATTAAGAGCTTCTAAGTGAGTGAAGAAGCAAAGTCTTATAAGAGTGAGTTGTAATTCTTGGTTTGAGTGAGAGTGCTCTTGTAATATTTGTTTGAGCTTCAATAAAAGTTGTTTGTGTGAGTGTTTTATTTCCAACATATCCATGTATTGTGCAACATAAAACCTTAACATTCCGTCAGTTGTAAGCAACAAATCTTTGAGAATCACATGCATAAAATGTCGTATTGTTGACTGGTGTGTTAAAGTGGAGAAAAAGAGGCGACTCTCTTAAACTTTATAGAAAAGATTGTCCTCTCTTCAAGAAAGGACCAACTTCTTTATACAAACTGCTATGGTAGAGTTGGTTGTAATCTAACAAACTATTTCCTATCAAATTCTAATGACACCACACTTTACTAGAGACTTCACTTACATTCACCTTGCTTCTTCCAGTTTCATGACCCCTTGAAATAAATGATTAGTAAAAATTCAAGGCACAATAGATAATTTGCTTCTATGCCGTTGAAACCCTGGTGCAGACAAGGATTTGGTCATAACATCTGCAACTTACTCAAACGCTGGAACTTCATTCACCAACAACTTTTTAGCAACTACTTTTACTCGTACAAAAAACAAATCTAGTTCAACATGCTTGAACTTAGAGTGCATGAAAGGATTTGTAGAGACAGCTAACGCACTCGAGTTGTCATATTACAACACGGGTTTTCCATTTTGAACAACACCAAGATCACTAAGTAAAGACTCAAGTCAAAAAAATATCAGTTGATGCAATTGCTACACTCTGATATTCTTCTTCTGCAGAATGAGACACGACTTGTTGCTTCCGAGATCCCTAAGATACTAAATCACCTCCAAAATAAATACAAAATCCTGTCGTAGACCTACGATAATCAACGTCAGAACCTTAATTTTCATTAACAAAACCTACAATACACAATTGCGATTAAGAGGTAAACTTGAGGACAAAATTAAGCGTTCCTTGCAGATAGCATAAAATACGTCTACAACTTGCAAATGAATATCGAGTGAAAATTGCATAAATTGACAAGCTTTATTAATTGCAAACACGATCTCTTGTCGAGTAATCATTATGTATTGAAGAGAACCAATTATGCTTCTATACTCGGTTACATTCTCAAATGGACTGCTTTCGTTAGCGAATAACTTGCAATTAGGAACCATTGGCGTAGGAAGTCCATTGGAATTGTCAACTTTGTGGAAGTAACTATTATAGATGAGGAAGAGGTCATTATTCGTTGAATCGGCTATAATGTCAACTTTGTGGTCGGATTGTACATCTATTTCAAAAGGTTACTATAGGCTTGATCATAGCCAGATGAAGTTCAATGTGGATGGCTCAGCAACGAATAAGTCAGCAGGGTGTGGGGGAGTCTGAGGACTGCAGAAGGTTATGTAGTAGCAATGTTTTTTGGGCTGGTAACATAGGTCAATTCAGATTTTGCGGAGCTTGTAGCTATCAAAACTGCATTAGACGTGTTGTTGAATCTTGCTGGTGTGGGAAGACTGGTTTGATCGTCGAATCTGATTCTAAGGTAGTGCTGAACTGGATACAAAATTTCTCAGCTCAACCATGGAGGTGGGGGTAATTTTTCAGGGAATTGATGTTAATGCACTGAAGATATCCGAGATGAAGTTTGCGTTCTCGCCTAGGAATACTAATAATATGGCAGATTATTTGGCAAAGATGGGCTCTAAGAGAAAAGTTTTGTTCAAGGCTAGCTGGTGATATGTAGAAAGGGAGTTATCCTAGTAGTTTTATTGTGTACCTGGTTTGAATGTTAATTTGATCGAAATGGAGGTTATTAGGATTTTTTCTAATGTTGGTTAGGGGTTGTTTATTGTGGAGATTTTTTTTTCTTTGGTAAGGTGGGGTAGTTTTGGTTTAAGTTGTGCTTCATCTACATTTTGGGTAATTCATTTATGAGCTTTGGTGTTTTTCTCAATTTTGAACACACTTTTCCCCATTTAGGATTAGGGGTTTTTTAATGAGGCTCAAGTTGTGGATATCCTATGAATTTTAATAAAAACTTATGATTGCTAAGCAAAAAAAAATAGCTATCAAGGGCATACAACCAGCTTAAATGAGTCTTATGGAGATGGTGGTTTGAATCAAAATTGTTTTTCTAGCGATGGTGGTTCAAATCGAAATTATTTTCTGGTCATACTCAGAAGGTGGAAGCTTCTTTTCATGCTTACACGTATGTTGTTAGTTCAAATAATGTGGTGCCTAATTCTTTAATGGTCGCTTATCCTGGAATTCCACATCATGGGTCCGTGGTTGGTTATTTTGGTCTTATAATGCCACCCATGTTTTGTTTGTATTCTCCAAATGGAATTGTTTCTACAGTTGCTCAAAACAGCCCCTTTATAGTTGTTGCATCGCCAACTAGTTCTGGGGTGGTGCATGCTCCTAGTGCAAAAGAGTAGCGTGGTACCCCAATTCTGGTGCCACTCATCACATCACAAATGTTACTCCAGTCTTCACTTAGACAAGATGTACGCATGTAAAAATTCCGTACTAATTGGGTAATATTGGTGAAAAAGTTAGTATTGGTCGTGTTGGGCAAGGATCTCTATTGACCTCTACTAAGTCTCTAAAGTTGCACAATTTGTTATATGTTCCCGATATTAAAATGAATTTATTATTCATCTCTCAGTTTGCCCGTGATAATGATATATTTTTTACCTTCAGCCTCATAAATGTTTTGTTAAGGAATCTCGGAACAAAAGTATTCTGATAGAGGGGAACCTCATGCCTGAAGGTTTGTTCAAGTTGCAATCGCATGGTGAAGAAACTTTGCAAGCTAGGGCTTATATGCATCTCTCTCATGATTCATTGTTTTTGTGGCATCAACATCTGGGCATCCGTCATTGAATGTTCTTAAGATTGATTTAAATTCATGTAATATAAATGTCAGTGATAATAAATTGCCATCTGTTTGCTCATCATCTTTACAAGGGAAGGCACATAAACGTCTGTTTCCATTGTCTACAACCAAGTATGATTCTCCTTTTTAGCTAGTTGTTGGGATGTGTGGGGACCAACACTTTTTACTTTTGATGGTTTTTCTTATCATGTGTCTTTCATAGACATTTACACGATATATGGTTACTTTTTAAAGAACAAGTCTGGAGTAATACATTGTTTTGCATCTTTCATAAACTCGTAGAGGTTCAGTTTGGTTGTAAAATCAAATCAAACGGATGGTGGTAGGGAGATTCAAGAACTCAAGAATTGACTGTTTTTGAATGGTGTTCAACATAGAATGTCTTATCCTTGTACGTCTAAACAAAATGGAACGACAGAAATGAAACATCATCATATTGTAGAGTTTGGATTAACGTTATTGGCTCAAACATATTTTTCTTCTTAAATTTTGGAGCCACGCTTTTACCACTACTATATTTTAATTAACAAATTACCTACATATGTTTTATGAGGTAAATCACCATATGAAAGGCTTATTGTCATTTTCCAAATTAATCAGTATGAATGTTTTAGGTGTATTTGCTTTACGTATCTTGAACCTTTCAAAATTCATAAATTGGAATTTAGATCCAAAAAGTGTTTGTTTCTTGGCTACAGTTCACTTTACATAGGGTATAAGTGCATGGATGAAGGTGGTAGGATGCTTGTTTTTTGACATGTAATTTTTATGAATGTGAGTTTCCGTTTTGTACTTTTCTTCTCAAGATAAATATGCAAGAACTTCTACGTGTGTGCCTTTAGTTGTGCAACAAACTAATCTGCTGATAGTTCTCAATTGAGTGATTTATGTATAAATGATAATAATGAAGCTTCTCCCAAGTGTCAATATCAGTATTTACTTGCAAAAAGTGTTGCACCAAGGCAACATCTAGATCAAAAGTCACTCTATTCTATGCTGCTTGTTGTAACAGAGTTCAATCAACGTCCAGAACGATAGTCACTTCAATCCACACCTGCTGCTGAAACAAATGTCGATCAGTAGATTATTGGTTTGTAGGATAATCAATCTCTACTAAACATGTCACCAGGACATGATACACTTTAGTTCGTAGAATCAACAACAGAGTCTAGTTGCTCACCTCAGTTCAAAATAACAGAAACAAGGGCTGTTTTGGAGAAGTTCAGTCGTTACTTCCTGAATTTTCTACAAAAATTCCTATGTAGATTGTTGATGCCCCAGAAGTTAGGCAACCACTAGGTGTTGTTAATATTCATCCCATAACCACCGGAGCCAAGAATGGAATCAAGGAGCCCAAATCCAACCAAGCGAAGACTTATTCTTTTCCTGTTATGGGAGATGTATGTGAGCCAAAGAATATACATGAAACTGTTAAAAGTAGCCACTAGAGAGCTGCAACCCAAGTTGAATATGATGCACTTATGCAGAATAATACTTAGTTTATTGTTAAATTGCCACAAAATTAAAGGGCTGTAAATTGCAAATGGATCTTCAAGGTAAAGCACAATGCAAATGTGTCTATAGTTCGGTATAAAGCTAGGTTAGCGGCTAAGGGATATTTACAATAATTTGGGGCTGATTTTCATGAAATTTTTAGCCAAGTGGTGAAGTTGGTTATTGTGCGGACTATTCTTTGCTTGCTTTAACAAAGGGTTGGGATTTAAGGTAAGTGGAAATAGACAATGCCTTTCTCAATGGTTATTTAATAGAAGAAGTGTATATGAAACAACCACCGTAATACGAACGAGAAGAGAAGTATCAACACTTGGTTTGTCAATTGAACAAAGCAATTTAAGGCTTAAAATAGGCACCTTGAACCTGATGCTACGAATATGGCTAGGACATTTAACATAAGTACATGTATCGTATTCAAGTAGTCAAAGTGGACCGAGCCATACAACTTCCGAAACTGCGTCTGCAATACTTCTATAATCGGCTTCTTTGGTAGACCGAGCCATTTTTTTTCTTATTGGAGCTCCAGGATACCAATTTGTCTCCAAGAAAGACGCAATAACAAGACACTAATCAACGATCATCAATGTTTTGAGCATGTGATGAGTGACTCTATGCCATTGAGATAACGAAGGATTCTTTTGACGACTGTCCAGTGACCCACACACGGGTTGTGCATGTATTGTGTGACTTTGTGGACAGTAAGGTAATGTCTGACGAGTGTGGAACAAATATAACAGAGCTCTCACTATTCTTCAAAAGAACTGAGGATCATCAAGAGGTTCTCTCTCATCCTTAGTTAACTTAGGTGTCACCAACATTTATGTTGTGACTAGTTTAGCCGAGCTCATGTGTGTACCCTCCAACAAATATTGATGAATTTGCGTTGACTTAAAAACAATGTAGTAGAATCTCTCGTTACTTCGACGCAAAGGAAATAGCTCAGCTGGCCGAGGTCTTTAAGTGAGAACTTGATGAGTTGCTACACAATGGTTTCAATAGAAGTAGGTGAGTCGCCAGTATTGATTATGCCATCTACGTAGACAAGCATGAAGACACGAGCATCCTTATATCGCAATACAAATAGGGAAGCATCAATAACAGATTCAAAATATCCTAACGAAAGGAATAAGTTTTTGAGTTTGGCATACCACATCTGAGATGCCTATTTTAAACCATACAGAGCATTTTGTAATCAACGCCACTCAAGTCAGATTATTCAAAGTCGGGTGGTTGAACCAGGAAGACTTCTTCACCAAGTTCACCGTTCAAGAATGCATTATTGACATCGACCTGACGTAACAATCATCCTTTTGACACTCCAACAACAAGGAACACACATTAAAAGTAGTTATTTAACCACTGGGCTGATTCATGGCCAGGAGTTTGTGATAGCTCTATAGCTACCATGCGAGCCTTGTATTGAGCCACGATGCCATCAACATGGTGCTTAGTCTTAAATAACCACTTACAACCTACAACAGTACGACCAAGAGGTAAAGATTCAACTTGCCAAGTGTCATTTCTTACCAGAGCATTATATTCAACAAGAAAGGCTTGTTTCCAGTGAGGTATTTGAAGAGCATGATTAATGCTTAACGGTGGCTCCTCCTCATCAATCATGTCTGTTACAAAGGCTTTGGGTTCAAATATACTCATCTTACTCCTCATTACCTTAGGATGGCAGTTTTGAGGCTCAGAAACATGTTGTTGATCACCACTAGTATCATCATGTTGAGCTGAGGGGTAAGACACAATCATTTGTTCCTAAACATTACGAGCAGTCCCAAAATCAGTAGACTCATTGTTATGAGAATTTGTGCTACTGGAAGAGGTAGAAAAATCCCACGAATTGAGCTAGTGGTAATGTCCTTAGCTATAACCTGATGATCATTAGTATGATGGGAAGGATTATCATGACCAATGATGGAGCTACTTCTAGGAGACACTTGCTCTTTGAGTCAACATTCAACACGGGTACAGTGAACAAAGAGCTTCACACCAATTGAGTAGGCATGTGACCAGTGCACTCATCTGACTTAACCTTATCATAAGGGAATATTCTTCATTAAAGACAACATGACTGGAAAGGAAGAATTTAGGGAAAACACCTGCAACCAAAATCAAGCATGTGATTATAAGTAGGCTTCTTTCAATATAATCATTCAAACGAGAAAACACCGCTCAACACCCGAGATAGTAATCGATTGATTAATTGAGTTGTAGTTATCACTACATCTGACCAAAACCGTGAGGGAAGTGAAGCATTAGCCAAAATTGTAAGAGCCATCTCAATCACATGACAGTGTTTGCATTCGACCACACCGTTTTACTGAGATGTTTGTGGACAAGTTAGTCTGTTTTGAACGCTTTCCTTCAAAAGTAAGCTAGAGAAGGGGATATTCGCCACCCTAATCACTCTAGAAAATAAAAATGTTTGCTCCACTCTGAATATGGACCATCTGTTTGAGGGCCTGAAAGACGGCCAGATCTAGGTTTTTATCTCACAAGAGATACAACTTGGTATATCGAGAATAGGCATCGACGAAAGAAATATAATACTTGAACCCATTCAAAGTGATATGTGAAGGACCCCACAAATCTTCGTAGACCAACTGAAATGGTTTATCATATATTGTGTCAGACGCATAAAATGGTAAGGCATGAATCTTACCCATTTGGCACGCAATGCACAAAGGTAGAGAATTTTTTTGAAACTAGTTAAACAAACATCACTACAAATAGTATTAAGCTGAAGTAAAACCTCGCGAGAGGGATGCCCTAAGTGGCCATGCCATATATTGTAATTTAACCCTGACCCTTTAACCATTTTCACTTGAGGACAAGGCACGTGATCATCCAAACCAAACAAATCAAGTTTGTAAAGACCATCAACTTCTTTTCCACGCAGCAACACATATCCAGTTTCTTCATTACGAACCAAACAATCATAAGATGAAATTCCAAAAACACATGGCTGTCCCTAGCAATCTTAGACACCAAAACAAGGTATTTCGTTATACAAGGTACATGAAGAAGTTCAGTCAATTGTAACGAACGGGAAGGAGTACGAAAAGAGGAAGAACCTATTTTAATGGAAAAAGCCTTACCATCCCCAAACAATAACTTAGCAGGACCCGTATATTCTACTCCTTCAGTTACTTCAGCATCATCGGTGGTAACGTGGGTGTTGCGCCAGAGTCGTGCTGGAGCCACCACGAGTGTTAACACCATGTTCGACAGTTTCATGTGAGTGTTGCAAAATCTGAGCTGGGCAACCACAACCATGCACAGAACCAGTGCTATTGTAATGACAATCATTAGCTGAAGAAGACGAACCACATGTTCTTTGCTACTAGATGCAATTATACTAGGAAAAGTTTTGTCAAAGCGATACCAACAACGGTCAACTAGATGGCCAAATTTTCCACACAATTGACACTGGAACCTACTTCTTTCTTTACCATGTTCACCTTGATTTCCACGACCACCTGACTGAACTGAGATGATTCACCTGAGAGGTATTGGAGACAAAAATCGATCAGAGTTGCCCGTAGTCACCTGGGCAACATTGGCACTGATGTGAAGGTTGTCAAACTGCTCAAAACTTTTTTTACATTTCAGCGTCCACAAGAACATATATAATCCCTTCCAGAGTGAAAGGCTCACGTCTGGCCGTGATAACATCAATGAACGGGTGATACTCCGGGGGCAAGCCAATAAGGATGGTGCAGATTCTTTCAAACTCCGTTATAGTGCTTCCACGAGCAGCCAAAGCATTACAAACTTGCTTGACTTGTGAAATGTACGCCCTCATGACGTGATCACCTTTCTTAGTGGTTTTGAGTTTATAATGTAAGTTCATAAGTATAGTGATTGATTTACTGGAAACAAATGTGCTCAGCGTGCGCCAAACTTCAGCCGCAGTTTCAGCTCCCACAAGCAGAGGCAAGAGCGATGGAGTGATGCTGGACAAAATCCAGGATGCTAGAGCACTATCCCGAGCCAATAAAACCTCGTACTGTTCATTTTCCATTATAGAACCATCATTAGCGATAACCATCGTCGGTGGGGGTCGAAGATCGTCGCATATAAATCTCTTAAGATAATGATTGCGTACAGCCAATAGAACTTGTTTCCAAATGAGCTAATTGTATTCATCAAGGACAATACTAAGCTTTTTATTTGTAAAAGCTTTACAACTCATTAGAAGATTATGATCCACTAGACCCAGCTGTGTTGGAACCGCTAGATTTGAGGCCAGCCATAGCAAAATATCACACAACTAAAGAAAAACGAGAGAAAAGAAAAACCTCAAATTACCCAGGTCAAAAACGACCGATACCATGTTGTAATATGTGAATATCATTATGTAAAGGACGAAGAACGAATGAAAAGAACTTCATGTATTAACTGCTATGATTAATAGTAAAAGCAGTACATATTTATAGTAAAAGAAATTAACTATCTATCAGCTAACAGACGCTCTACCAGGCTAACAACCTCACAATACCCTAACTAAATTCCTTCCATTTCACGAAAACTTTAGCCAGCTGGCAATATTCTAGAATTTATGCTCAACAGTAATAATGTTGTCGCAAAGGTGTCGCAAAGGTGTTGCAAAGGTATTGAAAATCAAATAACAAAGCAGGGATTGCATCAATCATAGATGGAGCATGTTTTTGGTCTCAGAAATCTTGAAGTGTTAAAGAACGCATGCAAGTTAATAATGTTGTGACAATATAATAATGCTTTAGTAATTCTAAATGCCATACAAGGCGGATTGCATTTCTTTATCTCAACCTAATATAATCATTTAGAATGTCATGACATTCAGGTAACATAAATCTTCAAATGCATTACACAATGCTCTCACAAGATTGATGCTATAGAGGATTTAACTTGTATCTCAACACATTACTGGGCAGTTTTTATATTTCTATAAAACAAGCCAACATTAAGCTCAATAAACTAATCCATTAACACAACAAAATAAACAAGCATATATTTCATACAATGTAAAAAAATCTAAAACTTAAAATATCATCCACAAAATTGGGTTCAAAGTAAAAGCATAGAAGGAACTCAAACAATATCGACCATTACTTTCATGGTGCCTCTCCACGTCTAATTGAATATCTCCTCGTTCTAAGTACCATGTGACGCCGGACATGGTAGCGATTATCCTGTAGGCTGGCTCCAACAGATGATCATAAGAGAAAATTCACCCAAAACCAGATAAAACAAGTCTCTAGGATTTAAATAAATATTATAAAATCAAACAATGCAAAAATCAGTCCACAAGTCGGACTGTTATAGCTAAAAATCGTGTTTATCCAAATTTTGCCAAAAATAGCAAAATTCCAAAAATCACTCTAAATTGAAATTCGAAATAAAACAAGCAATCTGCAAAAAAATTCGTCCCAAATCGGGTTTAAATTGACTTCCTAACTGACAAGTAAAATATTACCATAAATAGTAAAAATTATATAAAACGGTAGAATTTGAGGTCGAAAAAAGGCCACATAGATCCATGCTCATGTGGATAGCGTGCGCGTCAAAAGGGGCTTTTCGAATTGGGGTCTTATGCGCGATTCCGACACCCGTAGCCAAAGTTATGGCCAAAAGACTGAAACACGCTCAAAACGGCCCCAATGAGAAACAAATCACAATCAACTCCCGCTTATCGCTGATCTGCCAACTCATGGTATCTCAGCGCCATTAATGTGCAATCTGACAGCTCAGCATCATTTGTCTCAGATCCCCTGCATCACCATGGTTGCTACGTTGGTAGAGGAAATATAAAAATGGAGACTATAAAAATAAAAATGGAAGAAAGACGGTGTGAAAAGTGTGAAGGCTAGTCCTTATAAAATTCCAAAAGTCAAGGCTCCATCCAATGGGAAAGTTCATATTTTTATGCATTTTCCACCCTTGATATTATTCAAATTAGATAGTCGGTCTTCTAGAAGATTCCTTCTACCCACCTGGTGAGTTAGTGGTTACTACAGAATCAGCTCAGCAGTCCAGCCTATCATCAACTTCAGCAATGTTGCAACACCAACTAGTCACAACATCAGGGTAGTTGTAACCCCTAGACCGGCCTATGCGTTTTCGACTAAGTCTAGTGGATCACATACATGATTTTTAAAGACATTTTCTGAAAACCGATATCCAATCAATGTAAAACCACATTATTCAGACATGAAATTATAATAAATTATAATATTAAAACTCAACTCTTAAATATAAACCAATCAGTAATAAATTAATTTAAAACATATCTTAAAAATCAAAACCCGATAACTGAATAGTTATAGCAAAAGTATCATAATTATAAAATCCAATACTTTAAAATAGATCCATGTCACCATAATAAAGTCAACTTGCAAGTTTAAAATATTACAATCAGATATACTTCAAGAGATATGTTGATCCTCCAAGTGCTCGAACGAGGTATCTAACCAACAGTATCTGAAAGGGGAAAAAACATTTTCGAAAGGTGAGCTAGGCTCAGTGTGTCCCAACATTACCATAAAATCATAAAGGTACATTAAACAAATCATAGTCCAGTAAATCTCACAAATCGTTAAAAGAGTTTAACTTTTGAAAATCATAGTTAAAACCCTTTTCGGTACACTATCAGTAGTTCCTAAAATTATTTTCCATATAGCTTACTTTATGCACATAGCAAAAAGAAACCGACTTAAGGATAGGCTATGAAGCTTGTATCTTAAGCCCAAGTCAATAAGTCCATATAGCTACCCTAAGCACACAGCAAAGGAAAGCCGACCTAATGAAACATCTTGGGGCCCTCAAGAGTCACATTAGGCCCATTTATTAGCTTGATCAGAGCTATACAATTGTAGTTCAATCATCCCAAAATCAAGATCCATATACCAGTCATCAAAGTCCATAATCATCAACAATAAATCGGTGTGTACCAACAATAATAAACCATAGATTTCAATGTACCATATTTCAAAAACATATAAAACCATTATTTAGTAAACAGGAACACCTCGATAATGGGTTCAGATTAGATCTACTGATTGCTGGTTTCACAAGCTCTGTTACAGTTTTCGAACGTGAATATTGGTATACGTGGTTTAATGATCTAGAAAAGCTGGGTCGAGTTGTCGAACGATCCAGAGAGTCTCTTGTACCTTCAAACATAATAATTAATCAACCCAAAGCTCTTAATTGTTCAAAGCTAAAATTATTAAGTATATAAGCATTTTTCGGGTTTGACTTCATTTTGGGGTATTTCGAGTCTGAATTGGCCAAAACGGATTGCGGAATCAGGACGTCGAAAAACATAAAGTATGAATTTTCAAAAATTCAGATTCTGGTCAAAGTCAAAGTCAACCATTTTGACCGTCAATTTGGAGGCCTTCGGGTTCGAATTTGAAGAAACGGACTTCGGAAACGGACTTCGGAAACGGATTCGGGACGTCGAAAACTATTAGAATAAGTATACTCAAAAAATATTTACGGTCGTTTAAGGGTCGGTCAAAGCAATTTTAGTTTTGGTCAAAGGAAGTCAACGATCACGGTCAACGGTCAACGGCCAACGGTCGGGTCGGTCAGTCGGGTCGGGTCGGGTCGGGTCGGTCAGACCGGTCAAACCGGTTCAGACCGGTCAAACTGGTTCGAACGGTCAAACCGATTTCCAGCCCTCCACACTCCCTGCTGCGGCGCTGTGCGGCACGTGAGGCCTCCTCCGGGGGTCTAAAAATTCGGGAAAAATTTCCTAAAAATTATTTTAAGCGATTTCGAGATACTTACAAAGATCGGTTCAAATTTTTGAAAGGCGGAGAGCTCGATTTCAACTCGGCCGAATCTTTGACTGCTCCACCTCCTCACGCGCGCCGTCGACGGCAAATAAGGTTGATACGGCGGACTCGAAACGACACAAGGAACACGATGGTGCAGGAGGTGTCGTAAACGGAGCAACGA